>NC_142776.1:22839391-23198391 GCF_988280905.1 Pimephales promelas | reverse complement strand
TAAAGCCCTTTGAAGCTGCACTGAAACTCTCATTTGGACCTTGAACCGTTTGCTTCCCAATGAAGTCCATTATATGGAGAAAATCCTGGAATGTTTTCATCAAAAACATTCATTTCTTTTCGACTGAAGAAAGAAAAAC
The DNA here is from genome assembly GCF_988280905.1 of Pimephales promelas. Taxonomy (NCBI): domain Eukaryota; kingdom Metazoa; phylum Chordata; class Actinopteri; order Cypriniformes; family Leuciscidae; genus Pimephales; species Pimephales promelas. Next base: position 23,198,252 of record NC_142776.1, on the reverse strand, counting down.
GTGGACATCTTGGATGAAATGAGGGTGACTTACGTGAGTAAAATGTCTTTTAAAAACATTGTAGATATTGTATTGATCTATAGCATGCACATAGAGGAAAGACACTTGTCATTCACTGTAGGGCATGAATAGAAAGCCAGTTAACTGTTTCTGGAAGCGTTTTAAAAGAAAAAGTTGCCAGCCACTGCCAGTGTTTGACCATATTCACTACATTTTCATGCCCACAGAATATTTTGTTGAATGAATATCTGAACAGTGACTCGCAAACAGCCTCACAAGTTTTACTTGTATTGTATATATAATGTACACAAGTTAAACAGCTTCACGGACAAGAAAAAATGTAGGGACTTTGTCGATCAGGAATGATTGGATTGTCTTGGTTTGGTATTGCTGTGGTCTCATGTTGAGTGTTTGTTCCACCCTCACACCAGATCAGAGAAAAGAAGAGATTGCTGCAAGAGGAAGGGCAAGTTATTTTGATTAAAGGCACATAAGGGAAGATTAATTAAAACAATAACAATGATGTGGCCAGCCAGATAAATCGTTTATAACAAATTCCAAAATGTTCCATAAAAATAAGAATTGTCAATTTTGAATTAATGGTGACTATTAAACAGAACACATCAAACTGTAGAATAATAATGGACTATCAAAACAAACAGTCCTAATGAGAAACGTTTGTCATCTCCTTTGTTGGTGTTACACTAAATGAATTCACTCCCCAGTATATTAACATTGGCGAACCACAAACAAATACTTGATAGTATACCATCTGGTATGACAATAAGGCACAGAAATGACAAGCAAATTCATATGCATTACTTGATTGGATTTATTGACTATTTGTGGCAACAAATGCACTAGTGTTACAGGGTGGCAGCATATTGAATTGGGGTCGTGACTTTTAAGGTCTCTAAGGATTTCAGTATAAAATTGATTTATTGGCAGAAATAGGGAAAGATGGGTCTAGCGGTGCCGTCTGATTCAGCCAGTGCCAACGGCTGAGCATGCCATTAATATCCATACACTGCATGAGGCCGTATGTCACTCACCCCGTTGACAGGGAAGATAGAGTGCGGGACTAATTAAATGCATACAATACACACAGAATATACGCTTACAAGGAAAACTGATAAGGAGTGTTTACATACCAGGCTTCCCCAAATCACTGCACTCTTTCATAACACAATGGAACGTGAGGAGTTTGATTGATGGAAAACAAAGTACTCCTCCAACAGCTGCTTGACCCATTATGAACACTAGATAGTATAAGAACACAGTGTTTCTGAGCTTGAGGTTAAAAAGGTCCATTGTACTGATTAAATTCACCTTAAAATGAACAGTCATGATTCACATTACTATATGCTACTTGCTGATTTTGTACTCAATAAACATTTCTTATTATCAATGTTAAAAACTGGAAAAAATATATCCATAGAAGTTCTTTAGTAACATTATAAATATATTTAGTGTCACTTTTGATCAATTTAATGGATCCTTGCTGAATAAAAGTAATTCAAAAAAATATATACTGTCCCAACACATTTAAATGGCGTAGCTTTAGCATTGAGACTGAAACATACAAAAACACATTAATTTGTCTTGGTAAAACCTGTAAATGGGCTATTAACAGTCAAGTGTTATTTCAACCGATTATCAACGACTACAGATTTATTTATGAATACATTTCATGTATTTATGTATTTATGAATACATCTCCTGTTGGGAGACACTGATGCAAGTTGATAATCACCTTTAATTTGCGGTTTTAGTAAAAAGCCATCAAAGCTCTCCATGGAAATTCCTTTAATGAGAGGTTTTATGTGCAGCTTTTAAAGATCATTAAGGATTAGAACAGCAATCTTGCTCTATTTTTAAACAAACATCATTCTTCCCGTTTCCAGTTTTAAGATTTTCACCTCATTAATGTTCCAGATCTGATGCTTTTTAACTAAACCTGCTGTGCTTCTATTTAAAGGCAGCAAATGCCAGAAAAAGTGCTGAAAATGGGCTTGAATCATTAGATGACGTTAATTTAACCATCATAAGTAATGGCTCATTAATAGTCCTATTGTTAGATATCGTATAGCCGAAGAGAAATTTCACTGCAAAGCGTTGTTTGTAATATCCATGTATTTAAGGATTATTATGTGCAAAATTGTGTAGTCTACAACATAGTACTTTCCTGAAATACTAGCAAAACACATGTGAGCCCAAGAGCAGGTTTAAGACGCCACCTTCTGGGCAATTTAGATAACAAATTCTGGAGTAACAGGCCTTTAAAGATCATAATGTACAAACCTGACATCAATCCACTAAACTAATGATTATAATCATTTACATTAGAACTTATGATGAACATCATTGCCAAACAAACCACTGATTTGATCTTGAAAGGTTATTTCTCAAAAACAGCTGCACTTTCACGGTTTAATGCTTTTATCTTCATAAGAGAGGTAACACTGCAGATGTTTTACAGACAGCATACAAAATTATATTCGTCTATATATTGAAAATTACAAGTAATAATTAATATTAATAAATTTAATAGAATAACAGCACAAGGGACAATGACAACTGCAACAAAAGTGGATCAAAAAAAAAAGTGACATTAAGTAAATAACTTTAAAGAATCAGGTAACAGAAACAAAATCAGCCAAAATTTCCATTCTACTGTACGTCAAAAACACTTACAGTAAGTGCTATTTGTTTTAAGCTTTATAAAATACATTAAAAAGCAGGGAGCATTTTTATTTCCTTCAAGGAAAAGTACTATAAAATAAGTTACAGTACAGTGAATTTGTCTAAACTGACTTTGTTCCCGTCTTCCAGCCTTAAGTAAGCGTAGACATCGAAATATCAGAAGTACATCGTACAGGAGTAAAAAGATGCTTTGTTCTTTTATAAAACACTTATTTCCCCCCTTTAAACAAGCAGGAAAAATTGCCAAGATGTCAATAATTACATAAAATATAGGTGTACGTGTTCATTAGTACTACCACACGCACGCACGCGCACACACTCACAATCACGCACAACCCCACACACGCTTGTTTTGTACAGCTTTCTGTTCAAATGTTGCATATCAAATAACTTTTAATCTTTGTGCTGAAATAATTACATTTCTGTTCTAATTACTTCATGGGCATGAATACAAAAAAACAAAATAAAACAGACAGATTCTTCATATTTGATATAGTGTGGCCTAGGGGGCGCTCACACATCGTCAGCTGGCAGAGGCGGGATGTTGAATCTTGGTCTAGTAAAGAAAGCCATCTTCTCTCTGCCTCAGGAAAGATTGATACATTTCACATTTATCAGAAATTCTCTCCATGCATTGGTGTTTATTAAAGGGTCAGCTCATCCAAAAATGAAAATTCTGTCATTAATTATTCACCCCCATGTTGTTCCAAACCAGTAAGACTTTTGTTCATCTTCAGATCAAAAAATAATACATTTTTGATGAAATCTAAAAGCTTAAAGACCCTCCTATCGACAGCAATGTAATAGCCACTTTCAATGTCCAGAAAGCTAGTGAAGACATCGTTAAAATAGTCCATGTGACAACAGTGCTTGCACTTTAATTTTAGCCCTCTTATTAAAAAAAGGTTCCCTTCATCTCAGTGGAATAAGATTTTGTGACTTTTCATACATTATCTATCTATACACACAAAAAATGAGCTTGGTTCGGTTGTTCTGAAGGTATGTAAAAAAAAAAAAAAAAAGTTTACACTTCTGGTCTTTGGGGTCAATATGACCCCACATTGAAATGAATGGGAAATGTGAAAAAATAAATATGTTTTCTTCATGTGTCAAAAAAAAAAAAAAAAAAATCCGGCATTAATCTGAAAATTTTTACATAGAAATGAAGGCCTAGTACTAGAGCATAAATGTAATGTATCATAAAAAAAATGATACTTCATATGCAACCTAATAGTGTAGATCAGCCTTTCTCAAAGTGGGTGCCGCGGCACACTGGGGTGCCCCCTAGCTGTGTCAGGGGTGCCGCCAAAAAATTACGTAGGCTAAAAAAAATGTGGAAAAAAAAACCCCGGAAAAAAAGACAGCTGACATTACATATATAAATATATTTGAATTTACATTCTTCTTTATATGAACATATTAATAAAATTGTAAAATCATTTTAGATAAACATATAAAATTAATCATAAAAAAATCCGTCTCACAAGACCGAAGCAAGACACACACAACTTGACGCAAGTGACGCAATCCATAGCAACGCGTTATAGCAACACCTCAGACTGACAGAAACGTAAAAATAAACGTGAATTTAGGCCACTTTAGTTACAGCATTATGGATCGTTTTTTGAAAAGAAAATCCCCACAAGAGCTGGGGATTTTTATTTTATTTTATCTGCATCCTGCACTTCATTTGAGTTCTCCTGGTCTGGATTTGTTATTGGGTTCTTGTATTGGGCGGTCCACCTCTTACGGTTTTATGGCATTTGTGTCTCTGATTAATTATTTTGTGAATTACTTTGCAAACCTGTGTTTTTAAAGGTGCTATAAAGTTTTTATTATTATTGTTATTTACAGTTAATATTATGCTCTGTTCATTACTGTTCTGTCTAACTAAACAAGACATTTGCATTTAAATTTGGGTTATGCAGTGTTTTTAAATTATATTTTACACTGGGGTGCCTTGAGATTTTATGCACTTTTGAAAGGTGCCCTGACTGAAAAAAGTTTGAGAAAGGCTGGTGTAGATGAGGAATTGTGTGGTATATGGATACAAAAGTACTTTATATCTCCAAAAACACAGCATTAATGAACAGATGAGAAGTAAACAAAAAAAAAATATATATTATTTGTATGATTAAAAATGTATATTTTTTGTACAATTACTCAATTAATTGTTGGGGTCGTATAGACCCCGAAGCCCAGAGGTGTAAACAGGAAACGAACACCATTTGAGGGTTAAAGGGTTAGTTCACCCAAAAATGAAAATTAAGTCATTAATTACTCACCCCCATGCTGTACCAACCCCGTAAGACCTTCGTTCATCTTCGGAACACAAATGAAGATATTTTTGATTAAATTTGAGAACTGTATAACTACCACATTGGCTGCCTAAGGGACTGGCTCTTGACGGCCCAGAAAGTCAATGAAGAAAATGTTTAAATATTCCATGTGACTACACTGGCTCAACTATAATTTTATCAAGCGACGAGAATACTTTTTGTGCGAAAAAACAAACAAAAATAACGACTTTATTCGACTATCCTTGTTGGCCTGAAACGAGACTTCCTTAGATTTCCACGACGCATGTTTGTTTGTTTTTTCGCACGAAAAGTATTCTCGTCGCTTGATAAACTTATAGTTGAGCCACTGTAGTCACATGGAATATTTAAACATTTTCTTCATTGACTTTCTGGGCCGTCAAGAGCCAGTCCCTTAGGCAGCCAATGTGGTAGTTATACAGCTCTCAAATTTAATCAAAAATATCTTCATTTGTGTTCCGAAGATGAACGAAGGTCTTACGGGGTTGGTACAGCATGGGGGTGAGTAATTAATTACTTAATTTTCATTTTTGGGTGAACTAACCCTTTAAGAAGCGACAAGAATACTTTTTGTGCAAAAATAACAACATGTCAGTCTCTGATGTGTAAACACAATGCAACACTTCCGGGTTCTACATCAGAAAGCCGGCTCCAGTGTCAGGAGCTGAACAGACACTGACACGGAATAAGAAATAGTTGAATAAGTAGTTATATTGTGGGGTTTTAGTGCACAAATAGTGTTCTTGTGATTTCATAACATTATGGCTGAACCACTGTAGTCATATTGACTATTTTAACAATGTCTTTATAACCTTTCTGGGCCTAGAAACTAAGTGGTAATTGCGTTGCTGTCTATAGGGGGGTCAAAAAGCTCTTGGATTTCAACAAAAATATAATTAATTTGTGTTCTGAAGGTAAACTAAGGTCTTATGGGTTTGGGACGACATGATAATCAATGACATAATTCAAATTTGTGGGTGAACTAACCCTTAAATAAATGGAAATGTAATGAAAGACTCACTTGAACGTCTGCACGGGGAGGGGCTCTTTGTGGCTCTGGCCCCTCATTTGCAAAACCTCTTTTGAGGCTTTTCGCAACCTCCTTTCAGCAGCTTCCTCCTGCCTCTGCTCCTGCCTGCTCTGCTTGGCCTGCAAGACAGAGTTAAGAGGAGAAAAATAAATTAATCAACAATAAAGGTGATTTTAAACAGAAGCTACAATTCACAACATCTTAGAATTGTGCCCTGTCTCCCTTTCTTTACCTCTGCTTGTATTCATGTCAGTCATAGTTGTAAAAGTATACATTTAATACAATTTTTTCTTAATAAGTCTGTTAAAATTGGCGTTTTACCAATGTACTCTGTGGTCTTAACTCCATCCCAATAAAAATTTGCAATGGTAAATGGTCAAGTGGCAAAATACCATATAATATTTAAAATCCTCAATACAATACAAAATTATACAATAGATATAAATATCAGGTAATGTCATTTATGCATATTGTTAATTTATACAGTAATTATACTATTGATCATTGTTAATTTCTGTTCCTTCCTCTACAATAACGAAGTTTTATACAACTTGACATCTTAAAAATGTATCCTTTTAAGAAATATATACTTTTATTTAACAACAACATTTAATTTACCAAAAGTATAAAAGTTTAAATGTTTCTTGAGCAGCAAATCAGCATATTAGAATGATTTCTGAAGGATCATGTGACACTGAAGACTGGAGTAATGATGCTGAAAATCCAGCTTTGCCGTCATAGGAATAAGTTACTTTTTAGAATACGCTAAAATGGAAAACAGTTTAAATTTAAATAATATTTCACAATATTACTGTTTTAGCTTTATTTTTCGTCAAATAAATGCAGCCTTGGTGAGCATAAGAGACTTCTCTCATGTTCGTACGTATATAATACAAAAATAACTCATGTTAAATCAATACAATTTCAAATATTAAAAAAAGTAGGTGAAGAAATTAACCTAGATTAATGAATACTGTAAAAGTATTTTTAGTTCATAGCTAAAGCATTCATGTTAGCCAAAGTGTTACCAAATTTACAAATCTGTGAGAAATTTAGAAAGCAGCAATGCAGATACAGAAAAGACATATAAATGGGCAGTACCTGTCTCTGGGCCTCACGTAACAGGTTTCGGAAACGCTCATCCCGCAGGGCCCAATGAGGGAGGTCCGCGGGGCCGCGGGGGCCCTGCATGGGCTCCTCCAGCCTCAGTTTGAGCTCCCGCAGAGCGGCCAGCTCCTCGCTCAGCTGCCTCTGTCGTGTACGGCAGGCCTGGAGGTCCAGCTCCAGGTCCAGAGAGGTACGTGTGGGCTGCTCAGCCAGAGAGGAGCGGTGAGACTGCTGCGGTCACGTGAAATGGACACATACAGTAAGTACACTTCCAGAGCAAAAGATGATTAAATGTGTGTAACACAGCTACATGCTCATTCCAACCTGTTTATATCTCAGAGTCCGTCGCTCTAGAGTGTTTCTGATGAAGGGGGATTTCTTTGGTAGAGTAGAGCTGTCACTGTCACTTCTGTACAACTGTGAACGAGGGAAAACAAAGGGAAAGTGAATACATTGTAAAGTAAAGCTGTTTTTTTATTGATGCAAGATTCGTTATTTATTTTGTTTTAAATCATATATTTTGGTTTGTGACCACTCATTTCTAATTAAAAAATGTTATCACTGTAAAAACAAATTCTTTTCTTACTGAGTATTTTTTTTTTCAGTACAAATATCTAAACATTCTTAAATAGACACATTTACTTGAGAAGCAAAATAACGTAAGATATTAAGTCTTATATTTAGCTAAATGTATTAAAATGACAATCTAATGAATAATCTTGTTTTCCCTTTGAATTAAATATATTTTTTCTGACTCCACTGGCAGATGTTTTTCTTGTTTTGATGAATATATCTTATGGAGTCCCTAAAGGGTCATGATGAAGAAAAAAATATACGAGATGGGAGGAACAATTATTTGGCAATGCTTTTGCGTTCTCTCGCAAATGTTTTGCGTTCCCCCGAGAAACTTTTCGCTCATCCGCAAATAAAAACAAATGTTTTGCGAGCGCATGTAATATATAAAACATTTAGTGGCTTAATTTCAGTATTGTGAATATTCATGCAAGATATCATTCTTGTGATAAAAAAAACCATCACTCATACTGATTTTGTCAGATCAGCCATCACTAACCCATTGTGTGAAGTGAATGTTTCCACTTACCCTGCAGACGTACTGACTGCGCGCTCCAGGTGAAAACGTCTGAGATCGGACTATTGTGCTGCTCCGCATGAACGGTGAGCTGTGACCCCAGCGTCCTGCCCTTTCTTTCGGCCGCATCCTCATTGGCTCTGGAAACACACCTTCTGTGTTGGTTGCCTTGTCCACCTGAAAAACAAACAAACATGTGATCTATTAATGATCTATTGAAGGTTAGTTCACCCAAAAATGTCAATTATGAGCCTCTCTGAGCATATAAACAAAAGCCTTTTAAGTCATTTGCATTTAACAGAAGCTTAACAGACTAAGGCATTTAAAAGCTGAAATGAGCAGCTTGTATTTTTGTTATATAACTTTCAGCAATTTCTAAACAACCTTGAATATTGCATAAAGTCTAGAAAATAGATTGTTTAATAATAAGAGGACAATTCATAAAGTTGCTATGACTTTTGTAACACTTCCCAATACCTTCACAATTGGATTTCTCTCTGCAGGCTGGAGACAGCGTCTCCCAGAGGTCACGCAGACACCTTCACCGTAAAGACTCTCAGGACAGGGAATGACAAACGCTGTACTGTTACTGCAGCCGCTGTCCACTGACTCCGCCTGCCAACTCCTAAATCACACACAGCAGTTACAGCATCATCTGATGTGTGTGTGTTCTTAGCCATAAGCTGAAAGGTTTATAGAAAGACAGTGAGTGTGTGGACCTCTCAGAAACCGCCTCCCCAGTCTCTTCCTTCCTTTCCAGCTCCTCTTCACTCCTCTGCAACTCTTTCTTCATCTCTTCCAAATGAGTCATCACCGACACCTACACGAAAATGGACAGCAGAGGAAAGACCTTTTTTGTATTTTTAAAATATTTGTGTTATTTTAACTTAATATGGAAAAAAAAATTGTATGTTGATTTCTTCTTCTTAGCAAATCTTTATGAACATTAGAATATTTTAACATTAAACAGACATGTGATCAGCTAAGAACAACATGACTATTTAACAATTATAATATACAATAATAAGAATATTTTAAAAAGTACAATAATAATATTTTTGGCTGTCTTAACATTAAACTAAATTTATGTTTGGCAGAAAACTGTTACAAGACCTTAAAGTCACCATGAAATGAAATAGGACAATTCTTATTTTTATTAGAAATGATTTCTCCACACCAGTCTTACTAAATTATTTATCTGTGCAAATCATTTATTTTAATTCATGTGCCCATGTAATCTTTAATCAAAGTAACTTCCTGAGATGCAACCAAGATGCAAGTCCCGTTTTGCTTTTCTTTCCATTTGAGAAGCGGTTTCCCTTTAATATTCAGTGCCTTGTGAAAGTATTCATACCCCTTCATTCTTTTCACATTTTGTCATTGTAAAACTACATTAAATTACTTATTTTTTCAGATAAATCTACACTCCATACATGATAAAGCAAAGCAAAAATCTGATTTATGACAACTGAACAAATTTATTGAAAAGGAAAAACTGAAATAAGTACACTGCATAATTATTTGTGCCCTTAACTCAGGACTTAGTTGAAGCACAAGTCTTTTTGGGTATGATGCGACAAGCTTTACACATCTGCATTTGGGAATTTCTGTCATTCCTCTCCTCAGATCCTCTCAAGCTCTGTCAGGTAGGATAGGGAATGTCAGTGGAAAGACATTTTCAGGTTTCTACAGAGATGTTTGATTGAGTTGGCTCTGACTCAGGCTCTGGTTGGGCCACTCAAGGACATTCACAGAGTTGTCCATAAGCCATGATCTTGCCACCACTACACTTTACTGTTGATGAACAGTGCCTGGTTTCATCAGACCAGAAAATAATGTTTCTCAGTCTGAGAGAGTCATTTAGGTGCTTTTTTGCAAATTCCAAGTGTGTGTCTTCTCCACTGAGGAGAGGCTTGAGTCTGGTCTCTCTGCCATAAAGCCCAGATCGGTGGAGTGTTGCAGTGAAGTTTCTCCCATCTCCATATATGATCATGGAGCTCAATTAGAGTGACCATAAGCTTCTTGGTCACTATTCTTTCTAAATTTGGCAAGGAGGCCAGTTCTGGGAAGAGTCCAGGTTGTTCAAATCTTCTATTAAGGATTACGCATATTCTGTGAACCTTCAATGCAGCAGAATCTTTTTTTTCTTTCTAGTCTGCTTGACACAATCTTGTCTCTGAGCTCTACAGGCAGTTCTTCTCACCTCATGGCTTGGTCATGGCTCTGATATGCATTTTCAGTTGTTAGACCTTTTAATGAGAGGTGTGTGCCTTTCCAAATCATACCCATTTGCCACAGGAAGTGAAATTGGAATGCTCCAGAGCTAAATTTCAAGTGTCCCAGAAAAGGGTACTAGTAATATGCAATAAAATTATTTTATTTTTTTTATTTTTTTATAAATTTGCAAAGTTGTCACAAAGCTTTTTTCTTTTTTTTTTGGCTTTGTCATTATGGTATATGGAGTGTAGATAACATAAGGCAGCAACATAACAAAATGTGAAAAAAATGAAGGGGTACGATTACGAATACTTTTTGCAAGATGATTGCGACTTCTGTATGATGCCAACTTTAAAACTTCTCTTTTGGTTAACAACAGATTTATAAATGATTCTCATTATACATTTAGGAAGATGGTTGGTGTGTTGCATTTTCAAATGCATGTTATAAGTGACCAAAGACTCAATTAAAATGAGAAAACTTAGTAAAACATAAATGCCACAACTGAACTAAATAAGTCGTTGGAACAAATTCTCAGAGTGAATAAATGATGACAACTTTTGGATTTTTGAGTGAACTATTCTTTTAATTAAAGCATAATGGCAGTCAAGGATCAGAAAGGTGTGCAGTGTTGTGATCTCACCTCAAGCTTGCCCTGCCCTTCGTTCTTTTCCTCCTCCTCATCCATAATACGGCTGGATTGAGTGAGGCGGCCGTGCTCGGGCCTGTGGTTCTCCGTGCTGTGGATCTGCACTTTGTGCCACTGGAAGATCATTTCTGTGCTGCAAGCACAGTCTGTCAGCGAAACCTGAGCAGAACCCTGATCCACAAACAGACACAGGTCATACATCATCTCACACATCTCAAAGCTACACATTTTAACATTTTACATACAGCGTGGTCCAAAAATACTCATAACTTCATTATTTTAGTGAATACAAAATGATTCATTACAATTTAAATTATCAGCATGCTATTTCTGAGTGAATTTTTAGTCTAACCAGTGGCTCCTCTTGAGTGAGGGGTCCTACAGCACAGAGGTTTAACTGTAAGGCATGGGCCCCAGGGCCTCCAGCACTCAGGGGGATCCGGAAGCCCTCATTAAAGCTGAGAAGAGATTGAGGCTCCTGGGCCTTACAGCAGTAATATGTGCAGGGCCGACTGGAGTCCACCGGGAGAACATGAACCTTCACAAATCTGTGAATTTCAAAGATGCAAACAAGGAGATATTGTGCACATGTGTAAAAAGTTTCTGCAAAGGACATCACAGAAGTAGAGCAGAGTGAGTGCATTAATGGATATAAGATGGGAGTACTTACACTTTGCATCCATCTCTAATGGTGGCCTTGCTTAAATATCTCATCTGAAGAACATGCAGCAGCAAAAACATGCCATTTGAATCATATCTGCAAAAGAGCCACCCAGAGTGAATGAATGTTTTAATAAGAGTGATTTGGTGGTTTATAATGAGGGAAGTATGCATGTATGTGTATGAGAGAGTGTGTGCTGCTTACAGAAGACCAAGCTGAATCTGAACTGGCACTGAGGCTGTGACGTCTTGAGCAAAACTGACTTCTTCTGATTCCTCTGGCCTACTGGAAAGAGAAATTTAGACGATTATAACACAGCAATGCATTAACATGCATGCAATTATACAATACCGTTTTAAGTTTGTGGTTGGTAAGATTTAATTTGCTGTTGTGTTATTTATTTAATTGACCAAAAATACTGTGGAATATTATTGGAATTTAAAATGTTTCAAATTAATTGTTTTCTATTTTAAATAATACATTTTAAAATATATTCATGTGAATTTTCAGCATCATTACTCCAGTCTTCAGTGTCACATGATCCTTCAGAAATCATTCTAATATCCTGATTTGATGCTCTAGAAACATTTCTTATTATAATCAATGTTGAAAAAAGTTGTGCTGCTTGATATTTTTGTGGATACGGTGATGCTAAAAGAAAAGCTTTTACTTGAAATGGAAATATTTTGTAACATTATAAATGTCACTTTTAAACAATACATGCTTGCTACAAAAAATATTAATCTTACTACTGTTTCAAACTTTTGAACAGTAGTCTATATGTGTGTGTGTGTACTTTTGTGTAGAGGATATAACGATAATGTGTGATACAAAAGTACACATTCCAAAGTAGGTACATGCCAATTTGAAGATTAAATATATATATATATATTTGTAACGTGTTTTTTTTTTTTTTTTCACAACCCAAATTGTGTTAGTATACAAAGACTGCGCACATAGTATTTGTAGGAGCTTGACAACCCATGGTCAATACATTCTCAATACTTTATCAATTTTCTTTTATGGGTTTGGAATGGCATGAGGGTGAGTTGATTGAATTGATGACAGAATAGTTGGTGAACTATCACTTTAAAGTCTTTATCTTTATTACAGAATATCCTCTCACCTTCTGCTCCAGGCTTCAAAGACCCCACTGTCTGTTGCCAAAATGTCTTCATTTACTCCTGCAGACACTCGTCTTGCTCTTCTACTGGTCCGACTTGCACTTTTAGAGCGTAGGGTTACTCCTATATGGAGTCAAAAACACACACACAAAAAAATAGAAAACGTAAATAATTTTTTGCATCAAAACAATGTTAAAACGTTAACAAAGATTAATAAATACTGAAACAAACGTATTACGATTTGTTAGTTAATATTAGTTAACCCATTAACAAAAGCGAACTAATGGGACATCATTGTAAAGTGTTAAAAAATGTTAACACATTATTCAATTTGACATCATTTATACATTTTAACAAAAATGCCTTCTTTATAATTTATTTCTAAGCCATTAAAAATAATCAATAATTACATATTTATTTTGTTTTCAATTCTGAATGCCTTAACACTTGAACAATGAAAAATACTAAACATTTTGAATCGATCAGTCAGTTGCAATTTCCAGGTCATTATTCATCACCTGTGGAGTTATGCGTTCCTTGGAGAACTCCGTCTCTATGGCTCTTTCCTTCCAGGAGGTGTCCAGTGGCTGGGATTCCCACTTCCCCTTCCCCAGGAAGAGTAGTGTGCTGCTGGGATTGAGTCTGGTTCCGTAGCCCTCTGCTGGCCACCTCCATGTACTCCTCTGTCATCTGGGCCAGAGGACAGTCCTGGGGGACTGAGTGATAGGGGGTGTCCATGGGGGAGCTGGGAGGGGAGAGCGACGAGAGCGAGGACCGAGAGGAGAGAGAGGTGAGAGACTGCGGTGTGTCGTGTGAACGTTTTGGGCCGAAGGCTGAGCCGTCCCTACTGTGGGTCTCCAAGGGGAGAAGGTAGCGGAAAGAAGGGTCCAGAACATCAGAGTTTCCTTCTGTTCGCTCATACTGGGGTAGGCCGTAGATGTCGGTGAAGCTGACCGAGCTGAGAGAACCACGACTGGATGCCAAAGAGCCACGACTGGAGGCTAAAGAGCCACGGCTGCTGCTGGAGGACACTGTCAGATTACTGGCTGATAGGCTGCACACAGAGAGAAATGGTCATTTTTGGGTTGATGTGGTTAGACATCCTGTTATTTTTTTCTTATTAGTGTTTTTATCATTACCTCTTTGGATTAGGGGTGCTAATTGATTAAAAAAAAAGAAAAATCACATCACATCACATGATAAGATATGCTGCTGATTTAAATCAGTAACCAATAATCACACTGAATATTATATTCTATCAAAATCTGCAGAGAAAAAAGCCAAGATAATAATTGAATACATTATTGCTTTGGAAAAGAGGCTTCAAAAGTCAATATGTTGTTTATTTTATAGAAAGTAAGTGTATTAGCGGCTTACAGTGAAAATAAATGCATACTTTTAAATTAGTTATTGTTATCATTAAAATAAATAAAAGCATAATAATTAAATATATTAATCTATACACACAGTCAGTTTAACTTTACTTCTCTCATTAATTTTTGTATTATTATATGATAATTACATACATGTGTTAAACTGACAGCGTTAGTCTTGATTTCTGCCCTCTGAATCAGGTGTGTATGAGGGTGTTCAGGTTGTGTGTGATGTACCTCTTCAGTTGAGAGTGTAGATAGGTGGTGATACGGGTGGCTTCCTCTAGTTGCCTCATGAGTACATTCCTTTTCTCCTGCTGTAATATCCTACACAACATAGACACATTTGACAGATAATGATACAGATTTGCTGCATTTATCGAGTCAGTTTTAACAAGGGCTGTCAAATAATCATTGTGATTAATCATATCCAAAATATTTTTTTTTTTACATAATATATGTGGGTGCACTGTGTATAATTATTTTGTGTGTGTGTGTATATATATATATATATATATATGAAGAGTTCAGATGCAAAAGCCTCTAAATGCCATTTGAAATTTTCTTTTAAATTAACAATTTTTTCAAGCTTGTATATTTAAGTTCAGTAATTTCACTTAAATGACAATTAATAGGTTATCTTCATTGCCATTTAAGTGAAATCACTAAACTTAAATATACAAGCTTGATAAAAATGATCATTTTAGAAGAAAATTTCAAATGGCACTTAGAGGCTTTTGCATCTGAACTCTTCATATATATATATATATATATATATATATATATATATATATATATATATATATATATATACAGTATATACACAAATGCATGTATATTTAAGAAAAAAATATTATTTATATATAAAATATTTATATATGATATAAATTCTATATAAATCTATATACAGTATATACATGAAAATATTTCTTAAATATATACAAGCATGTGTGTGTATATATATAGTGTATATATATATATATATATATATATATATATAATTATTATACACAGCGCACCCACATATGTTATGTAAACAAAAACTTTTATTTTGGATGTGATTAATCGCGATTAATCATTTGACTGCCCTAGTTTTAACTAACCATTTGATGTCTGAATCATAGACTGTGGGTCACAAATGCAATAGTATTTGTTCAATTGCTCATTGTGCAAAACTGGAAATGACTTCAGTGCATAGTCTGCCATTTATTCGATTTGTCATGTAATTTAATTTTGACCATCATAAGAAAATGCTATTCTACTATTTTATGGCTCCTAATGTGACAAAGTAAACCCATCAATATTAATTACATAACAAAAAAAGAAAAAGAAAAAAATATGCAGGTGAGGATATGAAAGCTGATGTGTATACTGACGTAATATGACAAAAAAGACCCAATCTCAGCTGAGGTCTCAGATCTAAGATTCTCTTAATGAGCAGCTCAGAGCTGGCACAAGCACCAACATCTGCTTTGTTCAGCGGGGAAATACGGGTACTGTTTTTTTTTTTACCTCTGCAGGCATTTACAAAACATTTACCGACATATTTTGTTTGCAAGATTTGCTGATAACGAATACATTATTCAACCCCCATTTGAGTGGAGGTATATTATGTTGACCTGACATGCTTTTCTTTATCACCATGTTGCTGCAACTTTACTTTTTTTGCATGGTTGTAACATGCTTTACTTTGGGCTACAAAACCTGAAATATCCTTGAAAATCCTGCCAATTAAAAGTGCAACAATCCTTTAAAAGTGATCTTTTCTAAGAATACTACATATGTTAAACATCCACATACATGACTATTTATATATGAAATACATTCCAACCTCTGACTGGCCCCCTGACTCTGGACAATCTGGGCTTTCTGCACCTCCTCCCCCAGCCTGCGCTTCTCCTCCTGCAACTGGAGCAGAGTTTCGGAGGAGTGCTGCTGCTGGCTGAGCAGAGTGATCTCCTGGAGCAGAGCCTCCTTCTCCCGCAGCAGCTGCAGACAGTCCAGATCCCGGTCGGCCTCCGCACGTCCCGACCAGCTCTCACTGTCAAACTGAGCCAACTGATGCTGAATACTGGACATCCTAGAGGGAGAGAGAGAGAGAGAGAGACAAAACAAGGGATCATCTTAGCTTCTGTAAACAGATAAATGCAGACATGATCAAATGATTGTGTTCAATAGGCTACACATACAGGACAGTTCCATGATTAATATCACATAAATGCAATACTATTCATTCCACCATTCAAAAGTTGGAGTCAGTTAGAGTGAAAACTGAACTTTTATTAAGATGGATGCATTATTTGATCAAGCGCGACTTCGAAATTTGAATTCGAATAAATGCTGGTATTTTGAACTTTCCATTCATCAAATAATTCTGAAAAAAAAAAAAAAAAAAAAAAAACAGCAGCACAACTGGTTTCAACATTGATAACAATAAGAAATGTTTCTTGAGCACCAAATCAGCAGATTAGAAAGATTTCTGATGGATCACTGAAGACTGATGGTAAAATCACTGATGGTAAAATCAGCTTTACCATCACAGGAATAAATTACATTTTAAAATTACATTTTATTTAAAAAAAAATAAAAACAGTTAATTTAAATTGTAATAACATTTACTGGATTACTGGATTTTTTTATCGCATTTTACTTCAAAACTGAAATGGCATGTCCAGCATGTTATATTGTAAATATGTGTGCATGTGTGTAAGTAAAAGGGCTGGCAAAAATATTAAAGAGCAGAGAGAGACACTACAGCTTTATGTTTGGCATGAGAAACTGTTTCTCTGCACTTTGGAGGTCAGATATTGTGACTCAGTCAAAGAGCATGTAAGTTTCCACAGCTTTCTTCTGTGGAAGAAGACTCTCTTTTCCCCATTCCCCCCTAATTTCTCTCTCTGATGTCATACCTGGCATACACTCAGTGGCCAACTCTGTTGCTATGGAAACATGCATCTTGTAAAGACGTTTGCATGGAGCCGCTGTTCTAACACGGAGGCCAAAAACTACAGCACCAGTTCCTCTAAAAATAAAGAGGAGCTTCCAAATGCAATGTAGGCCACATCAATCCACCACTCTACTTTTACACAAACTGCTAAAATCTAAAGTCAAGTAGTAGCAATATTGTTACGAAGCATATCCAGACAGGGTTTCCCTTAAAGGCAGTGGATGAGGCACAGGATCATACTCTTGGGAAATCACAGTCAGGCTGAAAAGCAGTTCCAAGTCAAATAACTTCTTCTCCTTGAAATCACATGACTGAAATCAGGTGTTTCAAAGTGATTTGACTTATGATATTTGCATAGTAGATGAAAAATTGGTGGAAATTCTAATATTAACACAGAGCCACACGCCCCATGCATATATAGGTACCAGAATATCATAGAAAAAACATTGATTTTTTTTTTATTATGTTGAAATCACACTTGCTGAGTCACAATTGACAAACTTGTACTATTCTCTAAAAGTACAGTTTTTGTGAAGAAAGACTACTTGATGCTCAGAACTCTCATAATGATGCATTTAAAAATTAGTGTCCAAACTTGTCTTTATAAAAGTTCACAATGTTGCAAAGGAAATATAATATGTATAACATTTAATATATATATATATATATATATATATATTTTTTTTTTACCAGGCTAGATACTGATTATTATTCACTCAAACCTCTTAACCATCTGTCTCACACATCACACATTAGTTTAAAATAAATAAATAAATAAATAATATATATATATATATATATATATATATATATATATATATGCGTCAGAGTGTGCATGGATCTGCAGTTTGAAATCTAACTGGAAATAGTAGACCATCCGGGTCCATTTGGAATTACAATTTGGGACACATACTATGGGTACTAGGATGGATACTATGCAAATTGGGACATGGTGACTGACACCTTAATTAATATATACTCGCATATACAAACTTTTAACGAGGTTTAAATGTTATTCTGAAAAAATCTATTTCTCTCAAGAGAAAATTAATGGGATTCTATTTTACTTCAAGCAGCTGACTGTTTTTACATGTTTGTTGTCAATAACAGTTATCCAGTGTATTTTTGCAAATCTCCTTACTTCTTTTTAGCCTCTTCATACTGCCAATTGAGTTTGACTCTGTCTGCAACCAGTGGTGGCTCCTGTGTGCCAAACTGGAAGAGAAAAATTACAATTTAAAAGTATTGAGCATATAGGAATGTAATTGTATTTTTGTTATGACACAAAATCATACTGTCAAACATAAAACAATTGATAGTTCAGTTGCAAAACAAAACCCTGACAAACCTCTCCCATCAGATCAGTCTGGCATCCAGAGTCTGTGTATTGTTGTACACTACAGGAGTTACCCAGGGTTTCTGCATTGTTGGCCACCTCATTAATGGAGTCACAGAAGTTGAGCGTCAGCTTGGCCAGGCTCTGTGCACAACAAATCACAAATTAAAGTGATATTCATAACAGAAATCCTCAGTAATCAGTTTTCACCACAAGATGGCAGCACCTGTTAAAATAAAAGATATTTGAGAGGAGGTTGAAGGTGTTAAAATGAATGATAAATTAGGGGAGATATGAATGTCTATTCAGTATCCATTGATGCATTCAGTAGACAGGGAATGTCATGTAGAATTAATTTAGTTAAACTGAATTGCTGTTTGCAGTGCATTTTACACCTCAATAACATGACAATTCTGTGAGTGTATCAGGATTTTCAATGAGGAGAAAAAAAAT
This sequence comes from Pimephales promelas, assembly GCF_988280905.1. NCBI lineage: Eukaryota > Metazoa > Chordata > Actinopteri > Cypriniformes > Leuciscidae > Pimephales > Pimephales promelas. The sequence goes on along the minus strand of NC_142776.1, from coordinate 23,179,244 downwards.
TGTGGATGCCATTAAGGATTAACTGGATTGTGAAAACTGGGTGTTACACCCCAGAAAAGAGCTGAACTGAAAGAGTTTGCTATAACAACACTGTGATCATGTTTCCACAATCCACAGTTCTACATATTTTGTTAACCAAGTATAAAAATATAAAAAAACTTTTCCTCTTTCAAGGAAAAATCTATGAAGATGATGGACTTGTGTCTATCTGACCTGGATGAGGTCCTGCCTCTCCTTCTCGCCGGTGCTGATGGCCTTTTTAATGCTGCGGAGCTCGCTGAAGATGGCCTGCGCTTCATCTAGTTTGTAGTTGGTGTGACTGCTGGACATCTTCCGGTCAATTCTGCTCAACACAACATACAAGTGAACAAACCATCAGCCATGTGGTTAATCTTCTGAGATTATTTGCTATTGAGGTACTGGGAGTAAAAAAGAATATAATAGAAAATACAAACATTCAGGATTCTTTCTTACAATATGACACTAAGCACTGGGCATATGCCATCATTTCCTCTGACTCTCTATTTAACACAATCTGTTGCTGTAAATGCAGCCCAGATTAATCTTAATGTAGATTGACATTGTGTTCCATTCTCCATGGCCGTGCACAGACTGCGCCTGGATGTGTTGTTCATAAATATCTAAATACGGTTTAAAGATTCTTAACCGCTCAACTAATTATAAAAAGTTAAACTAGCAATGACATCAGAGTTTATTTATGCCAAACAGGGTGTTGCTCTACCAGAGCCAAGCCAACATCACTTCTCCACACAAAGCTAATATACCGTCATCTTTAGTCATACAGTATGAGAATGTTAAAGAGAGAGGGAAAAAAAAAATCTATTGCTCTTGAAAGGAAAACGTGAGATGGCAGCTGTAGATGTAAGCTTCGATTTATTAAAACTTGCCTCGCTGACCTGTCTAACAGACTGGTTAACCATTTAGCCATGTTGGAATAATATTGTTTTAACTTAAACCAGCTTCTGGTCTCAAAGGCATAATAATTAGGTGAGTGAAACTGGAGAGCACTGCACTAAAACCCTCCCGTCGGGGAATGTCTGCCTTCTAAAGCACCAAAGCACTGTGGGATATATATCCTCCAAAGTGTAATGCCTGAAATGTTGGGCATAGAGACAGGATGCCATTCTAGAAACAGAAACAACCAGCTAAACTAGCTTAAGAAAACTTGAAAAATGCCTTTCATCAATTTGAACAGGAACGCATAAAGAAATGTTTGGTTTCTCAATATACTGTTCTATTACATACAGCAAAAATGATAACATCTTAAGATGTCATAATGGAAATTATAATATATTAAAATAAATATATGATTCTCAAGCTGCCAAATTTGATGGTTGTAAATCACAGGAGTGGGGGAGAGATTGTGTAAAGCATGTCTCTGGCGTGGCGCCTGATCTCCTGCCATAGGCCACTTCCTGCAGGCCACCCTCCTCCAACAGCAGGTACTGTCAGCTCGCCTGCCCTGCCTCTTCCTCTCCTCCTCTCCACACAAGCAGGGCTTTGTTTCCCCCCTTCAAACCACCAACCTTTCACAGCCCTGCCTGACCAGGACCCGAGTCTGCCAGGCTACAACGAACATCTACCCACCCTTTCTACCCCAATATCACTGCGCACGATTGCCTGGTGACACAGAACAGACATGCCGGCTGCTAGTTTTTAAGACGTAGAAAGGGAGGAAATGACCTTGAGATCATTCAAATTTAAGTTTTTCTACAGATATATGAACAAATTTCTTATAAAGTGTGTATTAAATTAAAGCTGCAGTCCATAGCATTTTTGGGGCTAAATATTTTTCCAAAATACATATTTGAGAAAATACATAACCAGCCAGTGTTCAATCTGCTTGCCGTAGCTCGATTCAAAGCGGTAAGCTTGTAATAAGGTTTTTAATTTCAGTGGTACTGGTGGATTTCCACGGGAGATTCGAGCATGTCTTTGCGTCATTACGTCAGAAGGAGTCTCATTAACATTAACAATTTGAGAACAAACTATAATTTGCATGGTTTTACATGATATGATAAGCTATTGTTAGATTTAATCAGCGCGACTTACTGCAATGTCAGAACCAGAACAAAAGTGGATGTTTCTTAGCAGTTCATACATTTTCTGGTGAAAATTCTTATATTGGTCAATGGTCATACTTCCAAAAGACTAATCTGTGATTCTGAATGCCAGTATCCACACCAACTCGGTGACTGACAGCCTCTTTAAACATTGTGTTCATCCACACTGTGAGGTGTTGAACTACAACTCACGTAAAGTTGATAATTCTGTGAATAACTGCAATTGCAAATTTCGAACAGAGATGGTAAAAAAGAGGGGAAACTGCAGACAGCAGCTTTAAGATTAATCTGGTTTCTAAACACTATGTTGTTATGTTATGTTATGCTCAAAAAATAAATCTTATTATTTTATCAATGTTAAAAACAGTTGTCCTGCATAACATTTTTGTGGAAACTGTAATTTTTTTCAGTATTCTTTGATGAAAACAAAGTTCTAAGGAGCAGCATTTATCTAAAATAAATCTTTTATAATATTACAAATGTCTTTACTGTCAAAGTATTTCTTTCTTTCTCTTTCTTTCTTTCAAAGTCTTACTGACCCCAAATATATACCACGTTTTCCATATATGTATTACATATAAATAGCAAAGCTTTGATGCGACTTCTACAGTAGAGCGACTGCTGTTAGACACTAGCAACATATCTCAAAATATTCAACTGAGCATTAGACTGACATCAAATAAAAAGTAAAAATGACAGTATGAAACTACAGAGGTCCCAAGGTCAAGAGGGAGATTCCACTTTCTTACAGAGCGGAGTAAAGAGTTAATCTTGCTATTCTGGGAGCAAGTAGAGTTGTGTTCCATCTAAGAGATAAGGGCCCTCACTGGGATGCAGGAAGCAGGGAGGAATTTGCTGCCAGATATCTCTCTGTTTTCCAAAATGCTTTCAGGCACTTTTTGCTCCCTCCTCATCTCTTCCCACCCCTCCTCTCACGCTCTCTACTCCGGACTCTCACTCTTTCTCTGCTTTTTGAGCTTTTCCTGCCTTGGCAAAACAGTCAACTGGTGCATCCTCTTCCTGAGGTGGAGTCCCCTTTTCCAGACATACACACACACAAAGCTTTTTTGTTGGTTTAGGTAAAATTCCCCACACATATTCCCGGATCACTTTAAAAAAAAACATATAAACCCTACTCTACAATCTTGTAAACACTACAAAAAAAACGACAATCAACAGCTTTACTGCAATTCAAAACACAGCATCCAAACAACTATTCTATTTATTTGGAACACAGTATATGAGAAAAGTATGTTTAATCCGACATTTACAGAGCAGGTAACTAATTTGGATTTTTTTTAGAGCTTGGTATCTGGTAACTGTTTGGTTTTCTGCTCCACTGAACTGAATAATAGTGAAATTAGGGCTGAAATTAGCCCTGAATGCACTAGCTAGCTATGCTAAGTATAAGGACGGGCTTGTCTAAATGAACAACTCTTTCAACCTGACAAAATATTACTAGAGTGCTAGCAAAACAGGTATTGATGACTCGGTCGAGTTTGTTTTTTAATCTCTAATCCAAATTAAACTTCAGAAATCAATTTGGCCGAAACGTTAAGCACATGATTCCATTCGAACTTTGTTTTGTAGCCAATTCATGACCCATATTAATATCCATAACAATTTTTAAAATAAAAGATTGGCCTCCCGTTGTGCTCTAATGATAAAATGCTTACTATTCAAAATGTAACCAACAGCTATGATGTCTTGTACAATTTTCACATGTCGGATAACCGTTTATTTAAAACGGTAAAAAAGAAGAAGAAGAAAAAAAGAAGCTTTGAACCAAAGCATAAAACCTAAACTTACTTAAAAATTTAACAATATTTCTCCTGCCTGGCAAGTATCATCATCAGGAAATACAAACCTACCTTCTTTATTCATCTACTTTAATGCAAGTTACAACTGTTTTGAGACAAGAGAGAACGTCTGTTTGGGATGATTTGTTTCCGTTTGTGCCACAATCGCTCAGAGGTGAAGATTGTAAACTTTAAAAGACTGTAAACTTATGCTTATGCTATACACTCTCTTGCAAAAGCTTGGGCTTGGTGTGATTGAAAGATGCCTTTTATGCGCTCCAAGGCTGCATTTATTATTAGTATAAAATGCTTTAAAAACAGTAATATTGTCACTTATTATTACTATTCAAATAAATCATGTTCATGCATCATGAAAAAGACTGGGGGCAGGGAGGAATAATACAATTTTATGCTAGATGTTTGATGATGTGATGATGTGCTATATTGTTCAGAGTGATTTAAAGTGATTCGCTATGAGATTGCTTGGCTGTTCTTGTTGGTTAAGTAGTATCTTACTGTTCTAAATTCAAAAGAACATGTCTCTATGGCATTTTTGTCTCTTTCCCCCTTTTAGTTGTCATCTGCCTGACAAAAAAAACTGATAGAACACCTCTCCCCAAAGAGCTGGTGCAGGACATTGTATGCCAAAGTTAAATATTTTAACACTAACTCCAAACCTCATGTAGTAGCAATAGCAGGCCTAATAGTGATGCATGCCATTACAAACAGCAGTAAGCAATGCACTTAATCTATTCATGCTCTGTGTGTACAAGTGGGTGAGGAAGGGTTTAATTCAGTTTAACTCACTCCTGTAGGGTCTCCACTCCCATTTCCTTGTACTGCAGCTCCTGTCTCATCTGAGCCAGCTCCTGTTTGAGCCTAGAAAGCTGTGGACACAAGAGCCACTCAGTCAATACACATCAAAACACACAGTGGGATTCCCTCAGAGACACCATAGCAAAAAAACACGGAGTCATCAGCAGAGACATGTCTAATGGTTCCCGACCCGCCCAACATAAACAGGAACTTAAAACGACCTTAAACACACAGAGCCCTCTGAAAACCGCAATGGAGGAATGTAGGGTCATTTAATATACAGCAAAAAACACCCAGATAAGTAGGTAACAGGCCATGGAAGACCAAATCTGACATAATATAGTGCCTATTTACTACAAAATCTTTTTTACACTTTCTGTTCATTTATTATAATTTTCTCTGATTGCTGTCATCGTTTCATTAAACAAAAAAAAAAAAACTTTACATAAATATTTTCCATACAATGACGGTTTAAATGCCTGTCACACTCCAAAAACTTAGGAAAGAACAGATCGTAAAAGTAGCCCATGTGCCATTTACCGTTCAGAAGTTTGGGGTCAGGACAATTTTATTTAAAGCAAGCAATTATGTAATAAGATGCATTAATTGATCAAAAGCAACATCAAAGACATTTATAATAATGCAAAAAGATGTTCTGTCCTTTGAACTTTCTATTCATCAAAGATTAATGGAAAAAATATTAAGCACCACAACCGTTCTCAACTGTGATAATCATGAGGAATATGCTAAATTGTTCCCCAACCATGGCAGTGGGTATATACTTCCAAATCTTGAATGTGGCACATCGATATAAATAGAGTGTTTTAAAGAGAGGATCAAAACAGGATAAAAATTTGTCTATTTTTTGTTAAAAGAAAAATGTTTTTTAATGTCAGAATTTTGATAACATTATAAGTGGACCTTATAAAACATTATAAAATAAATAAATAAACAGTTTTCAACTTTGATAATGAAAATATTTCTTAAATACCAAATCAGCATATTAGAATGATTAGGATCATTTGACACTGAAGACCGGAGTAATGGCTGCTAAAAATTCAGCTTTGCATTCACAGGAATAACTTATGTTTTCAAATAATATCATATAAAATGTAATTTTAAATGTATTAAAATAGAGAAAACAGTCAATATGTATACACACACATATATATATATATATATATATATATATATATATGTACACACACATATACATACACATATATATATATATATATATATATATATATATATATATATATATATATATATAATATCATATAAAATGTAATTTTAAAATGTATTAAAATAGAGAAAACAGTCAATATGTATACACACACATATATATATATGTACACACACACACACACATATATATATATATATATATATATATATATATATATATAGTTATTTATTTATTTCTTTTTTATCAAATAAACAGACTTGGTAAAGCATGAAAAAACACTACCCCCAAACTTTGGAACAGCAAGTTTACTTCTAAAACAAACAACAGCTTTGAGTATGGAATAGAATAAAACATTGTTAATCGAAAAGTCATTCATTGAAAATCTCCCCCTCTGTAAAATATCTAAAATAGTTATTGAGTACGGCACATGTGATAATCAAACTGGAAGCGGCACTACAAATGAGAACTAGCTGCGCAAATAGTCTTCTCCATTTCTCCTAAATTTCAATGGGGAAAAAAAAGCATGGTTTGGAACAAAACATGAGAAAATAATAACTTTTAAATTCTCATTTCTGGGCGAAAGATTCCTTGACAGATTTAGTCAAGATTTAGATCAAGAGTTCATCATCCACAGATTTTCTGACACAATAACTCTTCCTGTAGTATAGCACTAATCTAGAGAGGCCCAACCAGAGGAACACAGCAGTGAACCCAAACCTAGGCCTCTTCTTCCTATAGGTACCCACCTCCCCTCAATACACATATAAAAACACACAATCAACGCGGCACATGAGGGGCCCAGCATCTCCCCGTGGGCCTGACGTATGAGGCATTGTTCTCAGAGGATAATGACTTACCCGCTCACGCCTACAGGCGATTTCCGCTTTGATTTGGTCAGGGTCATATTTTGCATTTGAAGAGGAACCAGAGTGAGCTATAAGAGAGAAAGAGGAGTCAAAAAGTCACAATCACATTCTGCTCATGTGTAACCAGTGATTGTACCTTGAATTACACATATAAATGACAGACACACAATACAAAATCTCTTCAAATCTTAAGATAAGAAATCAGAACACTTGCATAAATGTACCATGATTGTGCCATGTCATGTTTTAATTATATATACTATATATATATATATATATATATATATATATATATATATATATACACCATGTAAATACTTTAGTGCATGTCACCATGAAATTTCATGATATTCTGATATTAAAGGTATCATTGGAATTTGTTTTTGTAGTAAAAGCTGGATATGTGCATAAAAATTGAAGAAAGAAATACCATAGACAACGTCTACATGTGATTTCTGCTTTCATTTGGTCATGGTCATATTTTGCATTTGAAGAAGTAAGAAGATTCCTAGAGTAATTAATATAATCAATCGAATCGATGAGCATAATTCTAATTTTTATAATTAAATTTATTTAGATTTTTTGGCGGGCAAAAAGTAGACAGTGTGAGGGTGAAGCAATTGTGCCTATATCATAATGAAAAAAAAGCCTCATTAAAATAAGAAAACCTTATTCAACAGTAAGTATTTTTACTTAGGAAAAAAATGTTTACAAAACAACCTTTTAAATCATCTTAGTATACTATAACCTTAATAATACTAACCCTAATAATAATTATCTTAATATGAAGATTAACATTAAAATTATACCAATATATAATTAATAAGAATGGTTATACCAATAATAATACTAATATTACTAACAATACAATTAATATTTTATAATGTAAACGTTTGTTCGCCAAATTAAACGATGACCATTTTATCGTAAGTGATCGATTTGAAAAAAAAAAAAAAGTAAAGAGACGTTTCAGCAGAAACTGAAGGGTGGCAGGAAAGAGAGGGGAAAGTGAAGGAAAAAGTTGGGGTGTGCTGGACTAGAGGAGGAAGGGAGGAGGCCACGAATGTACGAGTGAGGAAATAAATACGATTTCAGCCAATGAGTGACACTGAAGTAAGCCTGGAGTAAGAATGACTTCACTGAAACTTTACACAACATGACTAATAGGTTGGCGTAATTTTAGATGGCTGAATCAGCAGTGTGTGTGATGTGATTAAAGTGAGATGTTATGCGTGTCTCACAGCTGGTGATGGAACGGTTGTCATCCTGAGTGAGTTGGTTGAAGAGTTGCATCTCTTGCTGTGCCAGCTCAAGTCTTTGCTGTTTGATCTGATACATCTCTTTCTTGGCATTGAGAGCCTCCTGCGCCACCACCAGGTACTCCTTTAACATGCGCTCCTGCTCCTGACGCCATTGTGTGCGAGGGTTCTCTATCTGGGTCGTCTCTGGGGAAGAAAATAATGCTTTGGTTATATACATTTATAATTATATTATATATATATCTGATTTACATTTAAAGTTTTTTAGTCAGACATGATAACTTGCACTGCTCAGCATTATTTGAGATGGTTCAATACGGAAGTAAGTTGATTTGGCTGATTCATAACAAGGAAACATAGCTTCTTGAAGGCAAGCCTTCAAGTTTAGCAAAAAGTGTAATGTATGCTAATGCTAACGGTACACAGGGAAGGAGATCAGAGGCCCTTTTATTAGTGGATGTCAATGGCTTAACTACACTGAATAAACTGCTTTTGTGGGGGAAACGGCTTCTCTGCGACTTATTTAATGAATTGACAGCCCATTGGCAAATCTTCAACATGTTTGCTCTTAAACATACGTTTTAGGGTTTACCACGAAAAATATACTGTTTTATAAGCAAAGTAATAGACAACTGCTTGACAGATACACTTCAGTTTATGGCACTTTTCATTCATTTCTATGGTATGTCCGCAAACAGTGATCGACAGTCACACAAATTGAATGACTCCCTCTATCCATCCCTCCATCCATCGTTCAAGATTCAAATATTGTTCAAGATTCAAATATGTCCACTTTGGTTGATACATGTGAATTGGGTTACTATCTTTGGTATCAAGAATAATGCTATTGTTGTATATGGTTATCAGATACTCATTTTTGGAGTAATCTCTTGGATGATGGCTTTAATACTATGGTTTTGACATTTCATATGTCAATGACTTAACAATGGCTTTTATATATGAAGAGTTCAGATGCAAAAGCCTCTAAGTGCCATTTGAAATTTTCTTCTAGAATGATCATTTTTATCAAGCTTGTATATTTAAGTTCAGTGATTTCACTTAAATGGCAATGATAATTACCTATTAATTGTTATTTAAGTGAAATTACTGAACTTAAATATACAAGTTTGATAAAAATCCCCAGACAGCAAACTGACATTGAATCAATGTGGAAACGACGTCTCTCATGACATTGAAACAACGTTGATTTGCTCATCGAATTAACGTTGAACCAACGTCAGACGCGGCATTCTTCAAAGCTAAATGAAATCGAAAATTAGTTTGCTTTCATAACGTTGAAACAACGAACGCGTTGATTTCAAGTTGATTTTCCATTAGTTTTGAAAGAATGACGCATCTGACGTTGGTTCAACGTTAATTCGATGAGCAAAACAATGTCAGATCAACGTTGTTTCGATGTCATATTTCCACGTTGATTCAATGTCAGTTTGCTATCTGGGTCATCATTAAAGAAGAAAATTTCAAATGGCATTTAGAGGCTTTTGCATCTGAACTCTTCATATATATATATATATATATATATATATGGTTGTTGCTGTTGTTTTTAAATAAAAACAAACAAAGAATAAATACATACATTTTACATTTAGGTTTAGGTGAATTTTGTAACAACTAAATTAATCAACATATTCAACTAATAGACAGCTCTAGTTAAACAAAAATGGCTAGATGTGTTAAAAATGACATTTAAAAGAAGAACTAAAGAGCTGAACTTACTATTGATGTGGTCGATGTAGTAGACGCCCACCTGCTGGTCATATACCACCTCCCAGCCCAGAGGAAGCTCATCCCCCACACAGTCGGCAAAGGTCAGAGGCTTGGTAATCCTACAGGAACAGGGACAGAATGCCAAAATTAACACAAGAGTCAAAAACACCTAGAAACTGTGCTGTACAGGACAACATATAAAACTCAACACAACAGAGTTGGAGTGTTACAAAAGCAAAGCTGCTTTCGCTGTTTTTCACAACATTGCGTGATATGGCTCATGTATTTTGGGGTGTTTAAAGCATGTGTACAAAGACTTGCATTGGGATGAACAAAGCTGTGTGGAGATTTAAAGAATCTGGGACATTCCTTGAGATCTCTAATGAATGTGTGTTCAGTCAGTCAACAGCTACTGATCTCCTCACCCCAGGTCAAAAATGTGTGTAATATAGGCACTGCAGGAAGAGACAGCCCATAAACACATTCCACACAGCAGAAAGCAGGCCTGCCACACAGCCCACAAACACAACCAGGACCCGGACCAGGACACTGGATACTCTGCACAAATCACTTTTCACACTTTTGATAAACCACATCATGTAACGCTCTAAAACAATTCACATTCTTCAAATATCTCCTGCACATCTTCAATGTTGAAAATATTGGCACTGAAATTTTAGACTGGATTCAGGATAAACTCACCCAGATTGGATGTGTTTATATAGGATGTATTCTTGTGCTCGAAAACAGCTGGACAGAGCACAACTGACTGGAATAGAACGCAGTGGTTATGTGACAGTTTTGAAAAGTTGACGTGTTTTTAACTTCACGGAGTATCTTAAAACGCAAAATACTTGAGAGTTGTGACGTAATGACCAATGATGTCTGTCTGAATGTGAATGGGAGTACAGTGCTTTAATTAGGATCATTTTAAAGATGCAAATAATCGATCAAAAAAAAAAAAAAATAAATAAATAAATAAAATGTAAAAAAAATTTAACAATACCAGCCTTTCTGCAGTACAATACCAAGTATCAGATTTAGGTAAATTTGAAATCAGCCTTGCCAATCACAGACATGTTTCTTGAGCAAGTGAACGCAATGGCTTTTCACATGCATTTAAATTGGTCAGAATCCTCTCAATATGCAAGTTTGTTCAACACGAGTTCTGCACTCTGCAAATTGTTTCACTACAACCAACAGAGTTTAAACAAAGTAAATAAGAGATTCATTACACGATCGAGACCAATTTTTTGATATCAGGAGTTTTCACGCAGTGAGATTGTGCTACTGCTGAAGTGAAGTTATATCAGCCTCTTTGATTATACGGAGAGCACCCTTTGCTCAGTTTCTGTCAATAACTTTGCTCACTTTCTATAACTTGAATAAAAGTGGTGTTTTTTTCATGCTGCAAAGATTTGGGAGTGATAACCATATTAAAATGTGGGACTGATTCTGAAATTGTTATTTCTGACATAGTGATAAAAACCATAGCATCAGGCAGGATAAAAACAAATCTGATGTCAAAATAGATTTGTGTATTAATTCTTGCAGTGTGAAATAGACCAGCTATTTGTTCTGTTACCACTAATATTTAATTTTCCATTGTATTACTAACATTTATGATCTTTTCAATACAATGTTTGCTTAATTTATCTAAAGGCTACATACATATTAATGTATTAATTAATATTAACTAATTTAATTTAATGTATATTTTTTCAAAATAAAAAATAAACTATTAAAATAAAATAGTGTTTGCTCTGGTACTAAAATTGGCACTGAAAACATATTCTTTATATTACTGTTTTTAACCTCTTAACAAATAAAAAAAATAATGCATACAAAATTAAAAATGTAATATTTTAAATGTAAACAAATTAAAGAGAAAAAATAAAAAGTTGTAAATCAAATAGTCAACTAAAGGTGGTCCAAGGTACTCATAAAATACTAGCCTGACTTCGTCATACTCATATTCTATTCAGAATGTGAGTATGATACTGCTCCATAGGGCTTTGATTATGAGGCGTCTTAATCGAACCAGGAAAAAAATACTCTGCACTCAATTGGATAGACCTACAACCAATTAGAGCAACACAGTAAGTGACGTATGTTGAGCGAGTTGTCAATAGACCTGAACTGCATGCACTCTGGAAAAAGTATTTAAAAGAAAAATCAGTGTTAACGATCTTTGCCGGTGTTGCAAAAAGAATTTAACACTAGAAGTGCCAGAATTCCAAAACTACTAGAACGGCCACGAACGGTCATTTTGACCGTTAGATTCAAAACAGTGTTTATTTCATTGACGATAACTAAAAACTAGGTTTGAATGACAAAAACTATGACGAAAATGTTAGTGACGATATGCGAAGCGGTCAATAGGCTAATAATAATAATAGGACTAGCAGAACTAATAAACCGCCCATGCAGCAACAGCGCAGGACAGGGCAGCAGAGCTCACCAGGATCATCCGACATGAATGGATCATCTGGATCCGCCGTGTCTGATGATAGCAGCCGTCTCTTTTTCCTTGATGTGGACTCTGACTCTGAATCACTCTATAGCATAGATAACGCAAGTATTATAGATAACTGTAGTCTGGTTTTATTTGCTTATTTCTGATCAACAACTAATGTAGAAATTATTATATAGCAAACACCGCTACAGAGGTGACCGGTCGACGGACCTTTCTGTTGACAGTTGAGAGAACAAGATCAACTGCGGGATATTTAACAAAAAAATATCGCGAAATTCAGTGCGGTCAATATGACCGTCTATGGCCGAAATAGGTAAATATGTTCATTTTTTTGTTTTGCCTTACGTTTACGTAACTTAATTTGTATGAAAAGCATTTTAAATGAAAATACAGACAATTTTAGGAAAAGTCAGGTACCAACAGGATTTTATTATTTTTTTCAACAAAGTTATTGTAGATATAAAATTCAAAACGGTCAAAATGACCGTTGTGGCCGTTCTAGTGTTAAGGACTCATGGAGCACTTGTAAACTCGAAAAACATTTTTTGAATGAAATAGAAAATGTGAATGTATATACGAACAAGTTCTCCGTTTAGAAGAAGATCTCGACAATAAAGCCAACAAATCTGCTCGCATTTGTCCAACCTGTCTCAACTTTATTACACAGTTGGAGCGGGACTTGACTGATTTTTAATAAATCGAGAGATGACGAAAGACACCAGGCTGAAGAAGCGTGTTCATTTGAGTCTTCAAAGAAAAGAGAACAGGAGCCAAAACGATGTTTTAATGATGTTTTTAATGATGATTTAAATACAAAATGATGAGTAGCATCTAATAATTTATTTTAAAAAATACACCGCTTGTAATGGGTACAGTGACTACAAGTATGGGTATGGTGTGCGAGTAGTATAACAATAGGTTACTATCGTAACCCCGGTTCTCTGAAACGTCGAGTGGAGAGATCCACCTATGGGAAGGGCATCCACACCTGACCTCTGCAGAAGCATTCAATTGCACCAAGTCTGGCCTGACCGACAGAAGCGTGTGTCCAATGCCCGGTAAGGGACCCACCCCTTACCCAAGTGTATAAAACACTAGCACGCGCTATCTTACCTCAGAGAGCATATTTGCTTCTCATGCAGCAAGCGGGGCAAGCTTGGTGGATCTCTCCACTCTATGTTTCATAGAACCAGGGTTACAATAGTAACCTACTGTTCTCTTTCATCATCTCGTGTTCGAGATCCACCAATGGGACATATTGACAGCTCCCCGATTTCCCAATACACTACAATGAGGCCCTGAAAGCCAGAGGACGGTCACCTAGAAAGGCGGTGCATGAGATGTCACAAGAAAACATCCACACAAAGTGAGGAAGCCACCTTAGCAACAAAGAATGTTATATATATATATATATATATATATATATATATATATATATATATATATTTATATATATATATATGTAATATGGTAACATGTATTGAATAAACCTGACTACACTTATAAGGGTGAATATATGGTGCCAGGTGCAGGTTAGAAACATGCTTAGTGACTATAAAGTGCTGGACTAGGCAGCCCAGACTTAAAGAGGGGTAGAGGGCCTAAGAGCACAAAGCTACAAAGAGCCGGCACCTTGGACAGAATGAGCTACCGGGGTTCTGCATGGTGACATCAAGCCGGTAGTATCTCTCAAACAAATGGGGAGAGGCCCAGCTTGCAGTGGCACATATGTCCTACAAAGAGACTCCCCTAAATAGGCACGAGGCAGCCATACCTCTAGTGGAGTGAGCTCTGATGCCCTCTGGAGGCTGCACTACCTTCGATTCATATGCCAAAGATATAGCTTCCAAGCCAATGAGAAAGGCGTTGCTTGGAAATGGGGTTCCCTGAGCGCGGGGGGCCCCAAGAGATGAAAAGCTGGTAGCTTTTTCTGAACGTGCTGGTCCTGTCTAAGTATAGCCGTAGGGCACATACAGGACACAAAGCGTTCAACCTCTGATCCTCCATGGAGCTGGGTGAAACGCGGAAAGCTCAATCACCTCACACGTGAATGCTGGAAAGCATTTTGGCAAAAAAGCCATGTTGGGCCTGAGTAAAACCTTATCTCCACTGAGCGAGAATATAGTGCACGAGGGATGAACAGAGAGTGCATGCATATCACTGACCCGGTTGGCAGATGCCAAGGCCAGGCAGAGCTCTCTTGAAAGACAAATTCTTAAAGGGAAATACTTCCCAGGGGCTCAAACGGCTGTTGAGACAATGCGTCCAGCACCATGGAGGGGTCCCATTCAGGAACAACTCTCCTGGGGACTGGAAGAGAGCGCTGTGCGCCCTTCATAAACCTATGAATAAGGGGGGTTGTCCCACTGTAGCACTGTCAAACACAACATAACATGCAGCGATAGCCGCTAAATAGACCTTAATAGTGGAAAAGGATCTCCCCTTATCCATAAGCTCCTGCAAAAAGCATAAAATGTCAGTGATTGAGCACTGATATGACGGTACCCATCGCTCTTCACACCACTCTTCGAACACACGCCACTTATTCATAAAGGGACTGTGTCAAAGAGGCTCTGGCACACTGAATGGTGGCCACAACACGTGGGGGAGGCCCAATGTGTTTAAGTTGGCCCTCTCACGGGCTAGGCCCAGAGGGCCACCCTGTCTGGGTGCGGGTGATAAATTTCCCCATTCGCTTGGGACAAAAGGTCTGTGCGAAGTGGGAGAGGCCAAAGCTGGGCATACAGCAGAGGGATAATCTCTGAGAGCCACGGTGCCTTGGGCCACCTGGGAGCTATCAAAATCCTGGTCAAGCTCTGTTCGCTCACCCTGGCCAGAGACGGTGTTATACGCTGCCATATCTTTAACCTCCAGACCCGCCAAGCCGTGCTTAAGATCAAGAGGGTCCTTCCAATAGTGTCGCATGAGCTTAGCGCATGCAGGGAGAACAGGCATGAGCTACTTCCCAGGACCAGGAGGGGGACCTAGGAGTTTGCCATCACACACAGCCCTCTCTTAGTCGGCGGCGTTCTGGAGGGCAGGCCATTCCATGCTGAGATGAGCGGTCGCTCGCTCACACACCCATAAGGACTGCGTGCGGCAGAGTAGCAAAAGGGATGGGCATCCCTCGTGGCGATGAGTTAACCGCAGGCGGCAGGGCATGCACGCGACTGCCCGTCCAATGGGTTAGTAGGGACAGAGAGTTTGAGATCCACCGGAGAGGTGAAAGCTGAGAAACAGGCGGGCAGCCTGAGCAAATCCAGGTAGCGAGCGTGGGTGGCTTGCAACCAGAAATAAATCCCAACTAAACAGCTTGATGCAATTGGATGCTTCTGCAGAGGTCGGGTGCAGATGGCCTTCCCATAGGCAGATCTCGAACACGAGATGATAAAAGAAAACAAAGCGTCACCATTGTTTGATGCAGCAATGGCTTTGACATGAGTTGCATCGCCGTGATGTCCATTTCGGTTGCTTGTTTTACTTGGTCTTCCGTGAGTGCTACCAAAGGAGAAACCACAATACCACTGGGTTTACATTGTGTCCCATCTTCTTTAAGACCATCGGAGCCAGCTGATAAATTAAACTTATGCCGAATCCTGTAGGAAAGACGGTAAACACATCTAGACGATCGACAAATGCCTTTGTTGCAGTTCTCTGTTCGTCTTTTAAAATTAATGCTCTGTCGATTTCTTCTAAAACAGACGCGAAAGCAGAATCTATACATCTCAATTCTCCCGCTGCAGTCATCTTTGTTGTAAACCAGATCAAACCCAGCGCTCTTTGATGATGCGATGATTACGTAACTGCAGATCATCTGTCCATCATCATATAAAGCCCGCCCTGGCAATTTGATTGGCCTGACCATTTTTTGACTGATCATAATTACTCCTCAATGGATCGAGTCCAGACCGAACTTCCCGACCAAAAAATGGCTGGCACCCAGGATAATAAAACACCATAGTATTACCATGATTAGTGGTTTAAAAAAACATAGCACCATGGTACTCTTTTGTTGGTAAGGTAATGCGATAAAGTTTCCTGGAATGTTTTAACTTTCTTTTTGTGCTGTTGAGTTTTTGCATCGGTTTTCAAAGAACTTAACTGCTTTTTTCCATCACATTTTTTTATTTTGCTGGCGGCATGTTGGAAAGAGCTTTAAAACATGCACAGGAGGATTCCAGGTTCAAATCCCAGCCACTGTGCCCTTGAGCTAAACACTTAACCCCTGTTTGCCCTGAGGTGCGCAGTAGGACTGTCTGTGTGCTTTGACCCTTCTCTTCGTCTGTGTCAGATAACAGCAGGGTTATGAAAAGAATTCCTGGGAAGCTGTGGAACCTGCAGACAGTTAGTAAATTCTACAAATTAATAAATGTCCGACTTCAATCAGATTTCAGTTGGAAATGTCTTGTGCATGGCTTATGATTTTCTTTCTGAATGTTCTGACAGTATTTGTTTCCCAAAGGAGCCCCACAGAAATGGCCTCAGTTCCTAAAAATCAAGACACTTAATCAAGTATTATGTGCTTTACTTTCAAAACATTTGGACGATTTTGAGATAAATACAGACTGGCCGTGTAGACTTACATAAAATCTTAGTGTCGTGGAAGCACGAGAAACATGAGAGGAGGGGACCGATGAGGAATGCTGAGATTCCATGAACCCTTGGAATTACCATCATTAACACATTTTTGACACACCATCATAATTAGTGACGTTAATCACTTAATTCCCCCTTTTTAAAGCAGTTTTAGCACAAAACTCTATGGCATCCTATGGATATGCCATGCAAACTGGACAAAGGTATTCAAACAAACAAATAAATTAAAACATTTATATTACACATGATTTTCTGGATATCACTGCAAGAAAAAAAAACAATGAATGGCTAGTTGGTTGAGAACAGAAGACATGCACTACACAAGAATGATCTATTTTAATGTGAAAAAGTGTTCAGCATTCAACACTGCGAGGTGGAATTACTTAGCAATGGCCTCAAAATCCCAATGATGTCACAATAGTGATGCAATCCCTGTATTTTTCAATGTAATCTTTAGACCAACAAGAGACATGGAAATATCAAGACATGCGTTTTATGTTATTTTATCCTTTATCCTCTATCACAAACTTTCAGGGATGCTCCAAAAACAGTGTGACTATGTGAGATTACAAGATGGCCAAATATGACCATTTTGATGACCGTTTTAGTACAGTGAACTCTTTGTCATGTTCAAGAAACCAATTTCAAATGATTCAAGCTTTGTGACATGGTGGATTATCCCGCTGGAAGTAGCCATCAGAGGATGGGTACATGGTGGCCATAAAGGGATGGACATGGTCAGAAACAATGCTCTGGTAGGACGTGGCATTTATATAATGCCCAATTGGCACTAAGGGACCTAAAGTGTACCAAGAAAACATCCCCCACACCATTACACCACCACCACCAGCCTGCACAGTGGTAACAAGGCATGATGGATCCATGTTCTCATTCTGTTTACGTCAAATTCTGACTCTACCATCTGAATGTCTCAACAGAAATCGAGACTCATCAGACCAGGAAACATTTTACCTGTCTTCAACTGTCCAATTTTGGTGAGCTCTTGCAAATTGTAGCCTCTTTTTCCTATTTGTAGTGGAGATGAGTGGTACCCGGTGGGGCCTTCTGCTGTTGTAGCCAATCCGTCACAAGGTTGTGCGTGTTGTAACAAGTGGTTATTTCAGTCAATGTTGCTCTTCTATCAGCTTGAATCAGTCAACCCATTCTCCTCTGATCTCTAGCATCAACAAGGCATTTTCGCCCACAGGACTGCCACATACTGGATGTTTTTCCCTTTTGACACCATTCTTTGTAAACCCTATAAATGGTTGTGCGTGAAAATCCCAGTAACTGAGCAGATTGTGAAATACTCAGACCGGCCCGTCTGACACCAACATCCATGCCACGTTCAAAAATGCTTAAATCACCTTTCTTTCCCATTCTGACATTCAGTTTGGAGTTCAGGAAATTGTCTTGACCAGGACCACACCCCTAAATGCACTGGAGCAACTGCCATGTGATTGGTTAATGATAACTGCATTAATGAGAAATTGAACATGTGATCCTAACAATTCTTTAGGTGAGTGTGTGTGTGTGTCTATATATAGCACAACGAAGAGCTTTACTGGAACTTCTTGACAATTCAAAAAGACGTTACAGAAGCTGAGGCACATTCGTCAATGTCTTGAAATAACACATAGACAAAGGGCTGTTTGATCATAATGGTTCCAACACAAGCCAATACAAATATATAGCTAAGATACAAGAGAAAACACATGCACTGTGGCAATCATATCATCAAATTACAAAATCAAAATCAATCAAATCCTTACTGTAACAACTATGTCAATCCTGGAATAAAGCCCAGAAAGCAGTGTTGTTATCTCAGTGCTTTGAAGGAGAGAGATGAATGGGTTTGTTAGCAGGGTTATAAAGTATTGTTTGAGAGGACTTGAAATTCACTGAACCCTCTGTGATTGTTAATCTTTTAAGATAATCGGTGTTTGTTAAGAACCACCATTTGACAAGATTCTTAAGCTTAATTAAGATGAAGTGTTTGTTTTTTTACGGCTCAAATCAGGATGTGTTTGAAGAAAATGTATTTTTCTTTAATAATTGATAATTGGTTTAACCAGTGCAAAACACAATGTTGCATTTTTTTCATTTTAACAAAACTGTCATGCCCCCTAGAATATTTTGTATGAATATCTAAACATAAATATCAAAAGAAAGAATGGAGCTTCTACTTAAAAAACAACATTTTTTAAATAATATTTCATTTGAATGTGGGTAAGTTTCATTAAACAAAGCATAATGAGAAAATCACTTTTCTTAAGACTATGTCCAGATCAGATTTAGATAATAATCAAAACATAAATGGAATAGATCGAGTCCAACACCCCTGAAGTTTTCACAGCCCTATACCTCATCCTGGGTCAACATTTCATTTGGTAACGTAAGGCAGTATGCAATATCTGATATTGGTTCAATTATTTTACTGGATTAATTCCCTCTTCAGAGAGAGCACTTAAAAAAAGTTTGTCTACCCTTTTTTTCACTTCTAATGCCCATTAACATCCTTAATACCAATCCTAATGAAGGGCTTATAAAAAAAAACGTGCAAGAAATGGCAGAAAGCATTTTGAGTTAAGTTTAAAACTTGATAAATGATTGTTAACCTCTTATGTAATATGTAAGTGTCTAAAATGATGCAAATACAATCCATATAAAAAAAAAAAAACTAAATGCATGTTACTAAATGCAGGTATAAAAAGGACGAGAATAGTCTGTTCTCTGGTTATGACTCAATTCCCGTCTTAAATGAGTCAAGCAAGTGAAAATAAATTAAAAAAAACTCAACAAACAAACAGCTTGTTTATAGTCATCTCTGAACATGAACTTGGATGGGGAAAGTATTTTAACATCAGACAATTTTACACACATCACAGTTTATAAGGAATGAGTAACAGAATGAACAACAAAGAAAAAGTTTGCCTGAACAAATGCGTTTAAAGGCAAGTTCACTTTTACCCAGCTTTGTATTGTTATAGTGTCAGAAGTATGTAAATGAACAATGTATACTCTTTCTCTGTTAAATGCACCAAGATATCAGTTCAATCTGCAGTTTTAAAGGGGCCCTTTTATGCAAAAATTCACTTTTACATGGTGTTTGAAGATAAATGTGAGTTGGCAGTGTACAGTATGTAATGATAAAAATCCAGCCCCACTCCTTTTTTTTAATCCCCAAAATTCGTAAGCACTGTTTCGGAACAAGCCGTCCACAGATTCTACCTTTTGTGATGTCAAAAAATGCCAAGGCTCTGGTCACGACAGCTCACGGATTTGCCGTAAGCATAGACCCTGCCCAGAGTGAGTTGTACACCGCCAGCCATTTTCACTGATTGCGACAAGAATGTCTCGTAAGCGATTGAGAAGTTTTGTTGTTGGATGTATGAGTGAACATAACAGTCTTCATGTACTTCATGAAGACGTAGGGGATTTGTTTTATGTTTGAAGGGAATGAACCCCCATATACCTAAATTCATTTATTTCTGCGCAAATCATTTTACACCAGACTGCTTTGAGAACGAGGATCAATACCAAAGGACAATGCAAAACACTGGTTTAGCAAAAAAGTTGTTTCTCAAGGATGGATCAGTACCAACTGTTTGTGATCAAGCTTAGTTTCCAGAGCAATAATGGTCACAATACTGGTAGTGAAAGGGAGAGCACACACTTTATTACATATCATCAGAGTTATTTTACAGATATAAAGTTTACCAGTTTATAAAGCACCCCGTGAAAAGGAATTTAAGGTCTGTATATGAAGAGTTCAGATGCAAAAGCCTCTAAGTGCCATTTGAAATTTTCTTCTAAAATGATCATTTTTATCAAGTTTGTATATTTAAGTTCAGTAATTTCACTTAAATGGCAATGAGGATTATCTATTAATTGTCATTTAAGTGAATTTACTGAACTTAAATATACAAGCTTGATAAAAATGGTCATTTTAGAAGAAAATTTCAAATGGCATTTAGAGGCTTTTGCATCTGAACTCTTCATATATTTGTTAACTGTTGGTGTTTTTGTGTAATTCGCAGTGTATGTTTATATTGTAAGGGAGAGAAAGACTTTAATTTGCACTTGTACTGTGTTTTATTCAGTGCTTACAGTGAATCATCTTTTGTGTGATGTACACAACATAAAACTCAACAGTGAAGTTTTGGCCATCATTGAGACAGGGACTGCTACAACAGGCATGTACTAATAGTGGACAAAAGTACGTTTATTAAACCGTAATTAAACAAAAACAATACCTGTTCTATCTCCATGCAGTATATATTTTCTGACTCGAACTAACACCGGTACTGAAATTTGATGTGTGAGATTGTCCGTTTTTTTGTTTGTTTGTTTGTTTTTTCAATTATGTGCTCTGGAAGCTCCACCCTTTTCTTGAAATGGGTCCAAAGGCAACAGGACATTTAAAGGGACACACAAAAACTTTTTTTTTTTTTTTTTTGCACACAAAAAGTATTTTGTCGCTTGATAATCTTATGGATGAGCCACTGTAGTCACTTTTTAGTCACTACTTTAACGATGGTTTTATTTACTTTCTGGGCCGGCAAGTTTTCATTACAATAGTAGCCTATGGAAAAGGTAGACAGCTCACTGATTGAATAAAAAAAAAAATTAATTGGTGTTCCGAAGAATTAAAGTCTTAAGGGTTTGGAACAACATGAGGGTGAGTAATTACTGACAGAATTTTCATTTTTGGGTGAACTAACGCTTTAACGGCTACAATTACAGTTTGTTAAACTACCGATTGAACTTACACATTTTTGTATTCTTGCCCACAGACAGCCAGATCAACAGAGGGGTGGTGCCAAAATCAAAAGTGCAGTATGGGTTTAAAGGGATACTCCACTTTTTTTGGAAATAGCAGGCGTAATGTTATGACGCAGCACCTGAAAATAGTGCCCAGCTTCCAACGTGACCGGGACTAAGTTTGTGTAGTCATCATCGCGCCTGCTGCACTCATGGTACGGCAGTGAAGTTTCTTGATCATTACGCAGGAATAAGAGTATAGTTCCTAGTCATATCAGCCTAGAAAATCTCAACTTTTCATTTTCCGTCTGTCTTAGCGCACGATGTAACTATAGAAGAGTCAAGTTTTAAATAAAAAAAAATATCGTAACATTTTGGTAATTTTTTTGGGAGAAATGCTAATGGTATTGTGCACTTAAATGATGTATGCTAAGCTATGCTAAAAGTGGTACCGCTAGAACCCGAGATCGGCCGAATGGATTCAAAAAAGGTAAAACTCAACAGTTTAACACTGGGGGAGTTGAAAAAATTAGCGTATTTCCAAAAAAGTGGAGTATCCCTTTAAGTTTGGGCAAAAGTAAACTTCACAACCTTTTTTCTCTAGTCACGTAGTGCCAATTTCAAAATGTTTTCGCATTTCTAGTGCATATTTGACAGCCAAGTTGTATCCAGCATATGCACAACAATCAACTAACATTAAAATATGTAGGGAATATTTTCCATTATGACAATATGATTGCAAAAAAAAAAAAAAAAGTATGATAATTTAAATGGCAGCCTCAGTTGAACTCACGGTTACTGCATTCCATGTAAAACAGCTTTATATAGCTATTGCCTTGTAGAATCATACAAGTTGCATGTTATATATATATATATATATATATATATATATATATATATATATATATATATATATATATATATATATATATATATATATATATATATATATATATTTCTTCTACATTCAAAAACATTTTTTATATATTATAAATAAACATTAGGTCTTCCAGCTGAAAAAAAGTAACTAAATTAAATGAAATATTCACATTCGAAGACTGTAAACAATTCAGAGCATTAGCTTTAATGGGCTAGCCGTAAAGGCCTCTAAACACACCAAAACTCACAACCACTTCCCACAATTCAACACAGCAGGAAACCCTACATACACAAGCATGATGTCCATTTCCTAAACCTGAACTACAGCTTTACAGCAGATCTCCTGCTAGGTTTATCGAACTCTCCCAAGGACAGAAGAAAAACATGCACCATGTAGTTGAGATTCTCACACAAACTGTAACATTGGACATAACGTGACATGCGGACCTCTGACAGGAAATAGGACCACCCTGCATTCTCACCAGGAACCTTGGGTCAATTTCCTCTTTCTGCAGTGCTTTCAAAAACAAAAGAATAGCAGATCCCAAAAGCTGAGCTCTGAAATCTGCATACACAAACATTTTTCATAATGAAATACTGAATGAATCAATAATGAATGAACATAAATATACAACACTGCATACTCCATTTTATATAACGGTTAGTTCCAATCCTTGATTCTGATTTTATTCACGATAAAACACGGCTATGACCGCTTCACCCAACAGTCCGATTTATCACTGTGCCACACTGCAGTTCCTATGTTGTTTTTATTTGAGCTTTCATGCATATTACACATTGGAACGTTGTTGCTGTTCACGGTCAGGGACTACTTTTTTGTAGCGGAAGGAAGGCTTTTAGTGATTTTCCTTAATTAAAGTTGCACTGATACATATTTTTTTACTTTAATATTTTTTGTGTGGTAACCGTTTAATAAAAGCAATAAGGTACTCGAGGCAAGTGCTGTTTCGTGAATAAGTAACGGCTGAAGGGCGTTGTTAGTCATGACGTGAAGCGGAGTGCCTAACAACGCCCTTTAGCCGTTACTTATTCACGATACAGCACAGCCTCTCGTACCTTATTGCTTACACACATCATATGAACATTGTTTGGCATCAATATTGAATGCGGATATTTTGTTGTTCCCTAGACTCGCCCAACAAAAGCACAGGCCTGAGCAACGATATGCAAAATGTTTCATACACTGGCAGAGAACATTCATCAAAACGCTTCTGCCCTTAGACTTTATTCAGCACTGAAGTTACTAGCGAGTTTCTCAAGCGAGTGTTTTGTTTCAGTTCCTGAGAGACCCTCTGTGCTCTGAGAGAGCTAATCTTCCCATACCACGCCTTTCTTCCAGAGAGGAAAGCAGCTCTGCCAGAAGGAGAGGTCTCGGAGTGTTTAGCGGGCTGAATCCCAAAACCCGTCATCGGCAGAAAGAAAAAGAGTTACGGGGCCACGGGTTATTTTAAGACTTGGGAATTTCTCAAATACACTTTGAGCAAAGCAATGTGTCCCAGCTTTTTAAGCAAACAGAGAATAAATGTCAAGGCCATTATGTAGCACAAATTGGAGTACTATAATAATTTCACCTTATTTCAAAAGTCCAGCTAGTTACTTCATCAGTCTACAAGAGGAAATCATTTGGCTTAAAAAGTAAACATGTCCTCTGTCATATTCTGAACGCTTTTAAAATTAAAATATACGGATGGGGTATACTTTTTTGGGATCGTCTTCTCTTCAGGGAGTAGTTTCACTCTGGAATCCTCCAACAAGGAATGTAAAAGATGCACTCTGGGTGTGCAGGCAAAAATTACAAATCAAAATCAATTTAGCACAAGACGAACAGTCTGACATTTGCGAATTCTATAATCATCTACTCCACGCTTTGCCATCTCCCTGATGTTTCCCAGTAGATATTTCCATCCGGAACGACACGCTTCTCCCTGGTGGGAAAGGCATGTGTAACTGGAGTCTGGGCCGTTGGTCCAGGCCTCGTCTGGACATCCACCCTGTCGCTTCTTCAGCTTGAGCCGTTCACGACAACAAAGAGCCAGTCCGGCATTCCGCCTGCAAATTAAGATGCTCCCAAACAACAGGCTCTGCATTCCTCGTCAAGAATGTGTTTCTCTAAAAATAATATACCCAAATAAACTTAATTATAGTAGCCTGGTGGCAGAGTTTTAATGCCTCTGGAGCAAGGACTTCGCTCTTGGATCTCACAAAATCCAGTGGCAGAACTTTTGTTTTGGCAACCATATGTTTTAAGAAGCATTTTCATTCTCAAGCTGCTGTTACAGATGTCACCTTTCATGTGGGCTGATCAGCTCTGTATAACTTTATGAGGACCTTTTATTGGCCTAATTAATTTGCAGCCTTCGTTTAGACAACTTGTCGCCATTGCACAGCGCGGCCTCTCCTTTGCGGTTTAACGTTTAATTGTTTAATGGCTTGCTTACCTCTATAATATTCTATTGTTAAAAAACATGACACCACTCTACAAACCAAAGGTTTTTAAGAGAAATGGAATTGCTTAGACACTGCTAAATTATGTCTCATGCAACCTCAGCAGGTATTCTACTTGCTTCCAAAGGGTAGACTATACACCATCACAAGGGTACTCACCAAAAAACAAGGCAAAAACCATCTGAATTAGATAGAACAATAAAATAAGGAATTGGGAAATTACAAAAAAAAAATACAATATATAACAGACATCAGCAGCCCGTAAAAGAAGATACTTATGGCCAAGCTAATCCTGATACCATAACAGCATAAGCATGTGCGCTATGTATATGCTGGGCTCCACAAGTGTCAATCTAAAAATTGCATTCTCAGTTTAAAAGACTGTATCAAAACTTTGGGAGGAATTTCAATCATGTCGTTCATTTCCGTCCAGGCAGCTGAGTGCATAAGACAGCACAGGACAGACGTCTCCTCCTATCATTATATACAGCATCTTATAGAAATAGGTCGACTATAAGTAGATCTGCTGAAGAACTTCCATTCTGACACATTTAGATACAGCCATCCTTGCTATCGCTCTCACAGCGAGACAATGGCTGCGTTTACATGGACCCTTGTAATCGGATTGACGGCTCAATCGGACTAAAAAACCTTCATGTAAACACCTTAATCGATCCGATTGAGCTCGATCCGACTAGAATTTCGATCGGATTGAAAGGGGTGGTTCACTTGATCGTATTGAAAACCGAAACCGACTGCGCATGTGCAATGACGTTCAAATAGCGTAATGACGTACGTAACGAGCTGTTCTTCCCGTTGAATAAAGTGTCATATAAATGAATGTTCCGTTATTAAAAATTCTCATTTCACTCCATGTCTGTGAAGCGAAACAGGACAACGTCCTACCAGTGCTTGTTCTCATCCACACACGACTTTTGGGCGCGGGGTTTTACTGCGTGATAAATACAATCAGCACGGCAAAACGGTTCATGCTCATCGTCTCCAAATCATGACCAGACGGATACAAATTAAGTCTGTTGTTTAAAACAAATAGAGAATCAATAGGGGAAAACAGTTATGCTTATGTGTGAACAGTGGCATATTCATGCAGTGTGCGCATGTCAAAGATTCCTATATGAATCTTGTGACATATAAACGTGCACATCAACCTGATCACTTTATTTATCATTCATGTAAACACCTTGATCGGATTCATCAATCGTATTGATTTCAATCCGATTGTGTCCATGTAAACGTAGCTACTGATAGACAGGAAATATTGTACAAAAATGAATAGCGCAGGATTTTCTTTAAGTTTAAGAGGAAGTCATATTCAACAAAATAATATATGAAGAGTTCAGATGCAAAAGCCTCTAAATGCCATTTGAAATTTTCTTCTTTAATGATGATTTTTATCAAACTTGTATATTTAAGTTCAGTAATTTCACTTAAATGGCAATGATAATTACCAATTAATTGTTTTTTAAGTGAAATTACTGAACTTAAATATACAAGTTTGATAAAAATCATCATTAAAGAAGAAAATTTCAAATGGCATTTAGAGGCTTTTGCATCTGAACTCTTCATATATAGCCTACATATTGTGTGTGTATATATATATATATATATATATATATATAAACAACAAACTCTCTACCAGTAGGTGGCATTTATGGAACAGCAGTGATATAGCTTTTCCTTAGTTAAAGTCCCCGTGAAATCAAAATTGAACCTATTTACTTTGTTAGCGCATATTACTAGTCTTGTGGTGAACAATTAATCCGTGCAAGTGAATATATATTAAAAAAATGTTTTACCTTAGTAATCTTTAATCAAAATCTGAAAAGTTACTTCTGGTCTGGAACGGTTTCTTTTTCTGATGACGTAGGTTTCACAGTTTGGGTGGGGAAACGCTTAAGCACTCCCCTCAAACTATGGGGAGTTTGCTATGAGCGAGAGATGGAGAGGAGGAGCGCTAGAGTAAAACCCTGCCCTCTGTTCAATATTCCGTTTCACTTGGAAATACGTCACAGCACTGGAGAAAAATCGTTTGCAACTTCCGGTTCACGGGGACTTTAACGCTGTAAACAAAGCAGTGCCGTGCCAAACAATTCAATGGGCATTATATCAAAGTAACTTTTGTCAAAACTTTTCTTTTCTTTGACAGTCAGTTCCCTTCAGAGAAACATTTATTTAAGCCTTCACCCTCAATTCAATATCCATATATTTTTAATACTGCCAATCCTTGCACATCTGCGCTCTCTTCTCCTCATTGTGTTCAGCATGTCCCGTATTAACCCTCAATCGGGTCATGGCATGGGGTCTATATGACCCCAATCGACTTTTACTTAATAAAATGAAAAAGTTTATTTAATAAAAAAAAGGTTCCCTTCATCTCACTCAGTGGAATAAGATTTTGTGACTTTTCATACATGATCTATCTATATACACAAAAAAACTGGGCTTGATTCAGTTGTTCTGACTGAAGGTATGTAAAAAAAAAAAAAAAAAAAAAAAAAATTTACACTTCTGGGTCAACATGACCCCAAATTGAAATAAATGGGAAATGTGAAAAAACTAAATATTTTCTTCATGTGGCCAAAAAAAAAAAAAAAAAAAAAAAAATCTGGCATAAATCTGATTTTTTTTACACAGAAATGAAGGCTAGAGCATAAATGCAATGTATCATAAAAAAAATAATATTTCATATGCAAGCTAATGTTGTAGTTGAGGAATAGTGTGGTATATGGATACAAAAGTACTGTATATCTCCAAAAACACAGCATTAATGAATAGATGAGAAGTAAACAAAAAAATGATATATTATTTGTATGATTAAAAATGTATATTTTTTTGTACAATTACTCAATCAATTGTTGGGGTCGTAAAGACCCCAAAGCCCAGTAGTGTGAACAGGAAACGAAGACCATTTGAAGGTTAATGTCATGTTTACAGACTTTGTAATATTTTCCCATAATGTCATTTGTGTGTAAATATTACAATGCAGTTTGTGTTCAAGTCTGGTACAAAGATCAGTCAAAATAACACATAATATTAATAAAACACAAATAAAACGATAAATGCAGTAACTGATAAAAAAAAAAAAAGATCAGAAACATCTGATATTTCTCCAACATTACATACAACAAATTAGAGAAATAAAGTAAACTAAAACTTGTTGAATAATTTCTCAGAATAAAGGTCCTTAAGGGTGAATGTGTCATTTAGGAACAAAGTTCACGTTTTGAGACATTTTATACTTTCAGAAAGATTTGGATTGGTTTCACGCTGCAATTATGCGAGCGCACTAAAGAACTTTACGTGACATACTTGCATCCTGTCGTCATCATCTATGTGGGCTGCATCTCTTTACATTGATTGGTTAGTAAATGGACGTGCATCTGACGTCAGCATGTTGTCAATTGGCGGGTAACTGACAACATGAACGAACAGATTCATATCTCCCGTCCTCTCATAAGCCCCTTTTCCACCAAAGCATTTTGAGAGCCGGTTCGGAATATTTTTCCAGTTGACTTTTTATTATGTCATCAGACCATACCATACAACAGACCAACTAAAAAAACTTGTCTCCTCCTTTCCCCATGTGCTACCATCTTCTGTTTTTTCGGCTATGCAGTAACCACCGGAACTTCCAGTAAAAGGTCTGAAAGTCCGAACCATACAGAAATGCTTTCACGCTAGAAACGAACCAAACATTTTAGTTTGATCCGAACCGAGACTACCTCTTTTCGTCAGACCAAATTTCATCTGTTTGGTCCGGGGTAGGTTTCACATCTGTAATTTTGATTCGGACGAAACTGAAAAGTATGAAAGTCCGGACCAAACAAGGTAGGTGTGAAAGGGCCCTTAAAGTGTGGTGAATTAGATTTTTTTGGCACTTGATGATCTTCAGACAGCCATGTATAAAAATTCCTTGGTAAACAGCCCTGACGAGTTTGGTACATCCTGCAAAGCTAGCATTCCAGACATGATTGGCATAACCTTTGTGTGTGACTGAGTGCACCTGGCATTCTTAAAAATCAGAAAGACGCCGAGGTCCGGGTCTATCAGTTTTTGATTTTAAGCTTTTAATAGGACAGTTCTGCCTCAGTAAGACATGCTTACCCACTGAAATAGTGCGTGGTCGATATCACACTGATTTCATGCTTTCAAATCTCTGTTAATTTTCTGGACTGTTCTGAAAATAAAATTCACAACTCCTCAGGGTTGAAATTAAGTCTAAGATGTACTTATTGTGTTAGTATGTTTCTGAAATGGATTTGATACTAGTGACAGAACAAACCGTCAAAAAAATATGCCATAAACAACAGGACGTGCAGCCTTGACCAAAAGCTACACCACTGACACATGAGTGAGCAGTCTGATAACAGGAATCAGATGATACTCTCACTCACAAGCTCAACCCCTTGGTAAATGCAATGGAAAAATCATTTTTTCCTTACATTTAAACAACCGTGTTTGGTGTTTTTGGTTTATTGGAAACAAGTCAACATCAAATTACATATGTCCACTAAAGTTAATCAATAATGATAAACTGTTATCAAAGAAAAAATAAAACTGTCTATTAAATGTAGATTATGTCGTTCTTGCTACTTTGAGTAAAGATAAAGGATGGAGCAAGTTTGTTTTTACAAAAACAAACTATGATACATCAGTCATTCACGCTAATGCTCGTCTAATATCTGCACCGGTTATGTATTCGGCTTGAATAGACCTTATTCAGAGCAGTGCCATGACAGGTATGAAAGTGAGGCTGTGAGGGATAGACTTACCGTGTTTCCAATGGCATCCGCTGTAAAAAGCTGAATAAAGCGGCTAGATTACTTACAATTTTCCACAGCTTACATTGTCGGGAGTTTTTTGTCAACTGACATTTCTTGGAAAGATATTTTTCCAGTGTGTCATGAGCAGAACAATCCGAAAACACATTAAATAACAGTACAGCCCATTGAAGAGATGCAAGTCTATCCCTCACAGCCTCGCTTTCATTCCCATTAAAAATCAAAGATGGCGCTGCCGTGAATAAGGCGTATAACTAGTTCTTCCATTAATGTTTCATCATCAGACTTGCGCTCGGATTGATATGGTAAAATCGACGTTATCATAACCGTCTTTACAGTGTGTACAATCGCTGAGCTGATATTTAGCATGCAACGCACACTGTAAGCGACAGACCAACAGACTAGGCCGTCTGCCCAATCAGCGCAGAGAGAAAGCTCGCGGATAATAGGAATGTAGAGTGACTGATTTATCCATTGAGTCCTTTGAGAATCATTGAGAAATGTGGTGATGTGCAATGTATATGACAAAATCAAAGTGTTTTTTGACCTTTGCATGTAAAGTTGTAACCCTGTGGTGAGAGACCTTCAAAACAAATTTAGGAACCTATAAAATAGCATAATAGGGGCACTTTAAATTACATAATTACATATTTATCCAAAATCATTGATAAAGTGCATAATGACTTGACCCTAGGCTGGATTATTGAGCATTTTTCAGTAAATCGTTTGTCTTTGTGTGGCTTTCATATAGTCTGTATTTTTCAAATGTTCTGGAATTTTGTAACGCAATACATAGATTGTGGTCCAAAAAAGATGCTTGAACCCTATGCCTTTACAAGGATGTGTTTGTAATCTCTCATCATATAGAGCCCATGACAATAATTGGAGTACATAGTATCTACACAAACTGTTGTCAAACCTTCCAAACAAACACACTCCGCATGAAACAAAAGCCATGTTCACCAACCCCTTTTAACAACAACAACAACAAAAACCTTGCCCTCCCTTAACCGACATAATGAAAACACCAAGGGAAGCAAAATAGCACTGAGGGGCTTGCGCTCATGTGAATAACCTTTTGGCGCTGGCAACACGGCTTCCACTTTCCAGAATAATTGAATTTGGTGTGCTTTGTGACCACGTATAAAAGCTTCCCTTTGCCAAGCGGCAGGCCTGGCTGCGGCCATTGCATAACAGAGCCTGTAAAGAATAAAAGGGAGAGCCGCTGGGGCCTGGGCATGGAGGGAGGGAAGACACGTGGGAACTGCGGACTCCATTGGGCAGCTTTGTCTAGGGCCGATCACGGGCAGAGTCCCTCAGGCATTAGTGTAAGCATGCCTGACATTGCACTCATTCCACAGTCACAAGAGCCTCCCCACAGAAACTATGCTGGAGCGAGTGGACGAAGGAGAGCGGACTCTTAGGGAGTCACCTTAGGAAACCATGCAGCGGACAGTCTTTACGGCTAACGGACGCAAGCGATATTCGCTGTTTACCCGACTATTGTCTTGCCGAGGTGAAGCGCCCTTCCTTCCGCAAAGCCCCTCTTGTAAACTAAAGCACTGAAGACAATACTGAAAATATTGTATAAAAAGACCTCTTTTATGTTATTGAAATTAAAGATATAAACTTTCTCACTAAATTTTAGAGATGAATTCTTAAATGAACACTTCTTTTTTGCACTGCGAGGTTTGCTGCTCAAATTGCAGTCATGTGACAATTTCAAGCCATGACAGAAATGCAATCCCACAGAATAATTTCACTTTTTCTTTTTTCGATGAAAGTCACACCCAGCTAAGAATGATTCAAATTTCACAGATACATCCTAAAGGACGCTTACAAGCAAACACCACAACACAGAGGCAAAAACGGGCTTGGGTATTGAATTGGGTAAGCTTTTAGGATATCAATGAAGGTTTTCAATGTGTCCCAAAGAGAAGTGGTAGCATGCAGTTAGGGAGTGAGGGGCAGGTGCTGGAAGATGGCCCTGTTTCACAGAGGAGCTCCAGTGGTTTCCCAGGTGACTGTGCAGTGAATTCACACACTGATTCCAATTTTCACTACAAGCCGTCACTGGGCCTGAAAACCTGAAAACTCATGTTCACTGGTGCAGGGTTGATGCTCAAACAAGGTGGTGGTGTAAAACATCATGCCCATGTTCAACTTCATTTCCTATTAATATTATTTAATGATAATAATAATAATATAAATTTCATTAACAATTATTATGTATTAACTACAATTATTTTATTTTTGAGGTAGGGTGTACCAGTGATTAGTGCTCTGAAGCAGTCCCTAAGATAATCTCTGAAAATAATGGTAAAGAACTACCGAAAACGTCCATAAATGCAAGATCAAAGTAAAATCAAAGACAGGAAAGCTGGAATTTAAAAAATGATGGATCAGGCTTTTAGTTTCCATAGTGAACTATATTCTACTCTAATGCTATATGGCATTGTTTGTCCTTATAGGTTTCCAGAAATGACTATTCTTCATTAAAAGCAAAACCAAAAATGGAAAATTTGTCATAATTTACTCACGCTCAAATTGTTCCAAACCTGTATGATTCACTTATATGAACATAAAAGGCTAACCAAACAGTTGACTGGCCCATTGACTTCAATATCTATATATTCCATTCTATGGAAGTCAATGAGGCCCATCAACTGTTTGTTAACTCAAATTCTTCAAAATATGTTCTTTTGTGTTCAGCAAGAAATTAATTCAGGTTTGGAACAACTTGAGAGTGAGAAAAATGATGAGAGAAATTTTATTTCATTGGGTGAACTATCCCTTTAAGAGCCAGAGGTATAGCTACAAAAATCTGATAAGATGTACCAACTCGGTTTATCTGTCAGAATATTTAAGCCAATATAATGAACTAGGTGTCAATTAAAATTCTCAACTTAAAAAGCAATGCTTTACTGCCAAATGTGCATGAGACAATAAATATGACCAGCACTTGTACTTTTTGGTTGACCCCCAAACTAGACTAGTCTTAACAGATATATGCCTTCAATAAAGTCCACAATCGACAAGACTGTAATGTAATTACAAATTTACAAATGTAGTTTAGGTACAGACAAGACAAATAAAAGCAGAATTGTGGCATAATCAGAGGCTATACAGCACATTAGTAACTCTGATGTTTGCGTCACAAGTTACGTTGTGGATGTTCTTGTATTATTTTCAGGCTATTTTGCCATTCATACTGACTCAATGAAAGAAAACAGAAGAGAAAAAGGAAAAGAGAGAGAATGTCATGAGACCAACTTTAACTCATGTCGCCCACATGAGTGCCCCAGTTCAATGTGTTGTCCTCAACATCTGCTGGATAACTCCTTACCGCTCTCCTGACATGAAAATATGAGATTTCTCAGACTCTAATCAGCTTCACATTACAAAAGCATGTCACATGCCTTTGTCGAGGGGAGCCTTCAAGCAGATCAGGTTTTTCTTATCTTGATTAATTTTAAGCTACTCCATTACTACTCTTGAAAAGGAGAGGAAAAGTGGAAGAAGGCGTTAAAGATGCTTTAGAGTGAAAACGAAACATACACCACATAACACAAGAGCAATGAATGCAAAAGTGAAAGACTTTCAATTGGTGTTGGATGTTGCAGAGTCCATGCCTATGACAGCGGTGAGATGTTAATGACAATAACAAAAGTAGATTCAGTCATCTGAGAGGCTAAAATTTTCTAATTGTACTCAAATTAAATACAGCTAAATGTATTTCTTGTTATTATTATTGGATTATATAAATATTAGTGGTAAAATGTAATCCAAATTATCTGTTCTCAGCACAATGTGACCATCCAATCAGAGTCATACAATGACAGAACTGCCTTTGAGGTGGTGGTCTGCTTGCTCATTGTTTTGACACAAGTGACCCTACAAATTAAGATGAAACCATGTTAACTACCCTCAAGGCAAAATCCCCTCTATTGAATTTACACAAGGCTTCAAGTGAACTTGTGTTTAAATGAGTCGGGCTGAAAGGCTGGTTTCTCTGCTGGTGAAAATACAGACCTCACAAAGCACATCCACACTGCTTTCCCAGCGGCCCAACTAGCATTCCAAACATATTTGCACATGGAACTCTTGGAACTACAGTTCTCTCTTTCATTTGCACACTGTTTACATTATGTGACCATTTAAAAAAATAAAGAAATAGCGGAGGAAAAATATATATGTTTAGATGAATTAAAATAGCAATAAAATATATGTGATTTTGCCTTTCTACTACTTCTTAGGAAAACTGAAGAAATGGTGCAAACTGTTTTCTGTTGATATTCTAAATTCAGAAATGTTCAAACTTACTGCAAAGAGACAGCCACACATTCGATAATGATTTTTCAAAGACAAAAGTTAAAGAGAGAGCATTCTTTCCTGACCCCATCTAGATTTAGCCAAGATGACAAATGGGGGAAATGATGCGGGTGACAAGGAGCAAATGCCAATGTGTATCTTTTATATTTGACTGACAATTAGGAATAGCTAAATTGTTGACACTGATAATGTTAGATCTAATTATAATCAAATTTACATCACACTTAAGGCAACTCGGTTCAATATCACATAACTTTTGTCATCAACACTGATTCAATTATTTTCTGAATTAAATTTGTTGTAGTCTTTGAAATGGTATTCACTGACACTGATTCTTTTGTGACAAGAGAAGATTTTAGGATGCTTATTAAAATGTCATCAATCAGCTGGTTATAATGTAATATGTTATTTAGTGTTAATCATTTTATAAACACATATACAGTTTATATACTATATATTTTTTAAATTATATATATATTATATTTTAACAGCAAATACATTTATCATGATGTAGACACACAATAGAAATATTAGAACTCATATTTCATCTTCTTTAATCCTAATTTTGCAATAATCTTGGAGTCTATTGTAAATGTAAACTGACATGCACTGTGTCAAGTATTACACTTGGGACTTTAATACTATCAAACAGATGTGGGGACATCATCAAAAAGTTTGCCTCTTTCCTGATGCTGTTTCATACAAATCCAACCAAACAGTAATAAGTCAAGGAAGTTCATACAAACACCACTATACAAGATTGAATAGCCATTTTACTGGACTTTTTCAGGTGAACAGTCATTGAAAGACAACTCAGAATTTGCACTGCACATAATGTGGCAGCAAATTGGCATGACAAGCACAAAGAAACAACCAGCCATGTTACACTGTGTCAGCTCTGGCCTGTGGAATGAAAACACTTCCATTCCGAACTGTGCAACTTCCCTCGCTTCTTAATCATCACTTCAATCTGAGCCCCCGCCCTCTACAACCAAACAATCATCAAACTTCAGCCAATAAAGCATGCAGCACATCGGGGTCACTTTTACCTGTCTCTGGGGTCGATCCATGAAGTTTGTCGAGTGTTGTGGTCAATGTAAAAGACTCTGCCATCAAAATCCCTGGCTTCCTCCCAGCCCGGGGGCAGCGGCAGCTCTGAGCTCTCTCTCCGCTTACAGCTGCTCACCCACGGCATAGCGCTGCTGGGACCCCCTTCCTTTACTCCAACAACAAATATATCAGAACTTTCTACTGCATTACAAAAGTGTAACTCCCATCAACTCTCGGAAACAGAAAACTTCACACCGAAGAAACAACCGCGGGTCAAATCGACACAGGCAGTCCTGCATCCACCTTTTCCAAAAAGTTTTGCACCGCTCTCATGACTCTCTGTGTCGGTCCTCCATGTTTGACTATCTACCATCTTTCATTCCACACTGTCCATATTCGGGCAGGCGTATTTGCATAAGCACCGCCTCCGAATGCATACGTATGTGGAAGTAACCCAATAGTGGCACTCGTATGATTTTGGGATTGTTGTTGATGGAAGTGGATACATTTTTTTCTATACCCATGTGATGGGTGTGATTTTTTTTTTTATTTGTTGTTTTTAAGACTTTTAAATGAATAGACCATAGACCTATAATTTTTCAAAGCAACGTTAATCTCATTGGGTAAATAGTCATTGGGTAAATTTTATTTTTGTTTTATACGTTAGGGCACTAGACTCGTAATTTATCTAGTATGCCTATGGCCTATTTAAAGGTTCTATATGTAACTATTTTTATAAAATGAATCCTTTTTTTATTGCCTGTGTTTGAAGGGGTTGTAATCACACATTGCAACGATCCACTTTTCGGGTTTTGCCATTACCTCTGAAGGCCAATATTCTTATTTATATGCGAGGTCTCCGGGTCGGATTTCCTGCGAAATCCATCAGAAGTGACGTGCATGCGCGCTTCCGAGTCCCGAGCCTCTCTTTCATGCGTACAACGGCACTTCAGCTGACGACATGGAGTCTGATAACCCCCCAAAACGTCCTGCCTCCAGCACAACACAGACTCCAACACAAACTCCACATAAATATAAAAAACAAAAAAAGTTTTATCTGCTCAAGCTCGTCAGGCAAAACGTGAATCTAATCGACTCCGGACGAAAACGCGGATCAACATAGTAAACTCGAAGTGAAATAACAAGGTAAACTACAACATTACATGAATACAAAATAATGTTCCAGGATAACATTAGTATAACATTTAGTATGTAACTTATTTTATTTACTAGATCTAACGTACTGACTAATGTCGTCATCCCACTACCATATTGTTTATACACATTTCCAGACACGTTCAGTACAGTATTGTTACTTCCTACGATCTTACTGATACACTGAAACTGTTCAGTCTAGTTCACTAACCGTTTTCGTTATCATATTATACATTCACCTATGTTGACATTGCTTATTGCAAGATACACGAATAGTTAGAGAAATGGCTTATGCTATATAACATCACATGTCGGCTAAATGCAGTTTATTGTAACATTATGATCATGGTATGAGCACGTCAAGCTGATAAAAGTAAGTTAGGCTATTATTGTACCTGCAGTGAGGTCGCTAAACGTTGCATACAGCACCTTTAAAAAAAAATGTTTTTTATCTTTTTTTTTAAAGTGGCCTATTCATAATTTCATATGTATTTCCTTTCGTTATTGCGTGGTAAATTGTTGTAGGCTAGTATAATTTTGAACATTTTCAAGATATGAGAAAATACCGTTTACACCTTATCACAGAAACACAAAAGCTTCAGTCGCTTGATTTAGTTTCCATTTTTAGTATAAGAGCGCCATCTAGCGATTACAGCCTATAGCTCTTTTTTTCTACATACCGCAACAGTTGCAAATGTGTTGTCTATAGCCTACAGTTGACACCTCTTTTACTCCAGTGAGGCCTATCTATAATAATTTAGAAACAACGTATTTTAGTTGTTCTGTTTTGTTGTTTATTGTTTATTGCATGAACATATAACCACATTTCATTTTTTATCGCTCTCTGAGGCCTATATATTCAATCACATGATATAGCCTCTAGAGGCTGTACTGGTTTACTACACATTTTAAACCTCTGCATATTTCTTAATATAAACAATTAAATTTGAGTATTGTAGTCCCCAGTTTGTAATTTCTTTTCAATTCTCTAACCTCTAGCCTTTAATGCTGGCATCATAGATCAAACCTCTGTGTATTTATTAGAAACACCCTGCTCCCTCCTTATCACACTATTTCCTGTAGGATTAAATAAATCTATTTTTTTCTCATCCGTTTCCATTCCTCATCACACTAAATACTTTAAAAGCTGGTGCACTTGCACGCTGTATATTCAGCCTATTGTCAAACTAAATTAAATGTCATTAAAATTATAAATATTATGTGGAACAATATACAAAATCTCAGGGAAAGAGAGAGAGAGAGAGAGAGAAGACACAAGGCCAATGAAATAGCCTACATTTATTTCCAGAAGTGGCTTTAGAGCTCAATTTATTTATTATAATAATTATTATATAACCTCAACATCCCTTATCAACTTACAGGGATTTAAAAGAATAGATAACATAAAAACAGCAATTTTGTCATAGTTAATATACCCTTGTATCTTTCCACAAAAGGAGTTTCGAAGAATGTTGATGCTATAGTCTTTTTCATAAGTGAATAGTGCATGGTCGATTCCAAAATCATATTGGATTAAAATGACATTAATGTGAGTAAATGATAAAAGAGTTTTAAATGTTGATGCTGAACTTCTTAACAATTAAATGTTGTTGTTTTTTTTGTTTTTGTTTTTTTGCTCAACTAACTAATCATAATCTTTTTTAGATAAGGTCTGAAATGCGTGTGTGTTAATTATGTGTTTGTTGAGAGCCAATTATGTGGAGAGCCACAGTTTCACGTCATAGATTTGTTCATCAGCCGCTGCCATACGTCACGTGGCATTCTGTAAGTGCAATGAACACTACTCAACACAATTATATCACCACATGCTGCAGAAGCCAGATCAAATGAGACAGCCTCACACTTCAGGTCACATTCTCATTCTTTTTTCACAGTAAGAAAATACTTTAAAGTACATTAGTATCAATGACAACGCTTTATTGCACAGAACTTAAATGCACTTAAAATGTATGTTTGTTAGTAACCAAAACATGAAGGCTATATGTTTAATAGCTTAATATCTAACACAAAAGGATGTTGCATATGATATAGGAAGGCCTTTGAAACTCAAAATGACATGTTCTCACTCAGAAAGGAAAAAAAAAATGTTTCATGTTTCTGTAGCTCAACTGGTGAAGCATGACACTAACAATGTCAAGTGGTTTCGATTCCCTTTCCCTTTCACACATATACTGGCCTCGAATGCAATGCAAGTGGATTTGGATAATGGTGTCAGCCAAATGCACAAATGTGAATCTATAAAGGGAAAGATTCAGCACTATCTCTGTAGGACATCAAATAGATAGAAATAGATCACTACTGTTCTGTAAAAATGGTCAGACTGAATCATATGATGCGGCACTCTAAAAATTGCTGGGTTGTTTTAACCCAACTTTGGGTCAAATATGGACAAACCCAACCATTGGGTTCATTTTTTTCAATTACATTTTTAACCCAATGTTTGGGTTTGTCCATATTTGAACCAAAGTTGGGTTAAAATAACCCAGCATTTTTTGAGTGTTATTCTCCAATCATGCATGGGTAAATTAAATGAATCATCGGGATTTGTACAAAATTATGCACATATATTACACACATAAATTCTCACTCCAATGGTTCTGCAAAGAAAATGATTAGTCATTAAAAAAAAGTGGTAATACTTTATTTTGATGCACTCTAAAAAATGCTGGGTTGTTTTAACCCAATTCTGGGTAAAATATGGACAAACCCAGCCATTGGGTTACATTTTTAAATTACATTTTTTACCCAGTGGCTGGGTTTGTCCATATTTTACCCAAAATTGGGTTAAAACAACCCAGCATTTTTTAGAGTGTGGTCCCCTTTAGACATTTTGATGACGTATTGGACCTACATGTAAACTAACTCATATTACACTGTAAAAAAAAAAAAAAATTGTTGGTTTAACTTATAAAAATTGAGTAACCTGGTTGCCTTAAAAGTTTAAGTTCACTGAAATGGAAAAATTGAGTTAATACAATGAAGGAGATTGATTTAATCACCAGAAACTCAAAATATTATGTTATCTGAACTACATAAATTATTTAAGTTGATTTGACAAAATGTTGTGATTACAAATCATGAAAATATTTTTTACAGTGAGTATTAATAGCTGATATTAATACTCTAGATATCTGCTTACATATGCTGGGTTGTTTTAACCCAACTTTGGGTCAAATATGGACAAACCCAGCCATTGGGTTATTTTTTTTAATTACATTTTTAAGGGTTTGTCCATATTTGACCTAAAGTTGGGTTAAAACAACTCAGCATTTTTAGAGAGCAATTCTTTTTTTATGATGGTCCTTCAACAGACATTCTACTGACTAAGTAACTTTTCAGTTTATGTCAACTTATTCTAACCTAACCTAACCCTAATTCTACCCACAACAGTCTTATACTCTAATTAGAGTTAGATAACGTGTACTGTAGGTGCAACATTAATTATAGGCTAGTCAAGAGAATGTCTAAAGTGTAACCAAAAATGCATAAAAAATATATATATATTCAGATCCCACTGTATAAATCCAAATTAAAAAAAAAATCCAATAAAAACTTAATAATAAATAAATAAATAACCATGCTGGAGGGCTCAAAGATCCCTTGTTAGGTCCACTGCATATTTGCAATTGCTCTGGAATGGACTGCCAGGCACTCAGCGAAGCTTATCTCTCACCCACTCATTTCTTAAAAAACTCTATAAACAGCGAAAATTTCCCTCCCTTTATAAACCTTTCTCTTTTCCAGATAGCAATCCCTACGGCAAAGTGCTGTTACCGACAGCAGGGAAATCAAATGAAAAGATACAAACAAAAACTAATGGGGTATAGTAAAATCAAAACAGTTTGTCCCTTGAAAAATGACAACAATCCTGAATTTAATGGCATCCTGTCTAGAATTTAATGGAATCCTGTGTGGCCTTTGGTCTCCTGCTGCCAAGTTGGAGTCTGAATAAAACTATCTCTCCCTCTCTCTCTCTCTCTCTCTCTTTCTCTCTCTCTGAAAAGGATCCTAGAGGGCAGGGCCTAAAGTTTGAGTGCCCTCTCGCCCCATGTGTACACCTCCTCTACCTCCTGTGCTGAGAGGATGAGTGCCTCTTGCTGAAGACTGACGGACTGTGAAGAACCTGCCAGCAGAACTGTACAATATCAGGATCCAAGGTGCTTTTGTTCTTCTCCTACTCTTCATTCCTCTCTCATTTCTCTCAACGAGAAGAGGTTCTCGAGGTTCCCCGAGAGGGACACGGTAGTCAGAGGTAACCATGACAAACCCTTGCAATGTGGCTCTGGAAATTCTGGGGATGCTGATCGGGATGGGGGGCTGGTTTTGTTCCCTGGCGGCCACCATTATGCCTCAGTGGCTGTCGCTTTCTACTGAACTGTTTACCTTGGAGAGCCACGAACAAGGGCTTTGGGAGTCGTGCGTGTTCCACGAGGTGATTGGCACGGAGTGCCGGCCCTATGACACTCTCCTAGGCCTCGATCACATGTGGATGCTGGCCCGTGTTCTGATATGCCTGTCGGATGCCACATGTCTTCTCGGACTTCTCCTCGCCATCCCTGCCATGAGTCAGATCAACTGCTGCAAGAGCGAGGAGGGACGAAGGACCAAGCGAGGTTTGAAGATCTCGGCTGCTGTGTTTTTGTGCATCGCTGGAATGTTGGTGTTCACTCCCGTTTCCTACGTCGCTCATCATGTTGTCACGAAGTTCTTCGATGAGAGCACACCTCACGTGTTGCCCCGCTCAGAGTTTGGGGACGCGCTGTTCATCGGCTGGTCCGCAGCACTTCTCGACATTGTGGCAGGGATCCTGTTATTTACGTCTTGCAATGACTCAAGATACAGGGAAGCACATCTGGTGTATCTCCATCAAAGACAGGACATCAGAACTGTCGATGGTTCGAGAAATCGGACTGAGTATGTTTGAGATGATCCTCGCTGTCCTGAAATGACTGTTGATGGGGCAGGGGGAAAACTTTTATACAGGAAAAAAACTTTTTGAATTTCCCCTCTGGAAAATGTTTAATGTATTGATCAATCAAACCAATGAAACAGGTAAATATTA
This sequence comes from Pimephales promelas, assembly GCF_988280905.1. NCBI lineage: Eukaryota > Metazoa > Chordata > Actinopteri > Cypriniformes > Leuciscidae > Pimephales > Pimephales promelas. The sequence continues at coordinate 23,137,900 of NC_142776.1, read as the reverse complement.
TGTTGCATTAATCCTCCAGTATCTGAGTATACTGTTTAATTATGTCTTATCAGTGAAGTATTAATATTAAAAGGTTGGCAATATGTTTTCTGTTTAATAGAGAGAGTGATTGGAAAAAAAGAGACAATAATAACAATAAAAAAACATCTTCCCATTTTTTTTGGAAATGTAAATATTGTCTTAGACTATGTCCTCAACCTAATATTACGCATACGATCACACATGTAGTACAGTCACTTGCAAATGATTTAAGTAACTCACTGTTTGGAGATCAACATACCCTGGAAACCAGCTGGTGCTAATCCCAAATATTGTCTGCTTTAGTTATAGAAATACATCAGACTGAACTCAAAATTTATACATACAATATTTTATGCACTACTTGTGGCAATTATAACAGTTACATGAAGTGAAAACGATTCAGCAATATTATAAAATATTTAAACAATGATATTTTTACCTCGAAGTGTTCCCTTTTCTGCGATGTAGTTTTTTAATATAATGTTGTATTTATTAATGTACTAGTGCTACTGATGCACCCATAGGCTATTCAATTCAATAAATATAGAATTCAGCTCTATGTTAAATATGTATAATATTGCCAGTTTAGAGTAGTCTTTGAGTAATGAATGAATATATATTTTAAAAAACTGTTACAATTGCCACTTTTTCTCCCCAAGATTACATTTTGAAAATAATAATAATAATAATAATAAATAAACAGCAATCATTTTGCTCTCAAGGATTATTTCTAAGCAAGATTTAAAAAAAAAATGAGATTGGGTGTTCTGGTGATGGCAGTAAATGCCTACTTGAGTGTAATTGTGTGTGATGGTCTCTCTATCAGAATGGAGACTAAGCTGTGTTTAATGAAGGCTCTAATGAGCAGCATGTCCTCTTGAGGAATGCCAAACAGTGCCACCACCTCCTCTCCATCATTACTCTCATTTGAGCAGGTTAGGAGCTCCTTTTCACTGAATACTGCAACGGCTCCACCCTGGAGAGAGCTTCAACCAAATCATCTTTAAATGGAAATGTCCCCATCTAATGATACTTTATACTACAAGGGGTTAGTGATATGAGAAATCAGAGATGCATTAAAAGGTAGTCCAAGCACAAACACAGGAAATGTGTGACTTACATTGCTTCGAGTTCGACATAATATAAATAATATGGTATATGGACAAAATGTTCTCAGACTTGAAGGCGCCACAAAGATTGTGCCCTCAACTTCCTCTGATGGATATTGATAGTGAAAATTAAAATGGGCGGTATGTTTACACTTAGATGTTTAGCTATTAACGCTCATTTCCAGCTTCTGGTTGGGAGGGGACTTACCCTGGGCTCCCAGAAAGGGGAAATGGTGCGTCTTCGACTCATTAGGAACAATGTCCTCCGAATGCAGCTCACTGCAAACAATCGAGAGTGAAAGAAGCTGATAAACGAACACATGAAACTAAATTGTAAACATTTGAATATTGTGGGATAAACACCATTCACAAACGAAGTATTTGTTTATAAATATGTATATTATGTGATTTTAAGATTTTTTCTTACAATATCTCTTTCTTTAGAGAACAATAAGCAAAACAAAAACAAATATGCTTGCAGGAAATGCCATCCAAGCAATGTCCGATTCTTTCAGTGAAAAGTAACCGTCATGAAAAAACACATCAGCATCATAAATCTTTTGTTAGTTATTTTTCCAGTTATTTCAACAATGATTTTCTTTTTTTGTGAAGTTGTCGACACAGTTAACATTATATTTTTATAGTTAAAACTATTCAATCAATAAACATTTCTGAACACTTTGTAGTGTCATTCGAGGCTTGGAACTTTTTTTTAAAACACTACATAAAAGTGCAAAAAACAAACAAAAAAAAAACTATCAAACTGGAAAAAGTATCAATTTCAAACAAAGACACTTGTGTCCACATCGTGGCAGAGCCCTGCACTGCTCAGTTAACATATTAATGTCAATATACATTCATGAACATCTTAACTTGGAGCACAAGCTCAGATAACCTTCTTTTTGTGCAAGCAAATTCTGTATAAAAAAGTGACGCAGGTTTAGTATACAGACTTGTAATGAATGTCCTCAAGTAAAATTATACCATCAAGTCCTTAATTATTGGTGTTACTCATCTGAGTTTATACCCTTTACTTAGTTGCTTAGCTATGCAAAAGGGCAGATCAGAGCAGCAGAGGGTGAGATGACCTCTGTGTATGAGAAACAAGCTGCAGCTCAAGGCCAGTGGAGATACGACAAAGAAATTACAAGATGAAAGTCTGAAAATGCCAATGGTTTCTCACAGGTGGAAAAAAAGAAAAAAACTCTGCACCAGCAGTGCTGATCCCGCAACACACCCAGTGTGATCACATGCACACCCACAATCACATAACAACCTGCAGTACACACCCACAATACATCAAAACCGCATATTCATATAGCCTCCCCACCACAGCAACAGAAATTTATGTTTTAATTACTTACTAACAGTAATATAAATATATAGTGAGTAATTAATAATTACAATTTATGAATAAACGAATTATCTATTTGGTTGTTTTACATGTTTTACAAATGTTTCCCCCCATGAGTGACTGGTTTGATTTGCATCCCCAAAGGGATAGCTCACCCAAAAATGAAAATTCTGTCATCATTTACTTACCCTCAGGTTGTTCCAAACCTGTATTTGTTCTGTTGAACACAAAGGATCTATATATTTTAAAGAATGTGGGAAGCTGAACAATTCTGACCATTTACTTCTATAATATTATTTTAACCTATATGGAAGTCATGGTGCCCCAAAGCGGTCTAGTTACAAACTTTCTTCAAAATATCTTCCTTTGTGTTCAACAGAACAAATAGGCTATACAGGTTTAGAACAACTTACAGTAAGGGTGGGTAAATGATGACAGCATTTTCATGTTTGCATGAACTTGAAAAAAATTGAAAAATAATTTTTTCTTCAAAACTTAATAATGATAATTTTGTGCATCATACAGCACCTTTATGGTGGAAATGCCTCAGTCCAGCTGAGTTGAGCGTATTATACTCATGAAGCAAAATATGTTCTACAAACTGGTTAAGAGGGCAGTAGAAAGGTTTAAAGGAACACTCCGACTTTTTGGGACTTTAGCCTATTCACCTTATCCCCCAGAGTTAGATAAGTCCATACATACCTTTTTCATCTCCGTGCGTGCTGTTTGTTTGATGCACCCACCGCTAGCCTAGCTTAGCACAAAGACTGGATGTGAATGGTTGCAGCTTTCATACTAATCCAAATGAGTGGCAAAATAACGCAAACGTTTTCCTATTTACATGTTGAGATTTGTATAGTCACAGAATGTACAAATAACAAAGTCAAATGAGACACAGACATCTTTTAACCGTATAAAACCTGGGAACTATTCTCTGAAGGCGAAGCACTGCTACTTTGACGGAGTGATAACCGCATCACCTGAGACACGCCGTGGTGAGGAGCGGAGAGTTCGCTCAGAGTTTGGGTAACAGAGACAGCAATTTATAAATAGTAAAAGCGTAGTTTACAGTCATGGGTTTTCGCTCTATTGCAAATAGCTGCGACAGTAAACAGGGGAGGTAATACCATTTTTCACAGAATTCGCTGACTGGATGAAGAAATGGCTAACTTACTTACTCTGGATATTGATCCAAACACACCTAAATTATCACCTTAAATTATTATCAAGGGACATTACGTTTGCTCGGTACATTTCAATGAGGACGACTATTTTGAAAAAATGGAATTTGCCACACGGACCATAATGTGCTGAAGGATACGGCCATCCCATCGATAGCACAGACAGGACAAGTGGATCACCTGCGGCTGAGGTAAGTGTTCCGTTATGTTTTTAGATGACCTACTGTAACAGTGCCATTAGCCAGAGCTAATGTAACGTTAGTGACACTCTTATATGATTAGGGTATGAATATGTTTTTATCTTGATGCGGTGCGGACGCGCTTGGAAAAAAACGAGCGCGTTCACCGCGTTGAACTTGCACCCTGCGCGCGGCGCGCCTAGTAGCCTAAATTTGAAATAGGCTAACCATGGAAATAACGAACTTGAGCGTGCAAAAGGGTATGATAGGCTGTGAGTTCATTGTGCAAAAACAATTTGTGCTATTACTTTCCCCTTATTCTATCCTATAGTAATGCAATTATACTGTATATTATATACTGTTGAATACATTTGGTTCAGCTAATAAATTGCATTTAAAATATATTGATTCCTGTAATAATAATTATTTATTCATGTTCTGTGATATTTATAAATCTGGGTGAGTTTTTGGTTGGAAATCAATGAAACATGGTACTGTATTACCTGGTCTCCCCTGTTTATTGTCACAGCTCATACAATAATGCAAACACCCATGATAAACTAGGCTATGCTTTTCTATCTAACGTTAGTAATTGCTGACTCTTTACTCTTTACTCCAACACTGTGCGAACTCTCTGCTCCTCGTCACGGTGCGTCTCAGGTGATGGATATCACTCTGCCCAAGTGCCTTCAGAAAATATACAACGCATTCTCACCCCAAGGCGTCACCTTTGACCATGCTTCAATATTTGACGTTTTAGGCGCCCTTTAGCGTCACTTACATGACGCGATCCTACGGCGTCATCTAACTGACGCTAAAGGAAAGCGTCAGTTAGAGGACGCGGTTAGGTTTAGGTGTGGGGTGGGGGTAGGGTACACGCGATCCTAGGGCGTCATCTTACTGACGCTAAAGGGCGCCTAAAGCGTCAGATATTGAAGCATGTCCAAATGCTTCCCAAGGCGTCAGTTAAGTGACGCTTTGGGGGTGAGAATGGGCTGAAATATAGTATTTATACGGTTAAAAGACGTCTGTGTCTCATATGGCCTTGATATTTGCACACTCTGTGACTATACAAACCACAACATGTAAATAGGAAAACGTTTGCGTTATTTTGTCACTCATTTGGATTAGTATGAAAGCTGCAACCATTCACATCCAGTCTTTGTGCTAAGCTAGGCTAGCGGTGGGTGCGTCAAACAGACTTATAGCACGCACGGAGATGAAAAAGGTATGTATGAACTTATCTAACTCTGGGGGGTAAGATGAATAGGCTAAAGTCCCAAAAAGTCGGAGTGTTCCTTTAAGGCAGACAGACACAATTGATGCTCACAAGCTAAATGGTGTTTGCCAAGGCAAAAAAAAATATTTTCAAGATTTGTTAATCACAACATTTTTTTCTTTTCTCAAATCAACTTAAAAAAATTATTTAGTTGAGATAACTTATTATTTTGAGTTTCTGATGATTAAATTAATCTCATTCATTGTATTAACTCACTTTTTCCAGTTCCATCAACTTAAAATTTTAAGGCAACCAGGTTACTTACTTTTTTAAGTTAAACCAACAATATTTTTTACAGTGCAGCGCCTCCTCAAAAACGTGGTTTAGAACAGTGTTTCCCAACCCTGTTCCTGGCGGCACACCAACACTGCGTGTTTTCTTTGTCTCCCTAATCAAGCACACCCGATTCAACCCATCAGCTCATTAACCCACCTGATTATGAGCTGATGGGTTGAATCAGGTGTGTTTGATAAGGGAGACAAAGAATACATGCAGTGTTGGTCTGCCGCCAGGAACAGGGTTGGGAAACACTGGTTTACAAAATAATCCATGTTACAAAATTACAGATAAATTTATAGCGGGAATTGCCTCCCCTGAGCCCATTGATTTTTGAGTTGTGTGAGAAAAGGCAACGCCACCATCGCGTTATGATTGGTAAAATTGGTTTATGCAATAAATCCTGCCTCTTGTTTTCATGAGCGCTTGCCAATTGGTCTGAATTAACAAAATAATGCTGTTAACGGGAAGACTAATTAAAAAGTAAATAACATTTCATCTAATGGAGGCAAACTTGGAGAACCCATGAGCAGTTTATTGATAATCTAATGTGTTGCAATACAATACAAAACTAAAACATGAACTGAAAACTCATCCACAGTGTTACAACATCAATACTAAACAAAGATGCATGGCAAACAAGGAGGGGTTAAATACACAGACTACACTAGAAGAGACACACCTGTGAAGATAATCAAGAAAATTACCCAATGACAACATTAGACGAATGCCAAGGGGAGGACGTGGCAGGATGACATGACAAAGCCAGGAACAGGAAATGGGAAACCTTCAAGATAAAAGGCATGAAACATGACCATGAATCAAAACTAAAAACTAGATGTGACAACAATTCACACTCTTATGTGTAGCTTCATGTCACATCAAAATCAAACGTGAAATGGCCTGAAAAACATCTGAGCAATCAGTTTGGTGAAATGAAAGTACATCTTTGTGTCTGTGACCAGTGTTTACCGAGGTTGGATGACTGATGATCTGGAATACGTTTTTAAAAGAACAGCTGAACATCAATTCACAAGTAAAATATATTGTTTAAATTGTTACTGCCTTTAGTTATTGCTTTGTAATAAATATAAAAAAATGCTTAAAAACACTAACTTGAGATTTATATCACACAAAAATACAAATTTTGTCAGTAGCATAATTATTCACCCTCATGTTGTTCCAACCCCATAAGATTTTCATTCATTTTCGGAGCACAAATGATCATCATTTGCCAGCCCAGAAAGGTTAGTAAAGACATTAGTATATAGTAAATAGTAAAATAGTGTAAGTCACTACAGTGGCTCAACCTTAAAGGTGCAGTGTGTAGATTTTAGCGGCATCTAGCAGTTCGGTTGCACTAATGGTGCAGCCCACTGCTCACCCCCTCTCTTACAAAGAAGCTATGGTTGCTAAAATGGGACAAACATATTATCTTCTGAGACAGCAGAGAATAGCCAGAGTAAGCCAAGAGTGGGTCACATTGTCACTGTTTCTGTTCCTTTATCACATCATGGATAAAGTTTACAAAGCCATAGTCAAGTGAGGATCAAGGGTCTTAAAGGGGAAATGAAGCAGTGAATCAATTTTACATGATTTACAAGATGGATTTCCAATATAATCAAGAATTATATAAGAAACATTACAAATGTAAACATTTAGAAGAAAAAAAGGCAAAAACTTTGCATCTTTCGCCGCCAGGGCGCCGCCATTGTGCAGTTGACGTCACAGGGTTGGTTGGCTCAAGTTTAACACGCTCTGGGCATTGAAAATCGCGACATCAAACTGTGTTTATACCAGTGTTTTGACCGCGAACGACTAATGTTAGGTACAGTTATTAGACAAAAAGACGACGTCTAATGTTATATGTTGACAAACTGCACATAGAAACATTATTTGAGATGTCTGCGGTCACATTTCCGTCTCGTCAACACCATGTAACGTTAAGTTACGTTGCTGTGTAGAACAGCCGGTGGTGGTTTGGGGCGAAGAGCGGGTTTGCAACGCTAACTTACCAGGTGTCAGTGTGGCTGTTGTACTGCGATGCCCTCCGTGTCAGAGTCCATCTGCTGTCAAGAGGTTGATCTTGAGCATGTATTGCGTGGTCAATTCTGCATCAACAGTGTGCACGTTTACCATGCTGTGCCGGGAGTTAAGAGGTGTGGAAGCGGCGATGCTTTCCCTGAAGGATGTCAGAGCGGAGACACTTTTTTCCTAGTATGTAGGCTGTAGCTACTAGCACTACCAGTGCGAAAATATGGACGTTTCATTTCCCCTTAACAAATATATGCTAACTTACATGTTGTTGACGAGACGGGAATATCTGACGGCAGACATCGCAAACAATGTTTCTATGTGCAGTTTGTCAACATTTAACATGAGACGTCGTCTTTTTGTCTAATAACTGTACCTAACATTAGTCATTCGCGGTCAAAACACTGGTGTAAACACAGTTTGATGTCGCGATTTTCAATGCCCAGAGCCTGTTAAGCTTGAGCCAACCAACCCCGTGAAGTCAACTGCACAATGGTGGTGCCCTGGCGGCGAAAGATACAAAGTTTTTTCTTTTTTTCTTCTAAATGTTTACATTTGTAATGTTTCTTATATAATTGTTGATTATATTGGAAATCCATCTTGTAAATCATGTAAACTTGATTCACTGCTTCATTTCCCCTTTAATATATAATATAATAATTGTAATCAGCTGATTGTCTCACGAACGTAACCAGCACATTTCTCCCCACATAGCAAACCCAGGTAACACTTTAGAATAGGTTTCCTTCGTTAATGAATAACTACACAAGAACTAATGAGTAACACAATATTAACAATCTAGTAACTATTATTAACTAACAAGAAACTCTGATTAACGAACTAGTAAGTAATAGCGCACAGACGAAAGTGTATTAAGTAATCAATAACTACTATTTTTTTTAATACTTCCCAGAGAACTACTGAAAAAGTTTATTAACAATCTAGTAACTACTATTAACTAAAAGAAACTCTTATTAACGAATTAGTAAGTAATAGCTCACAGATGAAAGTGTTACTAGATACTTCTGTGGGAATTACTAATTATTTGGATTCGTATTATAAAGTGAAGATCATTGGAACTAACTAGTAATTACTCAAGTATTACTTTTAGACATTTTCTAAAAGTTACTAAAGTTCACCAAAAAATCTCAAACATTTGCACAAATCATGACTAGATCATGTAGTAACACTTGAGTAATTACTAGTTAGTTCCAATGATCTTCACTTTATAATACAAATCCATATAATTAGTAATTCCCACAGAAGTATCTAGTAACACTTTGAGCTATCTATGAGCTATTACTTACTAATTATTTGGATCCGTATTATAAAGTGAAGATCATTGGAACTAACTAGTAATTACTCAAGTGTTCCTACATGATCTAGTCATGATTTGTGCAAATGTTTGAGATTTTTTGGTGAACTTTAGTAACTTTTAGAAAATGTCTAAAAGTAATACTTGAGTCATTACTAGTTAGTTCCAATGATCTTCACTTTATAATACGAATCCAAATAATTAGTAATTCCCACAGAAGTATCTAGTAACACTTTCATCTGTGAGCTATTACTTACTAATTCGTTAATAAGAGTTTCTTTTAGTTAATAGTAGTTACTAGATTGTTAATAAACTTTTTCAGTAGTTCTCTGGGAAGTATTAAAAAAAATAGTAGTTATTGATTACTTAAGCGACTAGAATAGACTAGTTTATCAAGCGACTAGAATATTTTTTTGTGCGCAAAAACAAACTTTATTCAACTATTCCTTTTCTTCTGTGTGGGCCTCTGACGTGAGTTCACAAGAGCGCCACGACGCATGCGTGAGAACTGAGAAGATGACGCAGATGGGTCTCGATGTAGTGTTTAAAATTGTTCTAAAGTGTGCATTTCCTGGATGTCCGAATCGTGAGAAACCAACAAGAAAACATAAAAGTACTTTAATGCCTCAAAATAAATGGCTTACCTTTCACACTTTACAACAAATGATCATGAGCGTCAACTTATCAGTTATCGTGCATATGTTATGGCGCTCTAGTGAACTCTCGTCAGAGGCCCACACGGAAGAAAAGGAATAGCCGAATAAAGTTTGTGTTTGCGCACAAAAAGTATTCTAGTTGCTTGTTAAACTTAAAGGTGCAATGTGTGGTATTTCTGATTATCTATTGACAGAAATACAATTTAAGATCCATAACTATGTGTTCAGTGGTGTATAAAGGCCTTACTCAATGAACCTTTATGTTTTTATTACCTTAGAATTAGACATTTATATCTACATAATCGCAGGCACGCCCTTCTATGAAGATCAGCATGTGATGTCATGTTTCCACCGTAGCCGACAGCGAACAAACAGCACTACAGCGCATGTTTCGTTCATACCTTGAAAGAGAAACAGTCTTATTGGAACAACATGAGGGCGAGTAATAACTGACAGTATTTCCATTTTTGGGTGAACTAACCCTTTAATACTATATATATATATATATATATATATATATATATATATATATATATATATATATATATATATATATATATAACACTGTCAATGTAAAAATACAAAATAGAATTGTTTTAAGTGTAACTGTGACATATTTCTAAGTTTGATTAGTATATATGCATCTCTCTCTCTCTCTATATATATATATATATATATATATCATATATCATACATCTATATATATACATACAATATATATATATCTATATCTATATATACACATACAATATATATATACTGTATCTATATATAGATGTATATGGCTACATGGGAAAAACTGTGAGGATTTTGCCTTACCACTGCTGTGCAGAGATATGTTAAAATCTAATCTTTATCATTGGGTTTGATCATAATCTGTAAATCAGTTCATATTACATAAACCAGTCAATTTAGACATTAAATAACTAAAGAGACAATCTCCTTCAGGTCATCATCCTCATTTTTAATGAAAAATGGGAGTAATACAATTTAAGGGCAGGTTTTTACACAGGTCAAAATACTAACAAACTGTTGTAAAGGAGGTTTTACACTGAGGTCCAAGAAACTCCACCAATATTATGCCCCACTCTTGGTCCCATGAGAGCAGAAATGTGTTTGTGTACCCTCTCTAAGACAATGAGTTCGTCTCAGTAGGGGTCTTGGCTCTTCTCTGTCAGGATGTTTCTTTCACATCTTCCTCAGAACAATGCACGCCAAATTGCCAATGGCCCTGGGAGTCCATCCTGGAAGACAAATTCTCCACTGTTCTAAGCCACAATTCTTAACACATATTTTTGCGCATACATTTGAGTGTTTTAGATGGATAAATCGTCAAACAGACTAATGACCCAAGGTTTTAGGTTTACATTTTTAAAATAGTTTTTATTTTAATATCATTTTTAAATTTCCTATAAATTTCAGTTAACTTTTAGTTAGATTCATTAATGGTTTTGTTAGTTGTAGTCTTTAGTTTTTGAACACAATTTCAGCAAAGTTTAATATTCGCAGTTTAAAAGTAAAATTGAGTCATTACATTCATATTTAAGATGAAATCTTGTTAAACGTGGCATATAAGAAAAATAAAAAAAAATGCCTGTAGTTATTATTTTATGGTAATTTATGATTAATCCTTTCAAACATGTATTGATTGATGTATTGTATTTTAATTTCATAATAGTAGGCCTAGTTTTACTCATTTTCATGTATTCTATTCAAACGGGACATTTTGTTTACTTCTACTCTGACCAATATTTCCATTTGTGGGCGATTCTGCTCAGTGTTTAGTTTCACACGAGATGGTCATCTTTCTTTGAATTAAGGCTCTATTCGCATAAGGTCTAGACATGATGGAAATACTTTGGCCATTTCTGCTTGAATGGTTCACACAGAAAGAAAGCGGTTTTGGTTTGAAAAGGAGCAATGTCTCGAGACGCAGCTTTTATAAGCTGAACTTATTTTAACTCAAGTTTTTAGAAAAGTCGTTTCATGCAAACGCTGCAAAAGATGTGAGACTCAAGCTCAAGGGTCATACAATGGAAATTAAGTAGTGCAGTGTAAATGAAAAAAGTGATTTTTCGGTAACCTAGCTAGCCTGCAGGATGAGAGAAAATTAATTACGAAAACGATTATATATTTTTGCTAATTATTACTTTATTTCAGTTCACAAAAGTGTTTTGTTTTTCTTTTTTAGTCTTATAGTTTTATTTATTTTTGATTTACGAAAATAACCTTGGAACCAACACACAAAAAACAAAAGCAACTTTGATTGGCAATAATTAAATAATTAATTTCCCTTTGCAAAGTTATCAGGGGGATTATGTGGTTTTATAACAGAAGAAAATCATGTACTATCCAGTGGGATTTGTCAAAAATAATGTTCAATTTTAACAAGATTAAATGTTGGCAAGTAACAAACTAAAAGCCCATGGGGGGTGTAGAAAAACACAGTAATAAGGGCAAGTATCAAGCTGGGAAATAACAGTAAAGTTCATTCCACTCATGGCAGGGGTTATTTCCTCTGAAATCACCTTGTCCCCGCTCAAAGATCCACTCTATAGTCAGCTGAATCATATCTAAAATCAAATTCAAGATATCTTGTGTCGACAGCTTTTATGGCAGCCTGGTGATTATATTATGTCTGAAAAACAATGGGAAATATTTTGTGCATGCACTGTTAAAAATTATATGATCAATAAGTTATGACACCATATGTTTTTACATTGCTTAAACTCATCAAAATAAAATGATAATAATATTTAATAATATTTTCCTTTTTTATGTTATACAAGATTCAGCTCATTTTCAAAAGTCACTTTAATGTCATTTAAGTTGAAAGGAATCCAAGTTGATTGTACTCAATTTTTTTACATTAAATTATTATTATTATTATTATTTTAATTATGGTATTGGGTACAGTGCTCATTACTTTCACTCTAAAACACTGAGAGGAATAAATTAGCATTTTTACATACATTATCTTCATATACATACACTTCAAAAGTTTATACACAATAATTAAAATTAAATTTCAAATAGCCTAAACGCTGCTCATCAAAGAATCATGTAAGAATGTGTGTAGGCCAACAAAAAGCAGCAACACTGATGATATTAATGTTTATTTAACACCAAATCAGCATATAAGAATGATTTCTGAAGGTCATGATACTGATGACTGGAGTTATGATGCTAAAAATTCAGCCTGGCATCACAGGAATAAATTACATTTTAAAATATACTCAAATAGAAAACATTTTTTAAATAACATTTAAATTACATAAAATTTAACAATATTACTATTTTTTTTTTACCTATTTTTCATCAAATAAGTGCAGTCTTGTTGTACATAAGATATTTCTCCACATATAGCGCCTAAAAACGTGAAGAAAATGCTAGGCTGGTCGCGTTCTCCTTTTTACAAAGCGCTAGGGCGGTTGCGCTCTGGAGGCGACTGTCGTTGCTAAGCAACCATCTACGTAACCTATGGTGCGCTTGCGGCATTCTGAAAAGTTGAGTTGTTTTTATCTCGACGCGTCGCTTCCCCTGCGCGCCTACATTTGAAATTACTAACTTGAGCGCGCAAAAGAGGCAAAATGTGAACCGGCCCCAAGAAATCTTTCTGACCCCAAATTGGTAAATATATACATACATTTAACAAAGTATAGCCTATAGCTTACATTACAGACATTTCGGTGAGAAGGTTGTTACACAGATCTTTTGGCGCTTTTCCACTGCTGGTACGTCTCGGTACGGTTCGGCTCACTTCGCTTTTCCACTGCGTGGTACGACTCGGGTCGACATGGCACTGCTCGGTTCGCTTTAGCTCGGTTGCTTTTCCACTGCAGTTAGTACCGCATTAAAGTGGGTGGGATTATAGACTGTTCGATAACAGCGAACAGTGGCTGTTACTGGGTATTTGAAACTAGAGGGTTTGGTTTCTCTTGTCGAGAGAATTTGGTTGCAAATACAATGACACTGGCAGTGATGATTCTGTCTGACCAATAAGTGCAGTGTTTTCTGATCTGCAGTGTTTCACGTCACATTTTAGTACTGGTACGGTACGCTTGGAACCTCAACAGATCAGGGACCATTTAAAGCGAGCCGTACCATACCATGCAGTGGAAAAGCGCCAAAGCGTACCGTGCCGTACCGAACCGAACCGTACCATGTAGTGGAAAAGCGCCATTAGATATAGCATTGATATAGATATAGCACATTATGTAACAAGTGTATACAAAAACTTTAAAATTCCAGTGTTATAGAATCTCTCAAATTAAAATTTTGACAGTTACATGGGCTCAAAATTGTGTTGCCTTAATTTCTGTTCATTTATTCACTTTCGTAATTAAAAATATAATAATAATATATACATTTACCTTGAATAGTGAAAATTCTTGAGAAATTGTATGTAGAGCCTTCAATTTCCTTCCATAGAATTATGGAATAATTTTAATAATTTTTATTATTAATGATTATCCGATTCAAATGCTGGGTTGATCTTCCCCTCATCCATACTCTCTTTAATTACACCAAGAAAGCCTTCATCACTCACAATTTTCTCAAAATGTCCAGTTTCTCCACTCGTGGGCATCTTGGTTTTGGGATACCTGCAGCACAATAATAGTAGTCCACTTACAATGAGTAGGCAAGCTGAGCCGATCCCAAACCCAATCCCTGGACCCACTTCCTGTTTTACTGGAGCAGAAGGCAAGTAGAAGTCAGGTGGGAAGTCTATAGTGAGATTCGCCAGCACAGAACTCATATTCCAAATGACAGGGACCAGAGTACACACTGCAGTTAACCAGAACAAGGAACCCGCCATCATAAAGGCCAATCTGACATGCCCGCCATCAACCCCAAGAATTGCGTTTCTCATCGCATATCCTGCCACCAGGTTTGCGACTACCCCCACACCAATAGCAGTCATGCAAAGTACCTGAGCGGCTGCAATCTCTGGAGGAGTGAAGGAATCTGTAAGGCCGATGCTTTTGCAGATCTCAGCTGAGTCCAAAATGTGGCTGTTAAAACAGGTCCTCCACACGCCCACCCAGGCCATTCCTCCAGTGATGACCGTCTGATTGTCCACGTACCATATCCTCCAGTCGTTCACCCCAGAGATAGAGGCCATTATTATCCATCCTACAAACCCAAGCACCAGACCCACAAACTGCCAATGGACTGACTGGGTTAGGTAAGCCATTGCTGAAACTGCTGAGACCCGACACCAGGCGGTTATGAATATTTCCTCCTCAGGTTTGCCAACTGTTCTTCAGGGCCATGGCTATATTGCAATCATGCTTCTGTCAGATTTAAAAAAAAAAGTTAAAGCAGTATTCAGCAATTAGACTGCATGGTCAAAAGTAACAGTAAAGACATTTATAGTTACAAAAACAAAAAACAAAAAAAAAAAAAAAAAAATCAGACACCATGATAAATCAAGAGAATTATCATGGTGTCCACAAAAACATTAAGCAACACAACTGTTTTCAGCCATTTGCTAATAAGAAATGCTTCTTAAAGGAGTAGTTCACATTAAAAAAAAAAAAAAAAAAAAACTTTTGTTGATAATTTACTCACCCCCATGTCATCCAAGATGACCATGTCATTCTTTCTTCAGTCGAAAAGAAATTAAGGTTTTTCCTGAAAACATTCCAGGATTTTTCTCCATATAATGCACTTCAGTGGGAACCAAACGGTTCAAGGTCCAAAAGACAGTTTCAGTGCAAACTGCAAACTGTTCAGAGGGTTTTAAATGATTCCAGACGATGAATAAGGGTCTTATCAAGCGAAACGATCACTCATTTAAAAAAAAAAAAAGTTTAACTTTATAAGCACAAATGCTCGACTTGCTCTGTTCTGTGATGCGCGTTCGTGACTCTCCTGTTCGAACTCGTTCATCAAAACAAATTAATATTTTCCCGAGTCAATTTGTTAATTTTGTTCGTTGAATGAACCAAATGACACGAAAAAAGATTAGTTCATTTTGATAAACGAGTTCGAACAGGAGAGTCACGAACGCGCATCACAGAACAGAGCGATCAATTCGCTCGATAAGACCCTTATTCATCGTCTGGAATCATTTAATGCCCTTTCAACAGTTTGCAGTGAAACTGTGTTTTGGACCTTGAACCGTTTGATTACCAGTAAAGTGCATTATATGGAAAAAAAATCTTGGAATGTTTTCATCAAAAACCTTAATTTCTTTTCGACTGAAGAAAGAATGACATGGACATCTTGGAAGACATGGGGGTGAGTAAATTATCAGCAAAAGTTTTTTTTTTTTTTTTTTTAAAGTGAACTACTCCTTTAAAACTCCTTTAAGCTTATTAGAACGATTTCTGAAGGATCCTAGACACTGAAGACTGGAGTAATTGAGTCAGTATAAGAGACATCTTTCAAAACATTAAATTACCAACCCCAAATTTCTGAACGGTACTTTTATTTATACATTCTTTTATGTATAAATATAGCATGATATTTAGAAAATGTGTTAATTAAAAACAAAACAAAAAAAGGCAAAAAAAAAATTGTTAAATAGTATTTGGAAAATATTTAATGTGTTTAAAAAAAAACCCAAAGTAATATAATATAATAATAAGTCAATAATTCTTTTTTGGTTGTCAATGGAAAATGTATTAATTTGTATGATGTATTCCCAGTCATTATAGTAAACATAAATGCTAATCATTTTTTAAATAAATGCCTTTGTTTACTGAAATTTTCTGTGGACCCCCAACACCCCGTTGGGAGCCTTTTAATGAGCTTTTGTTCTTTTAATGATATGACAAGAGAGAAGACAGGAAAACACATGGAGATTGCAGGGGCAAATGGGTTGAGACATGACGCAGGCTTTAGATTGAAGTGTTTGGAATATACAAAGTGCTTCCTTTGGAAACAAACAACCCTTTTAGACTGAGGAAAATGTTTTTTACATCTAGTGTTTAAAAAAAATTGTGGTGAAGAGTGATGTTTCCAGAGGGAGGAAAAAGGACACTACAGAAGCAAAAGACTAAGCATTTGAGACCAAGCAGAGGAGGAAAAGGAGGATGAGAGAGAGAGAGAGAGAGAGAGAGAGAGAGAGAGAGAGAGAGAGAGAGAGAGAGAGAGAGAGAGAGAGAGAGAGAGAGAGACTAATATTTCCTGCACACCTGGGGTTGCGGAATGTTCCGGAATAAGCTGAAAGTTCATTTACAATAATCTGTTTCTTCACGCAAAGGAATCAGAGATGGGAACAATTATTGGAGCTTTGGGGAAGTGATTTCCTTAACACTTTGCAAACAACCCCCCAATAACTCCATGTTACAGCTTAATAAATTTCAGAGCCCAAAACTTATGTTGTCATATTATGTTACGTCTATTCATGTGTATTTTTGTTTACACTTTATTTTATTAAGGTCTTAGTTACAATGTTATTATTAATTTTAGTACCGAGTATCAATTAACAACATGAATTTAGGGATATAATTAGGCTTAGGGTTTAGTTTATGGTTATCTGCATTTAAGTAGGCTACTATAGGCCTACCTGTGTGCATAATTTAGCTACTGGTATTACTACGGTTAGCTAATGACATTAGGAAAAAAAGTGCGACTTTTTCACAATTTCCAGTGGAACTCCAGGTCTTATTGTCCACAATTGTAGCTTCTCAGTCAAGGTTGTGTAAAATTGACTGCGCATTTTCATACATCATATGTAGGCTAATGAAAACATATAGCTACTCACATCATCACACAGAGCACACCAAACTCTTACCTGTTTGAGCTCCTTCGAAACTGTCAGTCCATCCAAAACACAGGATGTCTCATTCAAAACTAGCGACAACTTTCCAAACTGACGCGAATGCTACAAGTCAAACACAACACTGTGGTTAATGATTAATGTAGCATATTCAATAAACGGACGAGTGGGAGGGGAGGATCAGTGCAAAACAATAAAGTTACAGTATCGGCTGATCACGTTACTGATAACACCTTTTCCCTTTGACGTTAATGGAATGGTCAGTTCAACTTGACCTAACGTTAATTGTTTTTGGGAATAATGGCTGAGAACGTCTCTGCAGTGCCAGTGTGTGCATGCACATGAATTATGATAATCCAACGTGTTGTTTGCATATTTTTTATCTGTAAACACACGCAGACTGTTACATTTGCTTACTCTTTCCATCAAACATCCTGGAATCATTGAATGCAAGAAGGCTCGCATCCTTAAGTTAGTATTCTTCCATAGAGTTTTGTCAGGATTATGTTTCAATATCATTTTTTAAATGGTCAATAATATTAAAAATGAATACTCTATTCCTTAGCTCAAATCATGCTGAAGACCTGTTTTTTAAGCTGCTCCAGCATGCGTATTTCAGAGTAAACAATCCAAACATCGATTGTTTCTTTTTTTTTTTCCATTAGGCTACTGTTTTCAGATTTTAAAATAGGTTTTTGATTTCGAGTAGAAATTGAATAAATATTTCAGCAGAAATACACACATGCTACAGTATTATTAACACAGCTGTGCAGGCCATTATTTTTTCCACATGCACGCTATCGCGTTTTACATACGTCAAAGTCTTCCTGATTGGCCAAGACACTGAGACAACATCTGAAGTTAAATATTACTGGAAACGAAGGTGATCAGAGGCAAAGCTATTCAGATAAAAAAAGAACGAAGGTGATCAGAGGCAAAGCTATTCAGATAAAAAAAAGAACGATTGCCTTTTAAATTAAATTGCGTAATTACTGATACAAAATGTTGTAGGAAGGCCTACCTCTAAAATTTAACTAAAATGTCATTATGGAACAATAAATTGTTTAGCACCTAAAAAAAAAATAATAGGATACTTTTGACAAAATACGTTTAAAACAGCACATTTACATGAGATGTGGATTCATAGTGGCCATGATGACGTATGACCAGTCGAATACTAGCTCTAAACGTTCCCATTTATCAGACACTTTTGTTTATAAAAAAAAAAGGAATAAAAAAATAAATCAATCTTGGGTGACATATACAGATGCTATTTCCACAGTGTATCGCAAAACTAGGAACATTGTATCATACTGCATTCATGTCAACAATTGTCATAAAGCAATAGTGACCATCCAGAAATGAGGCATGACAGACAACATTCAATGAATGCCTTCATTTCACTGTCAAAGCATGCTGTTATATGTAAACAAAATGTTTGTGATTGATATGTAGCCAACAAAAAAATCTTTAAAATGCTGTTTTTTGCAACATAATGCTGCGGTTTCAACATCTAACAGCAGGTGAAAACTAAATGATCACATCCAAATCACATATTTGTGGAATGTGAGCCAATTATATTTTAGCTATTGGTTCAACTCAATGATCTTATAATATATGCTTTGTCTTTTCTACACACTGTCTTTTTATGAAAAATGACTTGTGCCACTTAAATGTAATACTTAAGAGCAGTGTTGAACGCAATACACTCATGAGACTGCATTTCATTAGCTATCTGTGGAAATAAGGTCACAATGAAAAGCGGAATTGTGACTACAAAATTTCTGTGTGAATGTACACAGACTAGACTAGAACATGATGCTTTTTTTCATTTAGCTCCTTTCAAAGCCATTCTGACCTCTTACAATCTTACCGATGCAGTTATAAATGACTCAGACACATGACTTGAAGCAAAAGGCAGCTGGTATTTTATAGACAAGCACTTAATCCTTAGTGAAATGATATTATATAGTTTAGGCAAGTCTCTTCGATTCTTTAAACAATAGAATACTTTCAGTCAATCCTAATTCTGGTGTTACAATGCATTTTATGGTGATATACAGCCTCTAAAAAGCGTGCAGACTAAAGTGGTAGTTTGCTTGGCTAAAATAAAGCGAGAGTACAATACTAGCCTATTCTAGTTATATACAAAGATTCAAAAGGCTAAAATAAATTACTACAAATATCACTGAATTATTTTTTAACATAATCAGGATAGTGACATGTCATTTGAAATAATGAACCCCCCAAAAGTCAGTTTTGGAAGTTAATTACAGCCTCCCGATGAAAATAGAAACACAGCTTACATGTGCAACGCTTGGGTGATGAATGAATTTATGCCAGGCTTCAGGCACATACACTTTAAGTTGTCTTTCATCACCCTCTAGTGGTCAAAAAGATACAGCACACTGAGTGACCATGGCATGTTTTTACCTAGGGCGCAAAAAGGGGCAAGGTCTATCTAAACAGTTGTGGGGGTAAAATTAAAGTGTCTTTAAAAAATATTATTATTTCACCATATAATTCTATGGGTCGTATAACATTGAAAGGTCATGAAAGCATAAAATCAGCTGACACTAAAAAAAGGTAACAACCGCAGTGTGCTTTGTAAAATCAGCTTGGGTCAAATCATGCTCTAAAAGTGCCCAGCACTTTCAGGGTCTTCATGAGTCTTTCCAAAACGCTCTCTGCTGGGTCAGACAAAGAGCACTCAATATATGACCAGAATGTAATTCTATTGGCAGTAAATCGACATTAAGTACTGGCACCCTGTTATTTAGGGTGACGTCAAACGAGTTGCTGTGGATTACTGCATGAATCACTCCATCAAGTCCTCAGTTGGTTGTCCTGTGGTCCATTGATGGGAGACTGTCCATTAGACCGTTGAGCTGCTCCTCCCCCAGTTTAATCTTGTCCTCGAGCTTGCGTTGCTCAATAATAAGGGCAGATTTCATTTTCACAAAATGCTCATAATCAGTCATACTCTCCTCTGGCAGGTAGCTGGCCAAGATGTCGTAGACCACACGCTCTCTCCTGTCAAGGTTCTCCTTCAGCTCCTTGGCGTCCTCATGTTGACGGATCAGCAGTTTGCGTTTCTCTGTCAGAGTACGCTGCAGAAGGAAGATGAACATTTCACATTTTTACGTTATACATGCGCTTTCTCACTCACACACGTTTACTTAGCTAATCTAAATGGGGAGATTCCATTGACGTAATGGTTTTTATACTGTACAAACTGTATATTCTATGTATATTCTATGTAAAAAAAAAAAACTTTAATTACTTTATACCAGTTTTACAAACAAGGCCATCCCTAAAGGCAGGTTTTTGGTCACTTCTGGGTACAAATTTGTCCCCAAAATATAGTTAAGTAGACACACACACTTATTATTTGTTTTTTTTGTTTTTTACAAATTAACAATTAAGCACCAAATCTGTGGAAAAAAAGCTATATGAAATTAAGTGAAATTTTATTATCTGGATTAGTCCAATTAAACCTCTATAAATGGTATAATACTAGTAAAGAACTGTAATGAATACTCATGGTACTCAACCATTTTCCAAATTATCACTATAAAAGGCTGTGTGTCCACCAAAGCGTTTTTCCACACGCCTGGCGTATTCAATTGTTTTTAATGGGAGCGCCGCGTTTTTTAAACGCCATGAGCGTATCGAGGCGCTGAGCGTTTTTTTTCATGCTGAAGCGCCGAGCGTCTGGCGTTTTTACTGGTCGCTGGGAGTTGAAAAATGTTCAACTTTGGATAAAATGCAGCGCTCATCACTGTCACTTTTTACCCAGCCGTCCAATCACAGTGCAGGAGGGGCGGGACTAATACCACACCGACCAACTGTCAACATTCAAACTCCTGCGGATATTCTGCATCATAGCAACGAAACGTCTCAACGGAAAAACGCTGCGCTGCCAAAACCAGAGCCCGTCTAACGGAGAGCCTTGGCACTTCCTATTAGCCCTATTGTGTATCATCTTGGTTGCAGTTCCATTAGAATTCCACTGGAGGTGATCGCAGGTGAGAGCAGAATGAATGGCTCTTTCACCTGCTTGTCATTAAATTAACATAGATTTGATTGTTGATTCCGCAAGTTCAATATAGATTATAGGCCAAAAGTCGAATGAACGAGTACTTATGTCCTTTTGATTTCTTACAGGTTAGGCCGTTGTTGGCCGGAACACGCTAGCATTCTGCTATTGTGTGACGTCATCACATTTTTGAACGGATTTTTAGAACAGATAAGTGAACTTAAAAATGCAATTTTCAGCTGAGTGTATTATCTTAGCCCTCCCTTTTGAATGCAACTTTCAAATTACTCGACAAAAAATTACATCCTGAGAAAAGTGAATTTATGGGGGTGAAACCCCATTGACTCCCATTCATTTTGCACTCGACCGCGAGCACCCCCGCATGGACAGAGACGCGTTACTGCAGCCAGTCCAGAACACGGAAGTAACCAGCCAGTGCCAATTCTCTTCAATTAGACATTCTCTGCCAAAACGTTCTCAAGCGCCCAATGCACGGCGACTTCAGCAGAGCGTCTAGCGTTTTCAGCTGGCTAAAAACGCATTGGTGGACACACGGCCTAAGGATAAGGTTGGGGGGGGGGGGGGCATTGGTGGACACACGGCCTAAGGATAAGGTTGGGGGGGGGGGGGGTATTGGATCTGGAATTGACATGAGCTGGACACAAGGGGGGGGGGGGGGGGTGTATATATTGGATCTGGAATTGACATGAGCTGGACACAAAGCTGTATCACCTGTATCAGCCTAAAGTGATACTTTAATGTTAGCAGTTTTACAGCTTTAATTCTGTTCTCCAAATATTTTCGTGCTTTTTGCAATTTACAAATCTGGAAGTCATTTCTCCAAAACCTGAATCCTGCTTTCCCAAATCCCTCGTTTTCATTCTCACCCTCTCGTCCTGTGAAGCATTTTCCTCCAGACTGTTTAGGGCATTCTCTACTCTGGCCAGACGTCCAGACAGAGACAGCAGAAGGTTGACCACTTTATCGAGATCACCGACGAACATGCGGAACTTGTCGAGTTCATTGGGCTTGCAGACGCCTTGTACGATGGCCTCCACATCTTCCCCAAGAGCGTTGTTGTCCTGCACGTCCTCCTGCAGACTCTCCTGAGCTTCCCTCAGCACCTGCAACTTTTTGCTGAGGCTGTCAATCAACTCATGCTGCAAAGAGAGGAAAGGCATTTGATAAAATAAATTGGTAAGTAGCGCGTTTCTGTATACGGTTGCATTTTCTGGTGTTTTTATCGAATGCATGCGTTTTCTTCTGTTGCGGTGCATTGAGTTCTCGTCACCGTATAAAAACTAAAAGGTACATTTAACAGTACTAGGACTACATTTAAAAACAGCTGGTGATGGTAAGAAAGCATCTGTTTGTACAATACAATTTGTTTGTACAGATTGTTGGTACCTTCTTGTTGGCAAGATCACTTTCATTGTCTTCCTCCAACTCCTCTTCTGAGTCGTGTTCCTCACTCTGTTCCTGCATGTCCTTCATCTTAATCAGCAGCTCTGCTTTGGGGGCAGATGTACTGTAGTAGGTTGAATTAGTCCCTAAAGCAGTAGCCACTACCAGGCTGTCGTCTTCTTTCCTGAGAACCCACAGATGAGTTTTATGAGAAACACAAGCCAACTAATCCAAACAGAATTACTTATGACATGGCATGAGCATGGGGCGGAAGATCTGTTTGACCAACCAATGGCAGACAGGAGTGTTTAAGAATCATTTTGCAACTTCATATTTACACAAAAGGCTCCCAGATGGCAGGATGAGTCCTAGATTTCCAAGAAACTTGGAATCATAACTTAGAAAAGAGAACTGGGCCAGCTACAATTTTCACGAAATGCCATTCTTAGGATTTTATTTATTTATTTTTTTTTTTTATGAGAACCACATGGGTAGGGCTCAAACAACCCTGACTTCCTGATTTAAAAAAATAATAAACAGAACATCAGAAACACGTTCAATCCGTCTTCCTTCTTAAAGGTATTAAGGGTAAATTCCTGGAATAAATAATGAAATTCAAACTTGGCAAACTGAGTTGGGGCCTTAATGCGGTAAGAAATGGGAATATAGTAGGTTCACAAGTAAGAAATACTGACTTCTCCACAGAGTTACGAGGGGATTGCAGTTTAGGTGCAGCTTTCCTGCGCTGTTGGGCCTCCTCCAGTAGCAGCTCTCCCTGAGGGAAAATACCTTCCATCAGATCCATAGTGGTCTTCATCTTACTCTGGTCTAAAATGTCCACTAGGGACTTGTCCTTAACCATTATGTCTCTAGCCAGCTCCTTTGTTTTTTCATCATCCTCTGAATGCAAGTGATGTGAAGACAATCCGTTGTTGCTTTGATCTAACGAAGGGCTCGTCTGCTCATAGAATACCGGGTTCGCATTGGTTTGTGGCCCTTGGTCTTTTAGAAGGCCCATATCTGCGTCTCTTGTTTCTGGCCCCTGGTCCTTTTGCCTGGTGTATGTACAGAACAGAGAGTATGACTGATCCGGGTTCCCCAAGCTCTGAAGATGTGTTACTCCAGGTTCTTGCGAGCTGACAGGGGTCTCACTGGGCAGGTCGAGATATTGTCGACTTTCTTTTCCGGTGTTACTTTCTGAGTGGACAATCTTAATGGGCACTTTCTTCACTGTTGTGTTCTCGTCTTTAACTCGATCCATCCTGGTAAACAAAAACGGTGAAAATGGAATTGTGTTATTCTGGTGAACACAAGAAATGCAACATAAGGTAACTAGGCAAAAGCATGAGCACAACAAGGGCAGTACAAACTATTTTCATGGGTCTAATCTTTGTGAAAACACATTAAATTATTTTACTTCAGGCTAGAGGGCTTTGCACACAGGAAAACCATATATATATATATGAAGAGTTCATATGCAAAAGCCTCTAAGTGCCATTTGAAATTTTCTTCTAGAATGATAATTTTTATCAAGCTTGTATATTTAAGTTCAGTGATTTCACTTAAATGACAATGAAGATTACCTATTAATTGTTATTTAAGTGAAATTACTGAACTTAAATATACAAGTTTGATAAAAATCATCATTAAAGAAGAAAATTTCAAATGGCATTTAGAGGCTTTTGCATCTGAACTCTTCATATATATATATATATATATATATATATATATATATATATATATAGTGTACACATACAAATATATCATACTGTTCGTCATAAAAAGGCGTCTACTGTAAGACTACTACAGATCCCATATTTGACCCAAAACGGCAAAAATAATGCCCCATAAGTGATATTTTTCAACAGTCTTCCGTTGAGGCTATGTGGTATTCTACTTATCACTGATCTGAAGAACTGCAGTACACATGGACAATCTGCAGTACGGGCACATATGAATAAGCCCCTTGTATGTGCATGAATACAATAAAGAGACAGTCAGAGAAGCACTGTCATTAAATTACTGGGCTGTAGGGAGAGTTTCCAGTGATGGTTTTAAGATTGCAGCTGAGAGGAGCCCAGCTGTGGTTTGCCAGTGGAAATCGCCCCGAATTCCAACACAGACCTGAAAGATTTCCTAAACGGCAGAATTTAACTCTGAATACAGAAAGTCTTACCTTCCAGGAGCTTCATCCTGTATGGAGACAGGGACGGGGGGCTTGTCAGTCAGCCTCTGGGGAGCAAACTGGGGCGAGGGCGAACGCTGCCCCTCCATGGTGGGCTGGGTAGGGCCAGCGGTTTGTTGGGTGGGCAGGACAACGGGAGGGGGAGGAGGTGGAAAGGGAGGAGGCACAAGCTCTTGTTGAAGCTCCTCCTCCCTGATTGGCCCTTTGCTATGCTCCAACCCTTTCCAGGGAACGGGGGCTGAAACCGAGGCGGAGCTTTGATTGTTGACAGGAGAGAGCGAGGCCAAGACTCCTCCTTGTGATCCAGGCTGGAGCTCCTGAAAATTGCTAAGAGGAGGAGGTGTACCCTCTGGGCATTTGTACTTCTCCAGATGGGGCAAGAGAACAGAGCTCTTGTTTTTGGAGAGGGCTGATGGTTCACTCTGAGTGCTATGGTCAGAGAAATGCAGTGCAGGTTTGTGATGACTGGATGGAGGATCTGAATTTTTTTTCTCCAGGTCTTCAGTCAAAGCTGAAGGAGGTGCTTCTGGTTTCTCTTTGCATACGAGTTCACTGAATCCTTTTTCATTAAACCTTAGAAAACAAAAGACAAATACTTAGTAGTAGAAGTAAAATTCTCAATACACCAATACAAACTAAAGATGATTTATCAAAGGCCCAGACTCTAAATGTATGTGTTCTTTTTGGTCCACAAAGCCTCACTGTGTTCAGAGTAAATCGATAGGCAGGCAGACATTTCTCCCACATTTCACCATCTCTCCATGGTAACTCCCAGGCTGGCTGTCATACCCAGCATTTTTCTGTTCCCACAAGCCTGTCATGCTGTGGAGAAAGAATGATCTTTCCCCTGCAGCAATTGGCAAAGAGAAACTTTTCCCTTCTTAATCCTGATTGTATTCATTTATGTTTTTACTCTCTTCCATGTCTACTCACATATAGATGGCAAGAAGAGATAAAAGGGCTCTTGATTGAATATATTTAGCTTAGGAAAGAGAAAACTTACTAATTTAACAACACTCTATGAAAGTAACTTAAATATATTAAATTATTTACAGGGTTAAGCAAGACACCTCTTGCAGACATCTATTAGGAATATCTGGTCCAATGGTATATATTTAAACCATGCAACAATTGAAAGGTGTCAAGAGATTGAGATTCAACTGTATGGTTTATAATGATTTTGGTGATACCACCCACTCTTACAGTTGATGTTTGCAACTGAATTATACCAATTTTAAAAATCTAACTGCCCAACAATTTCTACTCACACATACTTTATACTAGTATACTGAATTACCTGATGGGTGTATAGAACCAGTGGCTGTGCTCCAAAGAAAAAGACAGAAAGAGATTTTGACTGAAAATGTGGTTAGAGAAATACACCACTGTTCAAAAGCTTGGGGACATGAGATTTTTAAAAATGGTTCTGTAGGTCTCTTCTGCTACTCTATGCTTAATTTATTATTTATTTAAAAATTAAATAAAATCAATAATATTATGAAAATATTATTTGAATTAAAAAAAATCTTAAAATTAAAATGTTCTAGTATGATACATTTAAAATGTAATTTATTCCTCTGATGTCAAAGGTGATTTTTCAGCGCGCCATAACTGCTCACATGATCCTGAATTTAGAAATTATTCTAAAATGCTGATTTGGTGCATATTAAGCATTTCTTACTATCAATGTTGAAAACAGTTTAAGAGCTGCTTATATATATATTTTTGGATTCTTTGATGAATAGAAATATTAAAAACAGCTAGAATGTAGTCACTACTAACAACTAAATGCAAACTTATTGATCAAAAGTATTAATTTTAAAAGTAAACAATCTTACTGACCTCAACCTTTTGAACATTAGTATCCAAAGTAAAGAAAAGTGCAGATTAAGAGTCATTTATTAGAACTACTACATTGCAGATGTCATTACAGCATGCATGCATTGGTAACATTCAAGTGGGATGCAGTCTCTTTCTGATACTATACAGTGTCTAACACATACATGCACTTGATCTCTGCATGAACTGGCATGCAGAAAGTCTCAGGTGTAATACCATATAAGCTTTTGTCCACAGTACCCCACCTTTAATCAAATACAGTCTCTTGCTAACTTCCCTTGTTTGATAAAGTGTGTACGACAAACATGTTCTACCAGTACCAGAAACGTTTACTGTGCATTTCATGAAAAAAAGAAAAAAGAAATTGACCTGCATTTACTTATCGAGTGAAAACAGAATGAAGCAATCATTTAACCAAGGACTCAAAACTGAGAAAACATTAACACAACTTAAATGAATCTTACAGACTCAGAAGGATTCAAACTTCATCAGAGAACCGTCAAGTTGAAAAGTCCATAATCCAAGTACTCCTGCTGTTACAACTTTAAAGTTGCAATAAAATGGCTAAATATAGATCCTTGCATTAAATATGCAACCGTACGAGAAGCAGCGCTCACCTCTGATGATTGTGAGTTCTCATCTCAGCGACAGGTGCTTCCTGTAGCCCTCAACAAATGTAATCTCATCTGGGTGGGGCTAAAATGCTTGTAGCTCAATTGAATTGTTTCCAAATGGATTTACTCCACACTTGATATACTAATAAATAAACAATAGTACTAACAGTGGGGATTTCTAACATTAGAAGTGTGTCCATAACACTTACTTGAGTAAAGAATCCTTCTAGATAGGACTTTTCAGCTAGAACTTTAACTTTTTATAATTGAGTCATGCGTGTCTGCACATAAATTAAATCATTGGGTGGGAGACAGGAAGTTTGACATTTAAACAATGATTTTTACGAAAACTCATAGGGCTATGAAGTGAAGATGCAGGTCTATTGTATAATTCATAGTTTGCTCTCCACAGCACCTTAATTAAAAGCAAGAATCACGACAAAACCTTTCATAGGGGGCAATTTACAAGGCTTTGGATGATGGATGTTTGTCGGTAACTTGCTTCAAGTTTGCCACTCCTTATGTCTACACAGAAGTCTAAGATATAATGACCTGGAGAAACCAGTGGTTGATTATATATATATATATATATATATATATATATATATATATATATATTAGGGCTGTCATGTGATTAATCTCATCCAAAATAAAAGTTTGTGTTTACATAATATATGTGGGTGCACTGTGTATAATTATTTTGTATATAAATAAATACACACACATACATGTATATTTAAGAAAAAATATTATTTATGTATAAAATATCTATATTTATATATAATATAAATTATATATAAATCTATATACCGTATATACATATATATATATATATATATATATATATATATGAAGAGTTCAGATGCAAAAGCCTCTAAATGCCATTTCTTCTTTAATGATGATTTTTATCAAACTTGTATTAAGTTCAGTAATTTCACTTAAATAACAATTAATAGGTAATTATCATTGCCATTGAATTGAAATCACTGAACTTAAATATACAAGCTTGATAAAAATGATCATTCTAGAAGAAAATTTCAAATGGCACTTAGAGGCTTTTGCATCTGAACTCTTCATATACATATATATATATATAATTATACACAGTGCACCCACATATATTATGTAAACACAAACTTTTATTTGGATGCGATTAATCGTGTATATATATATATATATATATATATATAAGATAGATAAAAAAATGGGTAGATTGTGACATTAAGAAATGTATATTTGTTGTGTTGGCAGAAAGAGTCAAACTAAAACTTCTGAAAGCATCTAATTTACATATGAAACAATAAGAGCAAATATCTAATTTGACCTCAAACTACTGGAGCCCCAACTAAAAAGTATGCATGCAAATGGAATAAACAGATCTTTAAAGGACACATACATATTGTGTTTTATAAACTATAATGAGAGAGATTGCAGGATAAACTTAGCCAGTTTTGAAATCATACATTTTCTTGTCTAGACTCTGAAACATGTTAAAGTAACTGGAGGTCATTTCATGCACAGAAATCCATACTATCTACAGCTGATGATACTTTCTGTGCCAATTTAATACATTATTCAAGGGCAAAATATACATACAAGCCCTCTATTCTTCATCCAGATGGTTTTAAAATTCTGAACTTTCAGCATTATTAATTCAGCATTTCTTCTTAACAGAGTACAGAGCTCCCATTCATGATTCTTTCAGGGTAAAATTAAATACCTACAATAATGTACATGCAGAGTACATTTTTTAAATAGTCTTATCTTTGCACAGAGTAAAAAACTAAAATAGGGAAAAATATCTGTAAAAAAACACTTTGAAGAAATAGGAAGAGCAAAAATGACATTTAAAAAGCTGTTTTACTCTTTGGCCTTATTATGAATGGACTGATTGGACACTTCCTATGTCATACTCACAAGCCTACACCTCAAAACCATCTCCTTGTAACACAAAGCCCAGCCAGAGAGGATAGAAGTGCCGTCACATCTGGGCTAAATCCCAAGACTGTGAGGATCATAAAGAGTCTACTGTCTATCTTTGACCCAACGAGGGCTGACTGATGGCCCAACTGTGGATTTCTGTTTGCAACAAGGCCAAGATCACAGCCATTAGCACTGGAATAGTTGCACTGACACAATCTCAGCCAGGACTGTTGGAATCTGTTTAATTCCCATTACAAAGAGATAAGTTTTCTGGTTTAGTTTCAAACATGCCCAGGAGTTGAACATCATGCCTAACAAAAGTACTTTAATAATCAGCATGCTAAAATAATGTATTATCGTTTTACCCTTTAAACTACTAACAAAGCAATGGAAAAATAACATTGCAGCACCCACCTTGTGCTATTCTTATCCTGTTCGGAGAGAATTTTCTCAGGTTTGGAATAGTCAGCTGACTTTTCTTGAACTGCAAGTTTCTGGGAGGAATAGAACACACATAAAACTCAATCTCCTTGTTCAGGTATTAAGATATTTCTACTGTTAACTTTTTAAGACTTGTCTATCCTAATTATTGACTTGGACGGGTGACATATGTGATCTTACTTGCAACTTTCCTGGTCTGAGGGTGTGACTTTTTGTACTTAGTTTAATGTTTGACTAGTTCCAACCTTTATATTGCTATCATTCATTGGAGCTCTATGCAAGACACAAGTAACTTTTGCTTTAAGATTGTTTCTAAATAAAAACAGTCTGACAAACAGTTTACACCAATTCGATTTAAAGGGATACTCCACTTTTTTTTGGAAATACAACTCCCCCAGAGTTAAACAGTTGAGTTTTACCGTTTTCGAATCCATTCAGCCGATATTCTTATATTTAGAAGAATATCAGTAACCAGACAGTTTCTGGTCTCATTGACTACCATAATATATATTTTTTCCTACTATGGAAGTCAATGAGACCAGAAACTGTCTGGTTACTGATATTCTTCTAAATATCAGAAAATCGGCTGAATGGTTTCGAAAACGGTAAAACTCAACTGCTTAACTCTGAGGGATTTGTAAAATGAGCCTATTTCCAAAAAAAGTGGAGTATCCCTTTAACAACAGCATTAAACCACAGAAAATCAGGGGGGTTCATTAAATATGAAATAACTAACCTGTCCATAGAAGTCAGCAGAAGGGGAGGATCTAGATCTTTCATGCACACAGGTGGGCTTACTTTTCCCCTCATTTCCTGTATCAAGGATGTTATCAGCTGAGTGGTATCGTCCAGAGACCCTTGGTTCGGATGTCTTCCTCTGGGTGTTCCATTTGGCTTCATACTCTGCAAAGGTACCAAGTCGCTGTTGTTCTAGCATGGCTTGTTGTTTCACTGAGAGAGGGCCATCCTGACCTTCAATAAGGTGGTGTTCAATGGGGGTTGAGCTTTCACTGTTACTCCGCCCGGTCGTGACACTCTTTGCAGAATAATGCAAGCCTCCAGGTTTGGACAGTCTGTTGTCTTCAGATTTCTGCAGGTTTTGCTTTGGCATAGGTTTAGAGAAAGCTGATTTTAATGTTGCATCAAAGAATCTGTTCCGATTTTCCAAGGGTACAGCATTGTCAGGCATAGGGGAGTGCTCATCAGCACCTACTTCATGAATTTTATCTGGCTCAGAAAAAGACCGAACTTTCTTTTCTGCAGAGAACCGCTTGCGGCCACCAATGCGAAGCACCTGATTACTCCCTGAGGTGGGTTTGCTAGGTGGGATCTCAGAGACACTTGGAAGTGGAGGTGTGTCCTTCCAAGTAGAACCCTCGGTGCCAGGATGCTCAAACAAAACTGGCTCTAGGTCTTTTCGCCTAAAAGATGTAGCCTGGAGGACTCTGGCCTGGGCTTCTTTCAGATGGTCTTTATAAGAACTAGAAAAGCCACCATCTGAGGAAGGAGTAGTAGTCTTCCAGACAGCAGCCTCTTCTACAGCTTCAAACGGACTTTCTAAAGTGGCTGCGCTTTGACTCTTTTGAAGCTGGGCCCTTCTCATCTGGATCTCATTGCGCAAGGTGGTGGCGAACCGGTCACTCCGTCTTGCCTGTTTGCCGCTCTGACTGTCAAGTGCTTCCTGTTGTGCACTTCCACTGTTGATCTCATCTTGACAGTCATCCATTTCATTGTGCTCATGGGCCAGAGAATACAGCATAGGTGTTTTCTGGGGACATATCTTTGACTCGCTTTTAGTTGGAAGAGGTTGTTCTGAGTATTCTTTAAGGTGGAGATGGCCAGAATTTCTCCTGTGCTCAGGTTGTTTACTATGGGGATAACTACCAGAATTCTCATTTGCACTAGACATATAGTGTTGCTTTTGGCTAGCCCTCAACTCAGGAGGTTTTGTTGAATCAGGCATATTCAATGGATTACATGGAGCAGAGAAAATGCGACTGTGGTTGTCACTTTGTTTGAAGGAAGCATTATTGTCCTTATGATCTATATCATGGTGCTGTGACTGAGGAGGGAAATAGCGGTCTTTAGTTCCTCCTTGAGAACCTATGGACATCCTGTCCCGTCCACTGTGAGACATTTCTGAGGCTACAGAAGCTTTAGACTCATCAACTCTCACTAAAGAAACTTGTGTCATACCCTGAGTGACATGGTGGGAGGTAACTCCAAAAGGACCACAAATTGATGCAGCTGGCCTTCTAGCTTGATTCTGGCTGTTGGGTTGCATGTGGTTGTTTGTGGGCAGCTCCTGCATACTGCTAAAGTAGCCACTGAATGGAGGATTCAGTGCTGGCACTGTCCTAGTTTGAGCGTGGAAAGTGCCCTCGTCGCTGTACTGACGATGATGGTGTGGAACATGGGCATAAGATGGATGTCTATCTCTGACATCTGTGGTTGATAGGGAGTATGTCTTGTCTGACGACATGCGGTTGGGATAATGACGATGGACATTGGATGAAATGCAAGGATTTGAAGAATCATTTTTGGATGGCAAGTTAAAATTGCGTTGACCCTCAAGAACGGTCTCTATGACTTGGTGAGACCTTTGTGCACTTTCATAGGTTTCTCCAGCCTTTTGTAATGCTTTCACGTGAGGCTTTAACTGGGCATGAACACCAAGGCCCTCAGAGGTGCCTGTGATCAGACCCTTCTCATGAACCTTGGTGGCTGCAAAACTATCACTGCGTGTCGGTGGAGTGGGAGGTGGGGTAGAGGATACCATGTTTTTCTTCATATCTGGGACATGCCAGACAGGTCCAATACTAACTCTTCCAGAGCTTGAATGCCGAGTGCCTGGCTGTTCTTCGGGTCTTGGGATCTCATGGCTACCTGTACTTGAGAGATGCTGCAAGTATCCGAGCTTCTCATCTTGTCGTATTCCTTCGTTTATGTTTTGGCTATGCCTGCCATTGCTGTGCCTACCACTTGAGTCCCACTGATTAATTTTGTACAGCATGTTTTCAGTGGATGCAGCGTTACTTTTAGACAGTGTGTAATCTGGGGTTCCTGAGCTTGTAGAAAAGGAGCTGTATGCAGAGTCTCGTTTACCACCACCCAAATGTTCAATGCTGTTATTGTTGGATTTGCTTGGGGAAAGATAGCCAGGTGGATAAGGATGAGAGCTATGATCTAGGCTGTCCATACTCCCCAAAGAGCTGAACTGATCAGATACTCTCTGTAGATTTGTTTGCTCCCAGTCAGTTGAGAGTTCAGAGGAGAATGAGCTAAGAAAAACAAACAAGTGTAAAGCGTGCTTAGGCTGTATAAACTAGCAAATGCAACTGCAGTAAACAATTTGAAGAACTTGTGCAATTCAATGTATATTTAAAAAAGAAAAATAGTGGCATTATTAAAAGAAGCAATATCGACAGAAACAAATCATTTTCTGTCTCTTCAATTACCTAGCATCATATCTTGTTTGCCAGCCTGCTGAGGGTGTGGACTGGGTTTTGGCTTCTGAGTGGCTCTCGTTGAACTTGGTGGCATGCCAGGAGTGAGGTCTGCTCAAGGGTTCGTTTCTCCTGTGGGCAGCAAATTGGAAATAAAGAAGGACAGAGAAAGAGGAAGAGCAGAAAAGGAAAATTAGAAAACAAGGCAATAAAATGTTTCTTGTGAACAGCTGTAAAACGAATGGCAAACACAGATCGACAAGCACCACTACAACTATTTTGAAGGACAGAAGAGTATCAAAACATGGAAGATGATTATGGGAGTAGTATAATGATCATGGCAAGAGACAGAAAAGTTGCCTGGCTGGTAGCATGCCGATGTTACAGTCACTCACCATCAACACAAAGTTTTTCGATAGTCAACCACAAATAAAAGAGTAAAAAACAAATGCAAACACCTGTAACCCACAAGTTCACTCTCTTAACACTCAAACAACATTAACATACCCTTTAAATCGGTTCTTTCTGAGATGCATGAAGTAAAGTAGACAAATATATAATTGTTATTGAACAGTTATTTACCCACAACAACAATTAAATGGACGATCTTGTATGAAGTCAAATACATTGTCCTTATGACACTAACTGTTTAGTGCATATGTTTTTAAACTGAAAACTGCAAAAAAAAAAATATATAGCAAGAACTAATGAACAGGATTCCCACACCTTTGAAAAATGACCAATAATACCAACAGGAGACAGATTTAAAAAAAAAAAATTATTGAGATTACATTCATAAAGACCAATTTTTGAACAAATAAATATTTTAGAGAAATTTTAATTATTTTCAGTTCATTTAGGGTAGTTCACCGATTCTTATGGCCTATAAAACACAATTTTAAAATCCAATGATATTTCCAAGCTTTTCGTGATCGTGGGAACCCTGAATGAAGAATGAAGTGCGTATGCATGGTTGAAAACTAATGGATGGAAATTTGAACTTCTGATGGATGATTTCACAAGGCCATGGAAGGAAAATGATTGTAGATCATCATTACTAGACTGGGTGGTACAGGGAAGGAAGTGGGTTTTCTTGTGGAGAACATTGATACGATACCTCATGGAACTTCGTAAAATCTTCGTGAGAAAGTTCCGGGCCATATGCACGTCGCTCTCTGATGGCATTTTCTGTGCTACAATATCCACCATTTTCATTTTCCTGAAGGGAGTTAAAAGGGGGAGGGAAACATATAGTCTGAATCTCCGAGTTCAGGGGACTCTAGTGCTCTATTCCAAATTGAGACATAAAAAAAGCCATCTCTGTGAAGGGAAAAATACAGACATACTAGCATGGGCCACAACACTGTCTGTAATTAGTCAATCACTATATGCAGGAACACAAACACAAATATAGCCCTGCATAAAAAAAACAACATAACCAATTCAGACAAAACAACCACAAAATGTTATAATGAAATGTTATACTGCAAGAAAATACACTGCCAAAAGAGACAATCCACATAAATGAAGCAATAAGTTCATTCAGAAAAACACCAGTG
This sequence comes from Pimephales promelas, assembly GCF_988280905.1. NCBI lineage: Eukaryota > Metazoa > Chordata > Actinopteri > Cypriniformes > Leuciscidae > Pimephales > Pimephales promelas. Next base: position 23,103,314 of record NC_142776.1, on the reverse strand, counting down.
CCAGCACTGAGAGAGTTTAAAAATACAAAATCTTAGAAAAATATATAAAAAAAGATTAGTTTCTCTCTCATCATGCCCATACTGTAACATACTGACCATAGGCCTGTTGCATGAAGCTAGCTGAAAAAACCCCCCCTCAGTTTTACAGTCGGTTTAGAGTTTAGATCAGGTTCAACGGGCTCACACCGCTCAGTATAAAACGTTATTTGTTAACTCAGCTTTAATCCAGAGTTTGTAATAAATGCTGAAGCATGTGTGCACCTGAAAGTTCGACACTTGCGGCAAACAGCCAATCACATGGAATATGGAGAGCGTCAGTTTGATTCACTTATTGCGAGTGAGCCACGCAATTTACTTCTTTTCTAAAGATTAAGAGATCATATTTATGAAAAAGTATCATAAAATTAAATGCATTTACAAGGCAGGAACAAACACTGCCCCTGCAGCGAAAGTTTGAGAAGGCATCTGACTATATAAATGCAAGTGAATCAAACAAATAGTCCTTAATAATTGATATAGTTTCACGAAGAGCTCAAGAATACACGTAATACATAAATCTGTTAAAGGCCTCTGAAATATTAAAGCTCGCTATTATAAATATATATATATATATAATAGCAGAAAAAGATGGGCAATTTTGTCTCAAATTCTTTCAATCTTAAAGGCTTTAATTTGGAGCAGTTACAGAGATACAGAGGGAGAAGGAGTTGCTTTATTGCATCAGACATGTCACTTTACTCACAGCTGATTGATCCAGTTTACATGTAGGTCTCCGATCTCCAACAATAAAAACTGCTCCAGAGCAGGTTAGCCATGTAGAGTAAGTTACTATGCGATGAAACCCGCTAAAAACAATCCACCTTCTTCAGCCTGAAAAAACTGAGTTTGCTCAAACTAATTTTAAACTTATCCGAGTAGCTACTGAAACTGGATTCATGCAACAGCCTACAGAGATCTTGCATACAAACAATCACTTGGTGTGAATAGTGGACACAGGGAGACATCTTGTGGTTAATGTTTAACACTACCATTCCAAGTGACGAGGTATGCCATAAAATAAAAGGGTAAAAGTGAGAACGATTTAAGAAAAAGGATTAAGAAAGAAAGAAGATTCATTAACAGAATGAATATCGCAACCTCTTTCCAGGATCTGTGAATGAGATGTTCAAAACCTTTATGCCACATGCTTTGCATCAGTGAGTTTAGCATGAAACATTCCATAGTATCGCCGCAAACTAGATTCCACACACCTGACCTGTGACCTTTAAGTTTTGCGAGTCAAAACATTCCTGTCGTTTCTGAAATTCAGTTGTTCAGTAGTTTAGTGATAGGATTGTAAAAACAGAAATCCATCTTCAAGATTTTCCAACAGTCTAGTGAGACTCCATTAGACAGGAGGGGTAAGAATAGCAGTCAATCAAAGACATGCAGTGCTACTCCATTAGATTAGACCATGAGGTCAAGTACCAGTCACCGACTAGCCAGTAAACATTAAGAGACGTTCTTTGAATATAAAAACTACTATGCTATTGCTAACCCAAATATCCTTGACCCCAAAACATTTGTTTAAACCATATTTGGCTAACCAAGCTGATATTGTCTAAAACAAAGATGTCCATGTACATCCATGTCACAGGTTTAAAAGATAACAGAACAGATTAAACGGCAAATTATGAGCAGAGTGGCCAAAAGACACCCTCTGCTCTCTCTCAATGATGCCGTCTGTCAGTTCCCGTGTAAAAGTTTCAAGTGTGTATGTGCTCGCCACACATGGTGCTGGCTATTCAGATGCTAATGGAACTCTCTTTATTAGATGTATTGTCAGGGCTACAGCTGGTCTAGCACAGATATGCCAGTGGTCTGAATCAGCGGCGCCCAAGCGGAATGGAGGCCAAGGAGGGGGGTTCCGAGGGGAAAGTCCCCACCAATGTTTTCAGAACAAGGCATGTTCAAAAACAAACAAATCACTACTGAAAAGACAACCACCAATCAAAAGCTCCGATTCAAATCTGCTTGGCTAAAGAGTTAACATTCAAATCTTATTCACAGGCCACACTAACATGAAAAAAAAAATAAATCTTAAAAAGCCACCAACATGAAAGATTAGCAAGCTTTTGAAAGTGAAAAAAGCTATTGTTTACTAATATATATGTATAGCGTCTGATAGGGTTTGAAATCCATCAAAGGTTGGTTTTGGTTTGCAAAGATAAAATGCAGCAGGTGCCACGAGGTCGAGTTTTAACATACTATCTACTTGTTTACACATGGCCTGAGTCATCCGAGGGACAAGCTGCACCAAAGCTTTGATTTCACAAACAGTAAAATAAGACGAGACTAAACAAATACTAAGAGAAACAGAAGCAAAGGAACAACAACAGGTGTGAGACACAGACAGCAGACAAAAACAGACAGCAAGACGTAAACTTATAAACTCACCAAACAATCCCTCAAGCAAGCAAGTTTGCCAAACAGACTTGAGACGCTTTGTTGGATGAAATGGTACTGAGAGTCCGGGTTTGCTCCAGTGGACTCCCCAGGCAGTGCATTCCACATTCACATCAAAGACAGGCCAGGACAAAGGGCCCTCCAAGGACGGCCGGTCCCAGACCGCAGTGTGAGTCTTTTCAACCATCCACGTGTTCCATATGAAAGAGTACAGAAAAAGGTATCCTTGAGGAACCCCATGTAGAGTTCTGATCATAGGAGCCTTAGCACAAACACTCTCATATCTACTTCCAATGCCTGTGTGACTGTTGCAGTCAGGGCAGATCTCAACAGGGATTATGGTGATTTTACCCTGGGAAGTAAGGGGGGAGGGGGCTGTTGTCATAGCCAGTCTCCTTGAAGCAATCTAATAGCTTCTGTCTCCTTATTGGCTCAGGGATAGTATGCTAATGAGAAACCGAGAGGGCCAAATGCTCTCGTTGAACCCCTCTTGTGCAGCGGTCCTCTGTTTCTTCTATTACTATGGCAACAGCTTGATTTTTGTAAAGTCTTAAGTGTACTGGTTTGTCAAGTGGAGCAAAACCAAAGAGACAACGAACAACAGAATTACACTTTAAAAGAAAAAGGGTTTTATTGAATTCTGAAAAGATCAGAAGACCGATTGGTTCAGTACTGAATATTAAGTAGTGGCTCTGGACTACACGACACCAGAGTTTTCCGATTCCCACTCGCTGAAGGCACTAGACGTCACCACGACCATTGAACTCAAGCTATAAACCCTCCCAACCCCCGAAACTCACCATGTGACTGGTAGATCACTTCAGTTCTGACAAAGGACATCTGGTTAAAGCAAGGTTAGGGATCTCAAATAATCAACCTGTTAGTTTTGCAAATTGCACACTCTCAAGAGTGAAGCTTGACTGTGATTAGAGCTTGACCTACAAAGTTTTGAGCTCGATTAAAACTTTTCTTGGCATCAAAACAAGTGGTCTGGTGACAGGCAAGAAGATTACAGAAGAATTGTTTTGATTTATGCCTGATGGGCGGGCTTTTACGAAATCTTTCACAATGATCTATTGTAAGGCGTCTTCTCATCCCTGCATTCCAGACAGGAGTCCATTCCTAGGCATTAATGTTCCCGTAAAGGTTCCCAAAAAGATTTGTACATTTTAAAAGATCTTATTCCAGAGTGCGAAACCATTCTGAAACCATTTAGCCATTTGTTTGTTTTTTAAGGAGACAAGAATAAGTGTTTAAGGAGAGATGTTAAGCGCTAAGTCCAACAAGATCTTATCTGAACCATCTGCCTTTGTTCCCTCTAATGGAAACTGCAGTTCGTTAAATGTAATATTGGACACAATGAGACAGTTTTGGCTGCACGGGAGTCAGTTATTCGTTTGGCTGTTGAGTGTCTGCACAAAGGCCTTCTTTAGAACGCATCTCAATCAGCCGCTAACACAGGGCCAGGAGAGGCCAACCGTGAGGTGCCTGTAATGACAGGCACATTCCTGGGCTGCATGTCATACCAGCCAAAGAACCAATAGCAGTCTAGCCCCCCGTTGGGTTCACAGCCGCGTCTCTTTTGTTTGGGTGAACAGTACTAAGATATATCTGCATAAAGCATTCCTTAAACTTACACATACTATGTGTTACTATCAGGGTTGAACAAGTAAGTAATGGCTTGCTTAGACCAGGTTTCCAGCATGTTGATGTGATTAATGATGCCCTTGATATAACCTCAGCTAACAGTGTAAGAAGTAAGAAAGGTGCACAGTAATCAGACTTAGAAGGTGAGCAAAGGACTCTCAATTCAGTGCTCCATGCCAACATTTCTTGGAAACAATCAGCACAGGAGACTGAATCCTTCTGTGCACAAAGTTTTACATTCCAAGAGACTTAATATGACCTGTAGATCGACATCTGATCACAGACCTACAGAAGACTGAATGTCTAATAAACAACTACCATTACATTAATTATAATCATAATTTTGGAAAAACTAATATTTAAAAAAAAAACATACAAAGCACATTACAACCTCTCTTAGCTCAATTGCTTGCTTTAGTCTCTTTACTTTCTCTTGCTCTTTTGTAATTCCTTCCTATTGAACTTGTCTTGAGTATAAAAAAGCAAATCAAATATCACATCTAGTGCCTAAATCTGTTGCACATAGGGAATACCTGCAAAAACTAATACGTGTGTAATTAGAAAAAGTTGTAATTTGTGAATCCAGCCTATTATTTTGATTAGCCCTGATATTCTTACGTTTTAATCAAACGACTTGAAAAATTCTGAAAAAGTTGCACTTAAATGTCCATTTTAATTTAATTATGCATCAGAAAATTGATGAATTTGATAAATGGATCAACCAAGAACTGTTTAATGAAAAAAAAAAAAAAAAAATCACAACGCATAAATAAATCACATTTTTCATCAGCAGTTTTACAATGGCACATATTTGTAGTAGAAAGATGTAGCTACTTTGTGTTGAGACTGGGACCAAAACTAACTAACCAAAACCAGTGTTTCCTCTACCATTGAAATCATATCATCATGACATAAACCCACAGAAACTCAAAAGGTCTTCGCCGCAACCCGTCAAAATAAAAGTTCGGTTTAACTTGATATAAATATATTACTGTTGTACAGAAGAATTTAGATTATAATGTAATCCTAATAATCCTAATATTATTGTTATAATAATATAATGTAGTCCTAATAATGTAATAATACACTAACACTAATCCAAATAAATTATGAATAATACACTAACACTAATCCAAATAAATTATGAAATTTTTAAATAAAACTGAATTTAAGGAATAATCCATGTTTTAATTTTAACAGTAAAGCTCATTTTGCAGCATGTTTGCAGCATCCCATAAAAAAAATCCAAGGGGAAACACTGAAAACCATACCCAGTTCCCCTACCGACTGAGCCAGGATCAGGCAGATAAATCCCTCAGCACCACCTTTCCCATGTACCTTTCACTTTCACAGGCTGGTGATGTAACAGGTGTCATAGCAACCAAAATAAAGGAACAGAGATTCAGAAGGATCTCATCACCATAGCACTGCAGGAGCTTGTCCAAACAACTGTTTGATGCTGCTTCCTGTAAAGCCGAGCCATCTGCAGTTAAAATATGACTTCATGTCCACAGAAAACGTATTTTCTTAAAAAAAAAAAAAAAAAAAAAAATCAAAATCACAGAAAAAAAAAATCTGTAAGGTTTTTCAAGTATTTGTTTCAATCTTGACTCATGCATTAAAATAGGAAAATATTGTACTTCGTCAATAACTAAATCATGAAATCTAGACATTGATAATACAAAACTGGAAAAGTAAGACAACATTTCAACACTTTACATACCTCAAGAACACCTGTATATCAAAAGGTCTGAGCTCACTACAGCATCTGGTTCGATTCAGTCATGATATTATATGCTTCGCTTTAAAGACCAGTTCCCATCGCTGTGGTTATCCGTGTTAGATTATTTTTCCTTAAAGTACTTTCCCTAAATAAAACACCAGCTCTTCCTCTAATGCTAATGAAATGTGTCTAACCCACGGGTGTAAACACACCTTGCCGATGGACCGTTCCACAAATAATTTTAGAAAAGGGTGAATCAACGATTAGCACCACATGAAATTGCTCATTAAAAACCACTTTGGTATTTAGGTTACTCTAATCCAAATGTTATGTTGGGAAATTAAGAAAGCAAGAAAGCAGTTATACTGGATCACTGAGCACCTCTATAAATCATTCGCAGATGTCTTGACTACACCCCTGCTGTGGCGATCAAGTTCAAGTCACCCTCTTTTAGTTAATGCCACAGGAGAGATTTACTTATAATTGGATTCTGAAGCCAGAGTGACACAGCTCTTGTCACTATAGCCACACAGCTTCTTTACTCTATTGGGCAGAGGCATAGACATAGGTTTTGGCATGGCAATACACTGGAATACACAACATCCTAGATGGGCCTATTACATAACGCATCACTTTAACTGTATTCTGTAGCTGAAATACTTAGTCATTTAGATGCAATTGAATAGTATACTAAAAGAGGGACAGGTTAATGTCCTATTTTCTGCAGCCTTGCAACCAAAGTCTGTATTAAAGCCCAATGGAAGAATGGAACCCATTCCAGCTGCAACCTGGGAAATCATTAATAAAATATCATCAATTAATATTAACAGTTTAGGACAGGACTACTGCGAGAGGGATACGATTCTTACAGAAACATCTTCCCTTCTTTCAACAGGAAGTGTGACAAATAAAAAAAAAAATGGGGGAAAAAGTTCAAGGAATGGGGGGTTGATCACCTTGATTATTCCATGTGCAATTCCAATGTATAACACTGACACTTTTGTTCAGCAGCCAAATATATAAAATATAATACATAGGATCAATGCCTCGCTAGACATAAATACTTCTGTTCAAACATTTGGTGTCTGTAAGATTTTAAACTGTTTTGAAAGTCTCATCACGGCTGCATTCATTTGATAAAAATTACAGTAATATTGTGAAATATGATTATAATGTAAAACAACAGTTGTCTACATGAATATATTTTAAAATGCAATTTATTTCAGTGGTGGCAAAGCTGAATTTTTAGCAGTTATTACTCCATTCATCAATTACATGATGTTCCTTCAGAAATCATTCTAACATGCTGATTTGGTGCCCAAGAATCACAGCTTATGTGAAACACTCACTCACACACAAATGTAGAAGTTTATGCATTTAAAGGGATATGTTCACTAAAAACAAAATTTTGATTTATTTTTGCATTGTTCTTTTTTACTCGCCCCAGTGGCACTGAAGCTTTTTGAAATCTTTCCTCGTAGAACACAAAAGGAATTATCTAGCAAAATGTCCAGACATTTTCTACAATGAAAGTGGACTAGGACAAGAGCTTGTCAAAAAGCTTCAAAAAGTGTACTAAAGTGTTCTTTTAGGCAACCCATTTGTGCCATCAAACACAATCCGTTATTGTGTTATAGCTCTCGGCCACTAGGTGGCTGTAGTTGTGCTGTGTGAGGAGTTGTCTGTAGAAGGAGAACTGGCCTCGATTTAATCTGTTTAATCTGTAAAAATGTCCCTTGGGTCAATGTCAATGGGGCATTCAAACTCATTACAGTCAAAAAACAACAGCCAAAAAAAACAAAAAAAAAATTTGTCAATAAACTACAATGAATTAAACTTGCTCTCCTGAGGTCTTTTTCCAATTAATTTTCTGAGAATAGTAAATGTACACTCAAACCTTTACAGAATAAACATGTAGAGATCACTCATAAGAATGACTGAATCTGAATCACAGCAATACACATTCTCTGTGACAGTTTCACAAGAGAATTCAAAGTCATGATGACAAGCCAATTGGCCGACGTTCCTAAAACAAAAAGATTTCTCTGAATCAGTCACAAGTGAGTAAGTCTAAACATCACCCCAGACACACCTCTGTCACACACCTACCTGTATGTGATGTCACTGATGGAATTCCAAATCATAAACACACTATTCATGTGAACCATGGGAAAATAATCTCCACAGCAGGACATATTCATGTTTGGAATCACTTTGAGATTGAGCATTCAGTAAAGTTTGAACTAAATTGATCAATACTACAATAAAACCATTTAATATTAAGTGCTACATTATTTCAGGTATTTAAGCAGCCATGCATCTCATGCTTTCTGCAGCACTTCTGTGTTATTGGATTGTAAAGCTCTTCAAACAGACAATCTGTGCTCTTTTTTGGATAATTTATAGTTAAAAAGGTTCTCTTGCCCATTTGTATCTCCTCTTTTCACCAGTTCCAGGTGAGTCTACTTCTTTGAAACACAAATGTTTGGCATCCCAGAATTTTCTCTTCACTGTTGCAGATGAAACTGCTGCTTGGCATGTATTTTTCAATAAAGCTGCCTGCCATCTGAGAACTTTTGATGCATCAGTTTTATCAAAATACACACACTTATTTGTTCTCTTGCTATTGTGCACCTGGGCCATCCACATCTATCTCCGTTTCGGTTAAATCCAGTTTGCTTCTTTTGTTCAAAACATCAGTAAACGCTCACTCATACTGTAGAACAGCCTTCAAATAACAGATTGCATGTTTATAGAGAAATGTGTTTATTTCTAAAACCAAAATCAACATTTTAATTTTAGAAACTGGTTGTTGACTATAGGCAGATCTTGCATTAAAATTTCCACACTTGACAAGTAACAGTATTATAGCATCATTTAGCTCCTATTGTCGCATCAGACAAGACAGTCTGTAAAAGTGTGGATGAATTATCTAATCCAGAAACAGCAGACTCCAAATCCCATTTTAATCACACTGACCATAATCCCAATATCACTGCAGTTAGATTACCTACTCAGTGGGGAATCTGGATACAATGGCACCCACAGAAACACTCAATGCTGCTGCGTGATGCATGGGTGATAATATTTAGTGTGTCATGCGATGAATTTCTTTCAGCTAAGAGTTTGGTAATCATGCTAGAGCAATTCATCGAAACAATCACTGGGATTTATCATACTTATTACTACAGCAAAAACAGAATGTGTAAAAAAAAAAGGAAGAAGCCATCTTTGAAAAATAGTCTCTACCAGTCGATCTACGAACGCCGATACATGTGCGCTGAACTGTGCAGAATCTCATATGGTCCGTTGTTTCCGGAAGAAACACAAACACGAACCATTTTCTTCTCTTCAATATGTACACGTAGCCTACTGTTCGCGCTCACCTTATCACCTTTTTCACATCTCACCAGCGCACATGGATCGGCGTTCGTAGATCGACTGGTAGAGACTATTTTTCAAAGATGGCTTCTTTCTGTATTCGCAAAGTTGACTGTGTTTATAAAATATCTTCTTATTAAACTGTATATGGACACTGACTAAGTTCTCAATGCTTCGGTTTGAATGTAGGGACCCTTATTATGCTACTGCGTTAGTGTGGGGCTATTTTGAGCCTTGTTAGTGGTAATAACAAGCGATTTTTATTTGTCATTACTCTATGCCCTATATACTAGCGTTATAGGCTAAACTGTTTTTAGAGATAAAACTATTTACATTCGGCAATCATGAAACCAAATCTCAGATAACGGTTGAATAGGTAGCAATGTGTAATTAGACCAAAGGTTCATTTTGCGCCGGAGTTCTCCTTTAAGTACATTAAGTGCATATTAAAAATATCCTGGCCAGCTTTATATTGGGGGTGAGTGCACTCCAAAAAGTGCATCTTTCCATCATAAAAGTAATCCATATGGCTCTAGGGGATTAATCCTCTTTTGAAGCAAATAGATGGGTTTTTGTAAGAAGAAATCCATATTTATAACTTTGTAAACTATAATCATTGGCTTTCGGTAACGGTCGTATGCAAGTCTCGTTCCGGCAAGTCTGGTGCTCTTAACTTTTTGAAGTTGGCAGCACCAGCAGTGCTCCCAAGTAAGCTTGCAAATTTCGAGCCCTGATAAATGATTATGTTTATCTGATGATGTCACTACTGGGAAATAAACAGGGTTAGTTGATGAATTTAAAGGGTTGGTTGATAAATTTAAAATTCAGAGAGCTCTTGGATTTCATTAAAAATATCTTAATTTGTGTGTCTTAATCTTTCATTTGTGTTCTGAAGATGAACAAAGGTCCTAAGGGTTTGGAACGACGACATGCAATTTATGAATTTTCATTTTTGGGTGAACTATACCTTTAAGCATTTTTCAAAAGTACCGTTCATTTCTTTGGGAAAGATATTAATAAAAACTACTGTGGGCAGGCACATTTCATTTTAAATTAAAACAAAGTTCTTAATATGCATGAACTGAGTATTGAAGCATACAGATGGCCTTGTTCCACTGTAAATCTTACTTCCTCCCTGTTTGTCCAGTGCCTTGGTCATGCCAAACTAAACATTCTATTCCAGCTCATACCATGATCTCATAGTTTCAAATGAAGTCAGCATATGCAAAACAGGCACCACCCACAAACTCAACAACTTCCTATTTCCTCATTTCACAGTCAAACTCCTATTTTGCTTTGTTCTTACACAGGCATGCAATCCCTTACAAAAAACGCATAGTTAAAAGCCACGTCACCCTCTGCTCTATCGTATTGGTACAGATCGAGGCACGTGGTTCGCCAGGGTCATTTTTTCTCACACAACCCATAGTCACCTGCTTTAGGCTGACAAAACATGACAAATTTGTCATACAAATTTGAAGATTTATGGAAATTACACCCACCTCAACAGGTTTTTAAAACAACATTAGGATGAAGGTGGTGTGATGTAACGGCGTGTTATTTGTTGGCTATTAGTATGTTATTTACAGTGGGGTTTAGTAGCCCGAGACCACTCTTTAAATCTGGGTTTCAATTTTTATTTTTTTATATATTTTTTTGGAAGTTCTAGATTTAATGAAAACATTTTCACTGAACCAAACACACACCAACCCAACCCTAACCCTAGACAGATTTTTTAAATGTTTTTGAAAGAACTCTTATACTCACCAAAACTGCTTTGTGAAATAAAACAATTTAAAATAACAATTTTTTTATTTTAACATATTTCAACATGTAATTTAATTTTTAGCAGCCATTAGGTCCAAGTCACAATAAATAATTCTGATTCGGCACTTAAGAAACATTCTTTTTACAGTGTTTTTTTTTTTTTTTGGAGACCATGGTCCTTTTTTCAGAATTCTTAAAATAGAACAGGACTATTGCCACTTTTGATCAGTTTAATGTCTTTGCTAAATACAAGTATTAATATATACTGTGTATATATATATATATATATATATATATATATATATATATATATATATGGTAACATTGCACATTTGCTACTTGCACAAGAAAATATAGGGAAATGAATGCACAATAAAATCACAGCTACAAACGATAAAACATTTTTTTTCCAAATAAGGGTTTAGGTTCTCTTGATTTAAACATTCAAATGCATGCATCACGAAATGTCCCTGAAATTCTTTGTGATTACTCTATTGGAATGCATGCATCTAACTGAATAAGCTGCGAGTTGTTACGTGTCTGTTAAACAATGTCAACCACTTATCCCTGATTGCCTAATCTGTCCAAATTAGTTTCACTGTTGGAGATATGAAACAGAGACAATCCTTTTGAAGTCACCAAACACAACCCCTATCTACAAAACATTACACAAAAAAAAAGGAGAAAAGAAACAACACTAAGGCCAAAGTCAACATCATTGATCTAAGTTTAATCTAAGCTTTGTTTCGAATTAAACCTTAAATGGATAACTTTGCCTAATTTCCATGAAACAAAAGTCAACTACAGTGAATCTTCAACGGATGTTCAAGTCACCTTAACGTAGAGTTCAAGTCACCTTCTGTGCCGGTGCAAACCCACAGTAATGGCTCTGTGTGCCATAGATAAACAGAGGCAGGTTTTCTCCCTGGATGACATTGTTTGTTTAGCAGTTATCCTGTAATGCGACCAAACATACTTAGTGTTGCCCAGATATGCCAAACTGAGACAAAGAGGACAGTGTTTGGCACACAAAGAAGTGGACTGACCAGCTTGCTCCTCTTCAGCCGCAATGAGCCAATGAAAATGGGCCAGTGAAAAATAGTATGTCTTTCATAATGCACATTTTTCTATAAGGACAACAAGTATAATAATGTAAAAAATGAACTCAGGCCTTTATAGCTTAATGACCCGAAACTGTTCTGCATCCATTTATTTCGTTTCTAGCAGAGAGACCACATTGTTGTAAGTGTTGCTGTAATGCATACACTGCTTTCAAGGTGAGAAAATCTCACCCTTGTGTTTGGAGTTGGAAAAGAGCAGAAGTCGTGAAGTCGGGAAGCATGATAACAATCAAACCACGTGAATCAGGACCAAATCACTTCATTTGCATCACATATTCGACACACGCTCTCTACCCGCAGTGTCCATTGGCTGAGAACACTTTCAGCCAGCATGCAAATCTACTGCATCAAATCTACTGCAAGTGAAAACATAGTGGCTGCTCACTCTATTGTCAGAATAGAGTGTGTGAGTACAGAAAATATACAATTTGATGTTTCAATTAGAACAATAATCATGTTACCAGAGCTATAATAACTAAAATCACTGACACATGGACTGAATCCCTTATTACTTTTACTCTTCACACACAGTACCATGTTCTTAATACCGTATCCTAACAAACAGAATGATGTCAAATAGGTAAATGTCCACCAATAGAACAGAATAAATTGAATGGTGGTTTTTTTTTTTTATTAGATGGGAACTAAAATCTGAGACTACATTGAAAATAAAGAGAATAAAATCTAAAAGATACAAAAAAGTTGTGCAGCAAAATGAAGAATGAATATTTAAGATTCTAAATCCCTAATCAACCAATTTATCACTAAGCACTAATTTGTGACAATAATGAAAAATATACTGAAGATGTTGTAAATTTCTCATTTAAACGTGCCAGAAAGCCAATCTGGCAGAACTGGACTGTCAGGAATTCAACGGCTCCCTCAGCATCAGCGGAACTAGTGATGCAAACAACACCAATCCCAAACAGCTCTACACACACACACCAATCTCTAACAGCTCTACCTACACACAGACACATACCAATCCCCAACAGCTCTACACACTAGTGTTGGGCGATATGCTCCATTTTCATATCGTCCTATCGTCAGCCTGTGAGATCGGCGATACACGATAGTATCGTGAGGGGGCGGGGCTAACATTTGATTATTAACTTGATTATAGCCTACTCATTAATTTGCTTGTTTTATTAGCCTACTTCGTTTTATGTACAAGAATCTTTTTTCTATTTTGCTAGCAAAGGTGGAGTGTTTATTAATAGGATCAGGTTATTTCCTGGTATAGTGAGGTAAAAAAAAAGAGATCCTAATCCTTTTGTTTGTCAACGGGAAATTTACGGACACATTAGCCTATCCTCATGCCGTTACATGCAGCATTTTGGTCTATTTCTGCACGAGATGAAAACACGTTTTAATAATTTCTTGGGTCAGAAAAAGTCGGAGTTTGCGATATGTGCCCCCCTACCAGTGCGCTCTCTGCGCACTTCACATGCGCACTTCAGTAAGCACGCGGGTTAATGTGTTTTAAATGCCGGGAGAAACAAGAGCAAGGGCCAAACGTCTAGCTGAGTCGATCGGTTTATACTTATACTTATGACTTGACTCAGATAAAGGAAACGTTTACATGACCACATGCATTGTCAAGTTTATTCAACATAATCAGGTTAAGAAAGTCGTCGCATTTAAACGCGCTCAATCTCTGAAAGTGAAAGTAAAAACGGACTGCTTTCGGCATCTGCATTACGCCGCGTTCCCTCAGAGACGACGATGATAACGGTAACTATAATACTATTTTAGTGATATTAGTATTAATACTATTTAGTAATTGTATTGTTTTTAGTGTTAGTGTCATTAAACATTTTGTTAATGTGTTACGGAAACAAATACTGACGAACAACGATGCCGTTTTCATCTTGGATCTGTAGGAAATTGAATTTTGCGTCTGTTAAAACGAGCACACTTGATAATTTGTGAATGGATCACCTTGCAATTAAATTTTGATGTGGGGTGTTTTTTAGTCCGTTTTAAAAACATTCTCTCAGAGGAGTCCTCATTAGTGCGTGTGTTGTTGCAATTGTTATGAGGTGATGTCGTTGTAAATTTAGGCAAGGCAAATTGATTGTAGTTCCTAATATTCATTTAATAACAATACTAGCTTTATAATAATAATAATAGGCCTAATAATAATAATTTAATAAATTATGGTAAAACGAGCCAATTATCGTATTGATATCGTCAAAGGCATCTGCCATCGGCGGTACAACACGATACTATCGTCTATCGGCACAACCCTACTACACACACACCAATCTCCAACAGCTCTACCTATACACACACACACAGACATACACCAATCCCCAACAGCTCTACACACACACACACCAATCTCCAACAGCTCTACCTATACACACACACACACACACACACACACAGACATACACCAATCCCCAACAGCTCTACCTACACACAAACACAACATTGATTCACTGGTGTTTCTCCCTAATGGAGCAATACAATATTGATGGGAACGCACATAATTCTGCTCAAAATATTTAGAGCATCTTTTATATTAAGCAAGAGTAAGTCAACAACCACAAATAGGCCTATCTTTTCACTAAGAGGAGAAAATGTCAAAGACCTTGTTTACACTTGATATTAACATCTTTCTGACAATCCGTCAATCAATCATTGTGCTAAAATAATTATTCTAATTTCTAAACCAACTATGAATTTAAGATGTTGATGATAGGCGCTTTACTAAAATAACTGAGCATTCTGCTCAAAAAGTCTCATCTGCAATGAGATTAAAATTTTAAAGTATGACTTTCCGTGCTTGTTTATCAATGTGGAATAAAACACTGACGCAGTGAGTTGTGCATGTATGATGATGTTCATTCCCTCGAAATTTGTATTTGTGAGGCATGTTAGGTGAAAACAGCTTGACCGCTTGTGATAAAATTGCCTGAGATCTTATAATCAGGTGTAAACAGGGACCAAAAATGATAGTGAGGTTGTGGATCAATTACCTTTTCACCACCAAGCTGAGAGTCTTGTGGGAGCCCTTGACCAGACAGATGGCCTCTTGTCTGAAGCCGGTGAGAGAAATGTTGTTGATATTGGTGAGTTCATCTCCAGCCTGCAGTCTTGCGGTTGCGGCCTTACTGCCCTCTTCGACCTGTGACAGACACAATACACTCAATCAAGCTCAATCAAAACTGTCCGTTCCCTGACCATGCATCACCTACAAATGAATAGATCTATACTAAGAGCACTCTCTTTATTGTGTGGCTGAAATCGAACAATGACAATATATGGACAAGCATTCACCTTTTGTAAACGACTAGTGTAGTGCGGTTAGGCTTTCTACTTATAGGGAGCAAAAATCTGATTGTTTGGCATATCCAACTTAAAGCTACACTGTGTGATTTTTACCCCCATCTAGCGGTGAAAAGGTATATGACCATCCAGTGAATATTAGTTTCTGTTCCTCTCAATTCCGATTTCGTTTTTAACTCCTATGGTGGCTAATGTAGTCCAAGATTAACATGGCTTCCAGTTCGACCTCGTCCATGAGTGTTAACTCAAACGTAAACGCGAAAGGCGAAGCTTGAATTAACGGGTATGTCCCTCTTTTTTGGCAAATGTACTTTCAAGATGGGGGGGCAAACATGGCGACTGACATTAGAACCCCTTACCCGTATGTATTTTCAATGGCATATTATACACTCACGAGAATACTTTATTACTTGAACGAAGTAAATATACATGAATGAGCACATATATTTTTGAAAGAACTAAGTGTTTTAGCTAAGAACAAACTAAAAGAGTTACACAGTGTAGCTTTAAATAAGTTTAGTGAAAACTAATTTTTAGTGTGAACTGTCACATTCAATTGTTGTAGTTATCTGAAACAATGCATATGTTATGTCATACACAATGTGCAGTTGTCTGTCACATTTTTTCAAACTTCTTACACTAAAAACTATATTGTACGTGCGCTGTAGAGAATAATTAAACACAGTATGTGTAAGAATATGTAAAACACACTAAAGACCACCTATGTTATTTGGTATCATGGTGTGTTGTCACAATAGACATGATCATAGGCAAATGTTTTAAATTTTTTGGTCCTTTCTTTTTGCTAGACATTAGGAGTGTGAAAAAGACATTTGTAGGCTAGTTATAAACTCTTTAGACTTTTAATGATTAGTGTTTTATTTTTAAAGTTTGTGGGTCGTGTAAAAAACAAAACAAAAAATCCCTTATTTTGGGGATGGATTCCGGGAAATCTCCCTTATTTTCAATGTTCAATGTTGACAGCTGGACTGGATATGGAAAAAGTTTAATACATCAACTTGCTCCGCTGACTACGTCACCTTCTTCGTTGCTCTGATTGGCTTTAGCGCTATCCAATTGCGTGCAGAGAGAATTTGAAAGACAACCGTTTTATCCCGCCCCTCAGATTGAGCCCTGTCAATGAAGAGTTTCCAGACCTAACATCTTGATGTAGATCTGGCATGCCATGCTAGTATATATCGTGACCACGGTAAAAAGTGTCAATAGATTTTAAAGTATTGTATATTTTGCGGTATGTAAATATATCCGTGTAGCACATTACGAAAAGACTACACGTAAGGGTGATAAAGAAACATGCATTTATGATAAAATAAAGAGTGGCACATGTTTGATGTTGAGTGCAATAAGCTGTGAAAAAGAACTCAATGCGGTTGGTGTTTGTGCTGACTGACAGACAGCTGAAGCGTGCGCACAGAAAGCCGCCTTGGACAGCATGCAACCCCGAATTCGGAATGTGTATGATGTTCATTGTTCAACAAAGTAGTTAAGCACAATAAACTGTGAAAAAGAACTCCATGTGTTCGCGCTGACCAACACACAGCTGAAGCAAGTTCACACAAAGCCGCCTCTCTTACATCATGCAAAAGTGAATTCAGTTCTTTAGTTTCATCTTAAAAATATATCAAAATTACGTCATAAGCTCTCAATTAAAATTGCATTACATTTATTTCATGCATTCATGGCTAGATTATTGTAATGCTCTGCAGGGTGGTTGCCCTGCACATAATAAATAAACTACAGTGGGTCCAAAATGCAGCCACTAGAGCTCTTACCAGATCCAGGAAATATGACCATATTAGCCCGGTTCTGTCAACACTGCATTGGCTCCCTATTAAACATCATAAATATTGCAGATTACTTACAAAGCACTAAATAGTTTAGCTCCCTAGTACTTGAGAGTGCTCTTAACGCATTATAGTCCTACCCGTATTGATTAATGTCCTCAATGGAAATGAATCAATCAGAAAACTAATTTTAGCTGGACAATAACTTTATCCTAATGATTTATCCTAATGCTGTTGCTATTGTATTTTTA
Source organism: Pimephales promelas (assembly GCF_988280905.1). NCBI lineage: Eukaryota > Metazoa > Chordata > Actinopteri > Cypriniformes > Leuciscidae > Pimephales > Pimephales promelas. The sequence continues at coordinate 23,085,880 of NC_142776.1, read as the reverse complement.
AATAGTATCAGTTGATCTTGGATTCATACAATGAAGACTATGCAGTGTTTTAGTTACACTTGATTATTCAATTTCTGTAGTATTTCTTATTACTTATGTTAAATATAGCTATAGCTGAAAAAAACGTTTCTTTAATTTGTGCTGCATTTGTCCTACTGTTAGCAATTTGCTTCTTTGTTCTTATTTTTAATTTTAAAAAATGAAATAAACTAAAAAAAAATAAAAAATAGCTATATCGAGATACAGTATAAATTGTTATTGTGAAATAAAACTTCTCATACCATGAAATAAGATTTTGGTCATATCGCCCACCCTTAAGAGTACGTAAACTGGATATGGACTGTATGAACAAACAGATCGAATTTTATCACATGCATAATGACAGTGTGGACAATCAGTCTTTAGGATCCAATTTGAAAATCTGATCAGATGTGCAGTGTGAACAAAGTCTTAGAGCATTTCCTAAACAACTGCATGCATTCTAGTGTCAAATATATTATTATTGCTGTAGGTGTTTTTAAACGCCCAAATGAGAAAGGCATGTTCACCTTTCTTAATCATCACAGGGGGGCAAGTCATAAGCTTTCCACATTAGCACTTTACCTCCACAGCCAAGCTAGAAGCGAGTTAATCATACATATACTGTCATAAAGAGAGGATTTCAGGGAACATGTAGCCAAATAGGGGTTTGGGTCTAAAGTAAAGTAAATTCCTGACATGATATGTAATGCTGCTCTATCTTCCAGCAAGCCAGTTATCTGCTATTTGAGCCTTTACCCCAAAGTTGATCATGACTGTTCATTATTTACTTTGCAGGTCTATTACTCACCAAACTTGATCTTTTCTGGGGAGATAATATTATTCATACAAACAGACATGCACTTTTTTACACCATTTCACTATTAGCAACAGGTCAACATATTTTCGGTCAACTTTAAGCTCAAATGGACAACAAACCTTGAGTAATAATTCATGCAAGCTTTATCACCAGCTGTGGTTAGATTCAAGTGCCAATTGCCCCTATAATAAACCATCTAAGTGAGTATACGTGCTTGGTCAAGAATGCACAAATGTGGCTATTCCTTTGGTCTTCCCTGTGTTTATTATTTTAACAGCAGCAGGACTCTGTGACATCCGGACCCAAGAGCCCCCCTCAGAGTTTATAAAACAAGGAAAACTTTAAGGAGGCCGAAATAAGAAGTACTTAGAATAACCTCAAACGTTAATGTTAAACAGGCTCGCTTTTGGGTGCCCCCCCTCTGGCATTCCGCACCATACTGGGAGAATAAATGACTTAGAACAATGGAAATGTTCTCAAGAGAGGTATCAGACCAACGTAAACATAGCAAACACTGCTGGATCATCAGGAATGAGGGTGGGGTGTTATTTAATGGGAATGTGAGGTAAAAGCAGAGGTGAGAGTGAAAAAAAAAGAAAAATATTTTCTTCTCAGTATCATGCATTTGCATGAAAAAACATGCAGATTTCGAAGACCATGAAAATATTGTCTTGGACTTGAGTCCAGTCTCACAAATACTTGGGCCTACAACACTCACTACCAAATTCACAAGTGTCATTTACAGTGTACTTAATGAATAATGTGAAGAATAAGAATAATGTGTATGTGTATTACCACGCAAAGAAGCCGCTCAAGTGTTGAAAAACGTCAAGTGTACACTAAAATTCTGCAGGAAGTACAAAAATTGGACAGCAGAAGATGGGTTACTTTTAATCCACACTGCCATGAATAAAGAATGGAATCAAAACTTTCTGCAAGAGCAATTTGGTGATGATCTGGGCATTTTTTCCAGCATGATGGAGGCACCATATCAAAAGGCAAGAGTGATAATGAAGTGGCTCGGAGGTCATTACATGTAAATTTTGGATCTGGGGCTAGGCAACTCCGTGGATCTTAATCCCATAGAGAACCTAGGGTCAATTCCAAAGGCGAGTGAACAAGCAGAAGTCCACAAATTGTGATCAACTCCGAGCCTTAATCAGTCAGGATTTGGCCCAGAAGCAGATATTCAGATGCCGCAAATTGCAGAGAAGACAGGTCAACACTGTAAATATGGACTCTTATTGGCAGAAACGTTTATGAGACCATTGTTTTCCAGTCTAGCATAGAAAGATGTGAAAAAAATTACCAACAAATTCTAAAGCAGCATACATTGTAAAAAAAAAAAATTGTCACAAGTCACTACTAATATTTTGGCCATGGCTATACTGTATAAATTAAAACATGGATGAAAAATATCTTAGGATATTACATAATAATAATTATAATAGTAATTACAATAGTAACAGACATAATTTCCTCAAGTTACTTTAATGTTGTTGGATTGTAGAGAAGGCTGGGTGCCTATCCAGGCATCTTGGGCAGCAGGTGGGCTAGTCCATTGCAAGGCTCACACACGACACACTCTCACTCATACCAACAGGCAGTTGTTTTTTTTGTTTGTTTTTTTTGTCTCTCCAATTTACCTATCATGCATGCCATTGGACTAAGGGGGAGACTAGAGTACCTGGAGGAAACCCAAGCTGACACAGGTTGAACCTACAAACTCTCTTTTCCGACATGTATCATAGTATTCCAACGCATTCTCATCCCAAAGCGCCATATACAACGCTTTTGCAAAAGCGTAAATATCCAACGCACATGGCACCCTTTAACGTCTAATGAGACGCTTCGGTTATGGTTAGGTTTAGGTATGGTGTAGGGTAAGGGTTAGACCACTAGGGGGCGCCTTCTGCCCAAATATATCTGCGTCTCATTTGACGTTAAAGGGTGCCATGTGCGTTGGATATTTACGCTTTTGCAAAAGCGTCCTATATGGCGCTTTGGGATGAGAACGGGCTCAGTATTCTTTACGATATCTAAGTACTATCTAAATACCATGGTAATGGCACCACTGTGCCATGTGCTAACCACACCACTACAGCTTCAACAACCAGGTGGAATTTCTAAGGAATTTTTCAAGGGATTGAAACAAGCTCCCATGACCTGGCAGTCTCCGCAAGGGGTCTGGAGTGCGAGATGGGGTGAGGGAAGGATGTGGCACAGAAGAATGTGGGAGTTCTGCTGACTAGTGTCCTGTGCTCTATGCTGACAGAGCACTAAGTTTTACAGCTACTGAATATCCTGCTGCGCACAACACACACATGCACACATTTATAGACAACTATTTTTACACTGTACAAACTGTATAGTTAATCCCCTGACCCCACTAACCATCACAGAACACTTTCTCCATTTTTATTTACCATTTCAAAAAAACGTATTTTCGTATGATTTATAAGCCGTTTTCCTCATGGGGATAAAAAAAAAAAGAGTCTGTTCTATCTGATATTATTTTCAAAGAACAAATGTCATTTGAGAGACATCACCACTCCACAATGGTGCCATTGTCAATCTTGACAATAAGAGCAGAATACACAACGAGAGCTATAACAGGACTCTGCTTGTACAGAACAATAATCTGACAAATGTCTTTTGTTGTTGTTTCTTCTGAACTTGATTGGGCACTAAAGAATCTGAGTCAACTCCAGATACAACATTAAGCTCTTTTTTTAATGAACATTGTATCCTAACAAAACCAAAAGAGCATGATCTCCTTGTGGCTTAGCATTAGGAATGCAAATAATTTTTCCCTCCAGGCAATAAAATAAAAGACTGAAAATCCAACATCCAACATAGCTAACATCCACACTCCTAAAGAGCATTTAAGAGTGTGTTTCAAGAGTATGGACAACCCCTTGTGTGTTTAAAGTATCAAAAGATAGTATAGTAGGGATTCAAGATATAGCGAAATAGTAAATTTAATTCAAGCATTTAAAAACAAATATTTTAGTTTGAATGCGTTTTGTGTTTAAATTATTTAAACAAAATCGTATTGAATTTTTATATCAGCCATTTATTGTTTTTTTTTTTTGTTTTTTTTTTTTTGATATATCATGAAAAGAATTATCGGTACTAGACAGAATTTTTATATAGGTATTCCACTACAGCAAAATTAAAAGACCATGATTTGTTTTTAAAAAAAAAAAAAACAGTGTAGGGTAACGGATGTAAAAATATAAAAGAATACTTAAATTAACATATAAACACTTATCATGGAAGAAACTATGAGCTCTGAGGTTGGTAATAAATGGCTTATACTTCAATAGAACATAATGTGATTTTTTTTTATTGATTTTTATTTAATTCTTTGTGAAGGACTACCCTACTCATAATATTGTAGAGAGAGCCACCAACCAGAGAAACTGCAATTATTGTAAACACAGAAAATTACAGCAAAAGCGCTCCGTCTCCTTACGACCTTCAACTTGTATATCTATCTACATATGTTTGAATAAATTGCAATGAACTTCAACAATATTGATATATTTTACTTACAACTAGGGTTGTCACAATACTAAAATTTAGGTCATAACCAAATACCAGTGAAATTTTGCAGTTATCAATAGGGCTGGGTGATAAAACGATACCGATAATTATCGCAATATAGTTTCTCAATATAAAATAACAGAAGTTTGATAAGTGTTCAATATAATGTTTATGCACTATACTAATAATGATGGTGCACTCATGTAGCAGACCGTTGCACTGGTGTCACTGTTGCGTATGAGAAACATTAAATGGCAAACATGAACACTTATCAGCTCAGATCGAAACACACCGCAGTGTAAGCTTAAAGCAAATGCATTTACTCGCTGATCTTCTCAATCATGCGACAACTAAACAGTGCTGTGAGAACCAATTAGCAGCATTCTAGTTCAATGCAGAGTTAAATCATCCAAACCAAAAATCAAATGCCTTGTGATTTAAACAAGTTTAAAGGCTGACATTCTCAACAACAGCGCAGAAAACAGGAGAAACTTTAAACCAGATACAGTTAGAAGGCTTTTCGATCGACAAGTCAGCAACATTTAGCCATGATTTACTGTAGTAACACTAATTGAAGAAACCATGGGATTGTGGCAGAAATGTGGAATATTCATATAGAATTTAACTATATAACTCTTGAAGACATTAAATGTATTAAAGGAGTAATGGATTAGTACAGTATTTTTTGTTATTAAGCTATAGCAGTTTTTGTGCATTTGCATTATACTCTCAAGCTATTGTCAAATAAGCATTTCTAAGCGAGAATACTGTAATAATAATTTGATTAAAATCAAACCGTCTGGTTTCTGAAACTTTCAAGAGGAAAAACACGAAATAAAGATTTGACATTTATTGTGATACTTATCGATATCAACTGATTTGAAAAATGTTATTGTGATATTTTTTTGCCCATGGCTCTAGTTCTCAATACAAATTTCAGTACCAGAGCAAAAACTGTTGAATTAAGTACTTCATGGACACATTCCCGTTTTGTCTCGTCCATTGGTTATCACCGTCAATCATCAGTTTCTGATTCAATTGTGCATATAAATGTGGCTGTCAATCAACTTTAGTGTACTTAGCAGCATGAAAAACTAAACTTGTATTCAGACTGTGAATGGGCAATAAACAAAGCAAGAGAAGAGCACTCCCTTTATAATCATGGCTATCATTCAAGTCCAAGCTCACTGAATTCTGCACACTTGCGAAAACTCCTGCTATATTAAAAAGCTGTCTTAATTGTAAAATGAATATCCTATTTAAATCGAGCTTGCACGGGAATGGGAAAATGCTTCCAGATTCAAGGCTGCTTATAAAGTGTGACAAATGTTGTGCTCTTCCCTTCAGACAACAAATGGCTGTCGTCTCCATATCCAAGGACAGCATACACAAAGTGGTGTGTTTCTTTAAACAAACACCATTATTTCCACAGCCGCCTTAGGCAGTTCAGAGCTCTCTTAACAATGGATCTGTGTGCGCATGTGTGTGTTTGTATTGAGCAAGTGCTCAGAAAAGATAAGAGCAAAGGTCATGAAATACTTCAAAACATGTAAAGTGATGCTAAATATTCTTTCCTGACACTTTTTACTCTGAACATGAACAGACATGTATTGCTGAGTTAAAAGTCAAGCTCTTTTGAAATAAATACTGATGAAAGCTTGTCTAAATACAAGTTGTTCGTGCCACTCCTCAAGTGAAGTAATTACTGTAAAAAAGTCAAATAAAAAGACTATCATTAACAGACTTTTTTTTCTGTTGGTTTTTAGTATGCAAGGTGAAGAGCTGTCCGCATCAAATTTTCCTCAACGGGTCAGGGCATGACAAACAACTGATGGATCCTATTGTCTGCAAATAGGTTTACCAGCGTTCATTACATGGCAGCCCTTTTAGAGTATGTGTGCATTGAAAGAATGCATAAATGAAAAACAAACACAAGCAGTGTGTGAAAGTCTACAGAGTATGCACGCAGTGTAAAACAGGATTATTAGAGTTTATTGAAAGTGAGGATTTAAAATAAATGCGATGAAGACCTTTGGCAAATAATCAGTATGAGAGGAATGAGTGGAATTTTAATTCGTACCATTTTTCTGTATAAATCCTTGGTTTAAATAAAGCTTCTTCCTGCAGCCCTCTTTCACCTTATGGACAAATAAGGTTAAAACAAATAGGCGTTTTATAAGAGTTTGCAATCAATAAAACAAGAAAAAAAGAGGGATTTTTGGCACTTTCTTGACCCTAACAACTGCACCGATGCACTAAAAACTACTTAATACCTTAGCAAATTCAAAATAACAGTCTGGCAATTATCTACAACACTACAAGCATTCTTCAGAAAAAAAATATCTATATTATATATATATATATATATATATATATGCATTATATATCAATATCAAAAGTAGCAGTCAGTATCTGGTGTGGCACCAGCTGTTTAAAGGCAGGGTAGGCGATTTGATTTTTTGTTATGCTGGTTGAAAGTCTGGTTGAAAGCAATCACTAAGTTGTCTAAATTTATTTATATGTATTGACTGTGATAGGCCATAAAATCTCAGTCCAATTTGATGTCCTACCTGACTGTCAACAATTTTCACCTCCGCGCACTCTGCCTGCTCGCACAGTCATCACAAGTCGCCATGGCGTTTCTTGTCAAGTCAATGAGCATCGCAACCGTCACAGCAGCCGCCTTTTTACAGTTCCTCCTGAACCAAAACAACTAGCTTGTGCTGTGTTCATGCCAGAACTACTTGGGCTGAACAATTAATTGCATTTGTGATAGTAGTAATGTAATGGTTCACTCGCAACCGGTTGAAAAATCGATAAAAATGTGTGACGATTCAAGTCGGTTGAAATGTTAAACTAATCACGCTACACGTTTTAAACAGCAGGAGCGTTTACTGTATAGCCTACTACTGTGAAATTGTGAACCTCGCTTTACAGGCACAATAGCAGCGAGCACACACTAGCTTACTTGTTTAAAAACATTGCATCATAAAAATAAGACTTAACTTAATGGACTCCCAGCCAAAGTTCACTGTCATGTGGCGTCCTTTAATAACATATCTCCAAAAACTATTATAACTGTAACTGGATGAATCGATGCTGTCGTCAGGTTTTGCCTATGATCTACTGATGTTATTCTTTCTCTTTATCGTCTGTATACATGTTGTGCTGTTGTGTTGCTGGCTGTGTTATTATGTGCATATGTGGGTTGATTGTTGTGTCAATAAAAAAACAAACAAACAAAAAAACATTGTATCGTGAAACCAGTTTCGTGAATCGTATCGCATCGTGAGTTGATTTAATCGTTACATCCTTAATTTGTGATATCACAATTTGATAAAAATGTTTTTTTTAGAACAAATGCCGCGATTACAGTCTGGTCACGTGACGCGAGAGTAAAGCAGTCTGCAGAGGAAGCATTAACTTGGCACGTTATGCATATAGGCCTGGCCTATAAAACTATTACCAGACTAAAATGTATGTTTGAGCTGTTTTTACAGAAAGCAACTTGCACTGACATATCTTAAAATATTTCAGTGGCATTGTTTTGTCTCCAGATGCACAACAGAAATGTTTATAAAAGCTACTTGAATGTCCTAATTTCATTAAGGCCCAATCCTGGCTTAATCTAAGCTCTGTCTGTGAAACCAGGCCTTTATGTTTAATCTAATATTGTGTTGGTCATACAGCACTATACAACAGGTGGGAGAAAAGATCATCTCTCCAACGATTCTGGATCGATTGTGAACTTAGTTTTTACCTGCAGCTGCACAATGATGCTGCGTGTGTTTTAGAAACACCCGTATTATTCTGCTTGCTTCCAATTCCAACTCGCTCACACACACACCACTCGAAAGCACTCATTTATCGCTTGCAATATGTTTTTTTTCTCTCATTATTTCAGCAAAGCTTTTATGCTTTGAAGCTATAATATTGGTTTACAATTCTAAACATGTAATTGTTTACTAGTACTTATATTTACATACGCAAGTAAATAATAAAAAGTTGTAAAAAAAGTTATATTAATAAGATTAATAAAAAAAAAAAAGAAAAAAAAAAGAAATAGATCAAGACTAGGTTTGGAACTGAATCATGACTCCCAGAATTGGAATCAGATCGGATCTTGAGGTGCCTAAAGATTATCACCACTACTATACAATGATTTATTGCTTAAAAAATAAATAAATAAATAAATAAAAATTAACTAAAAAATAGTTCAGCCCTATTTTATACATATACACACACAGACAGATGGACTCACTCTAAAATATACAGATAGTCTGTCGCCAAACAAGTTACAATGACTTCACTTTGTGTGGAGGAATTATTTTAGGAATTTAGTAAGACCATAATGCCCTCATCCTTCACAAAGAAGCCCAGGTTCCTATAATCCTATCTAAATTCATCCCAGATGCAGTATCATACAAGTCCAACAGGCTTCAGGCTGTCAAAGATAATTCAGTACATTTGGATAATCAAGCAAAGCTTCAACATTCCAGTGCTGTTCCTGGCACTGCCAGTTTGCTTTAAGAATCTCTGAGAAAAGTAGTGAGACAATCCACTGAAAAACAGTGCGCAAAGAAAATCAAGTGAATTATCACTGTAAATACTGCTACTTAACCTGCAACCAGTCTATTATCGCTGCTTATTTTATCTTCTATAGCAGTCCCTTGTTTACATTCTTTATGTTGAGCTTTTTCCCTTTTGAGGCGTAATAAATTTCTCATTAAACATGTCATCTTTCTTAACACGTGCCAACAAATAATTCTCTCATTATTTACTCTTTGACTTAATGTATGCCTACATGAAATCCAGACCATGACAACTAAATGTCTGATTTCAAAAGACCAGTACAATAAGAAATAATAGTTGAACATTTCACAAATCTCTGAAATATGTAGTGTAGATGATCATAGAAATCTTAGCATAGCAACCAACCTAAATATGAACACTGATCATTCAAAATAGTAAGTTAACAGGTTATTCAATAGCTAGTACCACAACCTCTTGCACCATAAAAGATGAGATTCCCTTTATCTTTTTCAGTTTGATAAAGATGCTTAAGAAAGCAAGCTATGAGCGGAGGTAGCAAAGAATGTCTCTCAATGCTATAACCAAGACAATTTTACAGCCATATGATGAGTCTCAATACATGTGCTGAATTTCAAACTATATTCATACATGTACTTTTCAATCACAAGTGGAAGAACATACTTCGTCTTCTACCACATGGTTCAAATAAATTAATTGATGTGTAGCACGTTTACAGCTCATTTTTGTTCGTGTAACTTTCATAAATTATCTAATATTTAGGAAAAACTGAAGATAAGTGCTCCATACCCAATTGGAATGCACTTGGAAAAGATGTAGGACATACTTGGCAAAGGTCTTTCATTTGTTTTGTCTATGGAACTAGTACTAGAAGAGCAAGGTCAAAAACACCATTCCAAAAATAAAAATGAACTCACTACAAATGTTGCAATATGATGACAGTCAAGCTTTAGAAAACAACTGAATAAATGGATATCTATCTATCTATCTATCTATCTATCTATCTATCTATCTATCTATCTATCTATCTATCTATCTATCTATCTACCTACCTACCTACCTACCTACCTACCTACCTACCTACCTACCTACCTACCTACCTACCTACCTACCTACCTACAACAATCCTTGACTACAATGTCAAGAATCAACGAAAAGAAACCTTGATGAAAACAAAGACAACCAAGCCTTAATCTCAAAAAACAGGTGCAAAGGTTAATTTATGGCATGATTTGCCATCATATGATCCAGTAAAAACAACAAGACTTTAAGAGCATCAATGAGGGGGGTAAAAAGCTTCAGTATATTATTAACCACTCTTACCAATTTCTGAAGTGTGACAGGGTCTGGAAAGCTCACTCACAGAAATGTTTCTTGATGAATCAATGTCCAGAGATGTGAAAAACCACAGATCCACTCAATCTTTAAACCATCTTCTGAAAGACTGTGCTAACAAATCAAAGGCTTCCACGAACTGACCTAACTTAAAGTTTTAGCTCCTCAAAGACCCCAGCAATGGCAGGAATTTACTTCTGAAAGTCACATGCACAGCAAAACTATTGTAGGCTGGCCATCAGAGTTTTAGAACCTGTGACATTCTCCCTTATTTAACATTCTTTATAGCTAATCTGTGATCTAAAATAGGCTAAAAATAAAAGACATGCACCTAATGGAGAACATTAAGCATCCAATGCTGAAAGTAAGAGAAACCAATATTCTTTCCAATTTTATCTGCAAGGTCATTCAGAGTTGATAAGTAACCAGAAAAGCACACAAAAATAGTTTCGGTCACTGTTCAAAATGAGTAAAAAAAAGTGTCATTTCCACAGCCATAGCTAAGAATGTAGAACGTTTAAACTACAAAACACACACATTATTAGAAGATACATTCTAAAATTCAACTGTTGTTGAACAATGGAAACATTATTTTGATGTTTCTATGGTATACTGGAAAAAGTATCGGCTACCTAACGTAAACTCGGTTCTCTCTAGAAGAGGGACGAGTATTGCGCAAGTTAGCTTACGGTACAGGAAAGATTAATCTTTTCAAGATATTGAAGCCTTAATTTTAATATTCATTCATTTTATATTCAAGGCGTGGCTTAACATATATAAGCAGGGCTTGGAGGCTGTCTTCCTGGTTTTCATCGACCGAAGCGAAAGTCGCTTGTGGCGTGATAACGGCAGGTTACACAATACTCGTTCCCTCTTCTAGAGAGAACCGAGGTTACGTTAGGTAATCGATGCGTTCTCTTACGAGAGTTTCTCTCGTACTCCGTAAGTTAGCTTATGCTATGGTAACCCTTTGTCAACACCGTGTGCACCAAGCATCGACTTCCTGAGTCCCAGGGAATCCTGGGGGTTCCCAGATAAGCGGGGAATAAGGTGACCAGCAAAGCGGGCCGGCAAATGTACATAAGCAGAAATACAGCGCCGCGTCGCCGGCCGTTATAAGCATATACTGTAGCATATTAACCCAATATAGTGCAGCTCAATCAAAAGAGCTAAGTCACGTGAGAGTAGCCTGTGCATGATCAGTTCTGGACATACATACCTCTTTCTTATATTGACAGAAGTTTAGCCTACAGGGCGAGAGCAAAGGTGGACAGGGAGGTCCAGCCCGCCGCCACACATGGCCTGGACCATGCCCACGACGAGGCCATGCCTTTAGTGGAATGAGCCCTAATGGCCAAAGGGCATTGCATACCTTTTGACGAATAAGCAGCCGTGATAGCGTCCACTATCCATCTGGACAGGCTTTGTTTTGAGGCGGCGAGACCTTTGGTTCGCCCATGAAACGAAAAGCTGCTCTTAGCGCCTGAAAGGGGTGGACCGCGTAATGTAAGCCCTTAGCGCCCTGTCTGGGCAGAGGAGAATAACATCGCTCTCGCTATCGGATGCTGGCAGATACGACTGTGCTCAGAATATTGATACAACAATACATCATCATGAACTCCTGGCAATGCGGTTGGTTCCAAAAACTCTTGAAGAAAACTAAGCAACCCCGAGACCCCAGACGTTCATGGGTCCAGATTTTTGTCAGTGCACCATCTGGAGAACAAATACCATTTTGACGCATAAAGCTTTCTAGTAGAGGGAGCTCTAGACTGCGTAATCGTGTTCATCACTCCTTCTGGTAGGACAATGGGTATCCGTTGATCACCCATGCATGCAGAGACCAGCGCTCTGGATGGGGATGCCAGATCAAGCCGCGAGCTTGGGAGAGGAGATCTGCCCTTACCGAAATCGGCCACGGGGCAGTTTGAGACAGCCGAGTCAGCCCCGGGAACCAAGTTTGGTTCTCCCATCGTAGGGTAATAAGGAGCACCGAGGGGTGCGTTTCCCCAAGTCTCTTGATTACCTGTGGCAACAGTGAGACCGTTGGGAAAGCATACAGTGGGTGGCTGGGCCAGATTTGCGCCAGCGCATCCTCGTTCTTTAAAAAGAACATTGGGCAATGTCTTTTGACGGAAAAGAGGTCAACTTCCACATTGCCAAAAAGGCGCCATAGCGACTGTTGCAGCAGGATGCAGGAACCATTCCACCGGGAGAATATTGTCCCTGGACAACTTGTCTGGGCCGTCTTTCAGAGTGAGGGCTGCGTGGTCTGGGCCCAGGTAGAGAACGCAGATCACATGGCAGTCTGCAATGCTGAGCGGGGCTCTGCACGAGCCGCAAGAAGTGCAAGGCATCTTTTAAAAGACGTCTCGCTGCTCTTTTAGAAGGGTGGTGTCGCAGCGGCGAAGATGCACAGAATAGAGCTCAGAGAAAAAGGATACGTCGCCAGATAGCTCGCACGGATGGCTGAAGGCGGCGAAGACGACCAGCTACTTCAGGCACTGTCCTAAGTTGGCTGTTCGCTCCTCAGACGGCGGCTTCTCTCGGAATCCAGTGATGCGAAGAGCTTCGCTGAAGAGATGAATATCAGGGAGACAGCCTCTGAGTCCCGCTTATATATGCTAAGCCATGCCCATTCTGGCGGGCTAAGATGAGCGCCCTACATTGGACGTGACGTGGCTCAGTGGTAGGCTGCTGCAGTTGCCGCAGAGCAGCCAATGAGCATGCTAGACAGCCTGCTCTAGGTCTGCTAGCTGCTGCACTGCGTTGACAATGAATACAAAAATAAAGGATAATTTTTTGGCTTCAATATCTCCAAAAGATTAATCTTTCCTGTAGCATAAGCTAACTTACACTCTTAGAAGGAAAGGTTCTATATAGAACTTTAAAAGGTTCTAAAGCGCTACGTATTTGGAACCCCTAAAATGCAATGCATGTGAATGATCACAAAATTCAAGATATGTGGGTTAAAAAATTAATAAATTAATCAATTAATTAATTAAGTAATTAATCAATTAATCAATATCAGATTAAGAGTGCCATTTCCTTTTTTAACCTCCAAAATCAGCATGATTAAAATGTGATATCAAGTTACTACAACAGTTTAATAAACAATAATTTATTTACATACTACAAAATGTTGCATATTGATAGCGGCTCCAATTCACGCAAATCAGTTAAAGACAGCATGAAAAGAGAGCATGTAAGACAGAGATCATCCTGATTGGCTGACTGATCGAAATCGAGAATCGAATTGAACCGTGACCTTAGAATTGAAAATGTAATCGAAACGAGGATTTGGAGAATCGTGACACCCCTAGTGTTGACCCTTCTTCATAACCTCCGCAGACCTCTCCATTCTTCATCCACAGCAGTGTTTTCGGGCATAATTATGAGACATGACAGGAAATTTGAGCATGTCTTTGCGTAATTACATCACATGTAGCCTATACATAAAGGAGGAGTCTCGGCTAGTAGGCTATGAGTGTGAGGATGTTGGAGGTGGAGATTTATAGTCTTTTCTCACAGCACTTGATATAATTAAACTTATCGATTATAATAATAGAAACGACAGGTTCAAACGACAATCCCCAGTGACAACTGGAGATTCACCCGATGTAAAATGCATGCAGTGCTGACGTTAACATTAACAGTTTGAGAACAAAGTATAATTTGCACGGTTTGACATATGATAATCGATCACTATAATCAGCACGCTGTGCCGTGCCGAGGTACAACTCGCGTAAAGTTGAAAATTCTGCATATCATTGCAATTGCAGACTTCGAACAGAGATGGCGACAACAGATTTAATAAAAAATATGCAATATGCAATGAAATATATTTTAATTACATTACATTAAATAAATAATAAAATTAATTAAAATTGCTTAAAACTTTCCGGTATTCATAATTATAATGTCCAGCTTTGTGCATGTAATAGGCTACAACTCTGATGCATTAAGTGAGTTGCTGCTTTATTATGTCATTAGTACAGGGTGGAAAAACTTTCTAGTGTGCTTAATCCATACTGTTCTATCATTTCAAACATTAAAGGAGTAGTTCACTTTTGAAAAAAACTTTTGCTGATAATTTACTCACCCCCATGTCATCCAAGATGACCATGTCATTCTTTCTTCAGTCGAAAAGAAATTAAGGTTTTTGATGAAAACATTCCAGCATTTTTCTTCATATAATGCACTTCAGTGGGAACCAAACGATTCAAGGTCCAAAAGACACTTTCAGTACAAACTGCAAACTGTTCAAAGGGCTTTAAACGAATCCAGACGATGAATAAGGGTCTCATCAAGCAGAACGATATAGCTCATTTAATTCATAAATAACAAAGTTTAAGTTTTATAAGCTCAAATGCTCACCTTGCTGCTCTATACAGAGCAAGGCGACCTGAAAATGCTAAATAGCATTTTCAATGAGGCCTCATGAATCATGATGCCTCATGACATACTGTAAACTCTGGTACTGTTAAATAACAAAGAACATATTTATAGACTAATTAGGTGTACAAAAGAAGAAGAAGAAGAAGTTTCATTTATATAGAGCCTTTCCAGAGCTCAAGGTCGCTTTACATGGTAGGCCTACATATAATACATTTAAACACTAACACACAACTTACAATCACAAAGGGTCCACAGTTGAAGACCAGATTAAGATACACTGTTCTGGTGCCCTATGAGAAATCAATTTAAAAACTGTCTGTTTCAGTGACTGCAATTTGATGGTTCCGATTTGAGACTGAAAGGTTAGACATTAAGCGTGTGTATATCTGCTGACATTCTGTCTGTTCCAGTTTGACAAAGAAAGAAATTGCTTTAGTTGAATAGCCCGTATTTATAAAGCTGCCCTTTCTCATTAACTTTCTATCTTTGCATGTTACTTGTGAGAACTATATGATAAGAGAGTAAAAGTTCCACGAAAAGAAAAAGTTCTTGCGTTGGCCGGGAATCGAACCCGGGTCAACTGCTTGGAAGGCAGCTATGCTAACCACTATACCACCAACGCTCTATGAACACCGGGAAACGACTCCAGCTCACGAGACTAACCATGACAGATGATCCCACGTCTATTCTTGTGTACTATGAAAAAATTACGTAAAAAAAATAAAATAAATAGAAGAGGAATATTAATAAAATAAATACAGTTTAACCCTTAATAAACTTGAATAAAAAATAATGAAGCTAAATACTTTCATTAAATCAAATATAACAAGTTTAAACATCAGCATATATTTTAATTTATAAATAATTCAACGTTATAATTATATAGTTTTGCAACAATTTTCTCGGGTAACTAATGCTTTTTGGACACTACTTGAAAGTTACACACAGAGGTCTCACTCAACATGTACACGACAGATGACTTACCTTGGTTATAAGAAGAGGCTCACTGTGCTCCAATCCACCTCTAAGGGTAAAACCCCATGGTGCTCCCCCAGAGAGTGTCACATCCACCACTTTCCATCCCTCACCATTACCGTGATGTTCATCAAAACTCCCAGATCTTTCTGAACTGTAAAAGATCCTATGGTCTCCTTCAGGAAAGCTAGCGTATTGGTTGATCGTGTCCATTTCATACGCAACCTGTCCCTCAACCAACAGAATATGGCAGTCTTTTATAAGCTACTTAAATGCAAATGTGGATGTATCAATTCCCAAAGTCAAAATCCCACAGACCTCCACATCAACAACGTTAATCCATAAGAACATCACATGGATGTCTCTGAATACTGTTGCGTTATTTCCTCATCTAGTCAGGACATTAAGAGCGTTATTATTTAATTAAGTGGAGTGCAAATTTACAAAACAAACTTCCAAACTAAAACAAATTAGTTTTGTTTTAATTCCTGTAACGAAGCGCAATAACAGAAATGTTAAGTCTTGTTTGTTTATGGTTTATCACCTCTCTTTATGTTAGCATTAGCCAAATCATGATTCAGTTTAAGTTTGTCTCGCCATCAAAATCAAGTAGGCTATATCCTAAAATAATAATAAAAAACGCTCACTGACTGACTGTCGATAACGCAACCGTCCGGATTCAAGTCGTTAACCAGAAATTTTGATTAGTCATACGGGGTTCGCTGTTCATAGTGAAGGTTGTGTTCTTCCAGTCCTGTGGTCAGTGTGTGTGCACCGGTGGAGCTAGTCAGCTAACCGCGAGTCATATACAATCAACAAGTGGATGAACACCATACTTTACATCTCTTCCCTGAGCCACATTATAAGTTTTCCAACTGTTGTACGAACCGAAACAAATAGATTTCTCTCTTAGTTTTTATCTTAACGAAGAACGTACTCGGAGATGAGAAACAAAGGCTGATGGCAGAAGGCTGATCTCTGTTGGGTTAGTGTGGATTACGCTAACGAGACTCAATCTACCTGTGCGGTCGTCACCAACTCTGATAAGAGAGCAGCAGCGACCTCTACTGTTCACTGTGTGTGGCCGCACTAATTTGCAAGCGTTTACAAAATCATTGAAAAACATGTGCTTTGAAGTAGGCTCATTTATTTAAACTTTTTACTTTTTATAATGAATGTAGGCTGTTTTGACATGGGACTCAGGGTCAAAGGAGTTGGATGATAGGGTAAAATTGTGAAATCTCTGAGGCAGTTTCATCTCCATGAAAGGCATGAGTCTAAGCCCAATTTTGGAAAAGTTATTCTGTGACTCTCTTTGTTCATCATTTAACAAGAAAGATGCAAAAACAGCTCTGTTGATTAAAAAAATGGTTCCATTATAAGAGTTACCAACTGATTTCCATAAGGTGACTATTTTTAAGTTTCATAATACTTAGGCTATTTCTATTTATTTGTAATAATTTACTGTTTAATTTCTATTGCTTTAGATGTTTGTGAATTACTTTTTTGTAGACTATCTGTTTTCTTGTTTAAAAAATAATTTTACTGCCTTGATTTACCTCGAGTTTCTTATCCTCTTTTCTTAAGTGTTTTTTGTGATACATGCATCCCTGTTATCTTTGTTCAATAATTTAAAAGAAAAGTAATTTATTTATTGAAATAGTAAAATATTGGTTGACTTGGTGACTTTAATTGAACAATGTTCAAAGTGCTTATAATTAGAGGAAGATTATGTGCGCTATTTTCAAAATATGGTAACAAATACAGTATGCCCCTTGATATGTCGGTCATGAAAATTAATATTCAAGAAAGTCCAAACAAAAGGCACCATAACCTTACATTTCATTTAAAAATAGGATTGTGTGTGTCTTTTTATTTTGGTTATTATGTATTGTAAATCTGTCTATATAATATATATACATGTGATTTTACATTGCTTGAGTAAATAAAACAATCTAAGAAAATGAATTTATGAGAACTTGTCACTTGTTAAAACAATAACAAATTATTGACCAAAATAGGCAAAAACTTACCAAGAGAGCAAATATATGAATAAAGCATTCTCATAAATTGTATTTCTTGTAATAAAAACCTCATAAAGCATAAATCAATAATGCATGCAACATGACATCTCTTCCCAGAGAGGGCACTCACTGGTAGATTTCCATTGATTCCACTGTCCAGTTCAATGAAAACAACACGTTCCCAGTTGACAGAACAAATCAGTGCATTAGATTTATTCTGTTTCACTAGCCTAATTCTGGAAGCATTATAATGTCTCAGAAGTATATTACAGGCATGCGGACTGAGCTGCCCACGTTCTTGGTTTAAAAAAATAAAAATAAATAAAATCATCATCATCTTTGTGCTTCCTAAGGCACATACCTAATTTGGATTAATGCAGGGAAAAATAATCAGCTTTGTTGCTTGCAAAGCAAGACAATCCTCTGTGCTTACCAGAGAGAACCATATTTGCAGAACACACTCTCTGTGTAGGCCTTCTATTTTGCCTATAAAAGTCTATTGGCAGCTCAACGTACACTATGATGCCACTGTAGAAATGCACAGTTCACAGTCATCCGTGATTAATTTATTAATAACAATAACAACGTCGTTATCTTAAAGCGTTTACATTTTTAGTTAATTTCATAGCATCTTTATTTTAGGTTTATTTATTTTCAGAAATTAAAATAATTTTCTATGTAAAGCACTTTGAATTGCCATCGTGTATGAAATGTGCAATATAAATAAACTTGCCTTGCCTTGCCTAGGTTCCACTATATTAAACTCACTTAAAGCTCAGCATGAGTTTGTTGATTTTGAAAACTAATAATAAAAAGTATGAAAATATGCCACATAAGTAAAGCAAGAGATTACACCACCAATAATGACTCATCCATTTATTTATTTTCTGAAGATTATTGGGGATGATTCCTTAATAAGCTTACTATATTTTCATGGGGTGACATCTGTGGTTAAATAAGCATGAATATTGCACTCCAAAGTAAGGCCAGAGATTACAGAACAAAATAAGAAACTATCAAGGAAACTTGATTTATGTCATTTCTCAGAAGATTTTTTTGGACCATCAATCATAGAATGGTACAGCAAAACCTCCGTCTTTAATAGAGAAAAGCAAACAAGCAAGCAAGACTATCAACTGTAGTTTCATTGTCACTGACAGCCAAAAAAGCAAAAGAGTATTTACACATTCAGCAACAGGTCATTAGAGACCTCTAAACCAGTAGTTCTTCTCATCAGCTCTCCCCATGCTAGCATAAAAAGAAATAGTTCTGCAAATTACCCAATTGCCACACGAATTACCACACGAATGAATAATGAGCTATTATTATACATTAGGATTAGAAACTAGTATTTCTATGTCAAAGTAAATAAAGTCAGGTTCCACAAGCACATTGGCAGAACAAATCTTGAATGTAATGCAGATTTCATCAGATAAGTGTCTGCCAAATAGAAATGTTTAAATTTACGAAACTTGGTGATATACAAATAAATGAGACAGAATTTGAGATGGTGGAAGACTTGCTAAATATTATATGCAATTCTACATGTGCAGTCACCATGAAATCAAAAGAAAAGTGACTGCTCTTATTTGTTTACGTAATATTTGAGCATTTATTATAAATGATTGCATATTGTTATTTTTTGTGCCCTCAAAATCTTATATCAAAATAACTTCCCCTCTCAGAAACACATCCTCTCTTCTTTGATCACAAGTTTACTGGCACGAGGACGGGATCAACCTGTCACTCACATGAGATCGACCAATAGCAAACGCCAATGATCATAGATCATTCATCCAGATATTCATCCCATAGGAACTTCCGTTTCATAACGACTTTAAATTTAGATTTCACACTTTTATTATGCTTACATTATGGTCCATGTAAATGTTTGGCACACTACTTTTTATGTAGCCTACAATATGACAACAGCTTTGGTATGTGGATCACATGCAGTTCACACTAATTGATTTTCATAGCCTATCGGTGTCAAAGGTGTAAAATATTCTCTTGATCTCATCTTGGTAAACAAAGAAGAACACACACATACATTTTCTGTAATGGCAGAAGCTCTAGAAATGAAGTGTTGAGACAATGGCAGAGCTGAGGGGTGTGAGCATGAGTGCTGCATGCTGTCCTTGGTGTTTACTGCCATGGAAACACCACAATCAGACTTACTTTTGAACATTTTATTTATTTATTGGACGTTTCTTCAACCTATACAATGTTTTAAATCAATCTCAAAAGGTTAGTTCACTCAAAAATGAAAATTCTGTCATTACAGTTTTTTTTACAATCACTTTGCTACTATTTTCAGAAACTTGATGTCATTTTTCAAAACTCTAGACACAAAACTCAAAATGGTTATCACTTGTAACACAGGCTGTCTAATGTTCAAAACATTGCATTGTGTGTTCACATCTTTAAAGAAATCTTGCACTTGCACAATCATTGGTTAAAAAAAACAAATTTACTGTGAAATACCATTGAAACATAACTAGATCACACACACACACAAGCAACCAATAGTTTCACTGTCATTGTTCGTATAATCATTAAATATTGTAGAACAAAATACTAGGTGATACAGATTTCATTATGGTCTACATGTACAGTAAATATCCTTCTGATGGTTTTTGTTTAGGAGTCACGTCCTGAGCCTTACCGGTCAGAAGTGGCCAGACACCTAAAAATGAAACTTCCTCCAACCCAGTAAAAACCAATGCAATTTATTTTTGTTCAATAATATTTATTCTTTTTACAGTAAATTAGTATTTTGAGACAATGTGATTGAATTTATTAACATTTATGCAATATTTATGGTCTATTTTTGCCATGGATATATATATATATATATATATTATTATTATTATTATTTAAAAAAAAATATTAATGCAGTATGTTAGTTTACAGTAATATATGATCTAGGCCTTCAGAAAAAAAAAATGAAGAAAATCAGCACCATCTGGTTACAGTATAGAGAAAAAGCACAGAACCATGGTGTAACCACATGTACAACTTTTGAGAGGCATGTGAATTCCCCAGCTGTTTATGAACACATTTACTTTTTTTTTTGGTGGATTTGAATATATATTTGAAACAATCTCAAAAACGATTTCTTATTAAGTTTTAGATCTTTATTTTATTTTATTTTTTTAGAAATAGTGATAAAAAAGTGTTTCCCATTCATTTCCTATGGGGGTCATTTTTGACCGAAGACCAAAATTGTGACTATTTTTTTTTCTCTCAATTTTATTTTAACTCATTTTTCACATTTTATTTTAACGTGTTTTTCACATCCTTAATTATAGAAATGTCACCAAGTTTCGAAACATTCCGATGAAGCTGTGATTTTTAAAAATTCCAAACAGATTTTTTTGTAATCTGAATTTGGTGTGTATGTGTATAAAAGTGTGTTTGTGTGTGTGTTGCGTGTGAATTTTTTGCACTCTTGATGTTGTAGAGTGGCACCACTTTACTGCGGTGTCCTTTCTTTTAGAATCGTGGCCGATTTGTAGATTGTACAGACAAAAAAGTCTAACACAGTCTCATCCCAAAAAGTCATATAACTGACGTCTTGGGACGTCTTTTGACCATACGTCAATATCCGCCTTTTTAGGGCCCCCTTAAACATCGGTAGATGGCGATCCCGGGCCATCATACAACTGACGCTTTACCTTTAACGTCAGTTAGGTGACGGGTTAGGTTTAGGGTTAGGTTTAGGTCTGGGGTAGAGTTAGGATCCCATAACCTCATCTACCGACGTTTAAGGGGGCCCTAAAAAGGCGAATATTGACGTATGGTCAAAAGACGTCCCAAAACGTCAGTTATATGATGTCTTGGGATGAGACCGGGTTGAAAAGTCAGAGAATTTTTGTTTGTTTGTCAATTTCCCATTCATTTCCTATGGGTCAGTCATTTTTGACCGAAGACCACGAGTGTGACTATTTACGACCACTTAGCCTGCTAAGATCATGACCTCATTTTTTTTTTTTTTTTTTTGTATTCACATACCAAATGCCAGAAAAGTCAACAAGTATCATAACCTTCCGATGAAGCTGTGATTTTTTAAAATTCAAAACAGAAAATTATTTGGTCAGAAGTGACCGAGGACCATCAGAGGAATATACATCTCTGTAAAAATACTACAGTAGTAGAGAGAATACAGAAATAGTGGAATCATTAAACAAAGTGTGTGATATATTGATGCAAAACACTACAGTACAATCACAACATAGGTTTATTGGAATCAAAGCAAAAATATAAAATATAACATTAGGCTACATCCATGGATATTGTTGTCGAATTGGTTCATGCTCCACGCTAACTGGTGACAATGAATCTCGTTATCTTGAAACTTTCATGATTTACTGTAAACATGGAAGATTGTGTGTCTGTTTCCATACAACTATGCAAACAGTTACTTATCATTGTGAGCAGTTGTATCAGCTGATAGATCATTGTAAGGAAATGAATAGACATTTGAAATGTAATGTGTGAATTGCCTTTTGAAATAGTAGTAGGCCTACTTTGATGATAAGTTGTGTCATATTGAACAGGGGATTTATGTTGAATGAACAAATGATCTAAGTTGTACGTGTATTGTATCCAAGCAATTAAGAAATGGGTGAAAAATGACATCAAGGTTCTGAAAATAGCAACAAAGTGATTGTTAAAAACAGTAATTACTCCCTCTCATGACGTTCCAAACCCTTAAGATATTCGTTCATCTTCGGGAACACGTCAAAGTCCGAGAGCTTTCTGTCCCTCCATTGAGAGTTACCCAACTACTGTACCACTGTGACGCTTCAAAAAGTTCATAAAGAGATTGTAAAACTAATCCATAGAAATTGAACAGTTTAGTCCAAATTGAGCTATTTCTGAAGAGACTCGATCGCTTTACATGAAGATTTAATTGAGGCCACAAAACATTCATCAACTCACACATTAGTTGTGGTAAACGGACACAAGCATGTTTGCTTGACGTGCGAGAACCAATAAGGTTAATTTACCATGCGTTATGCAGCACATTTGAGCTTCCACAAGAACAAATTAGGTTCATTATGATGTTACGCAGCACATTTGAGCTTCTGCAATGAGGTTCGTTCTCGCACATCAAGCAGGTTCAGTTGAGCGTCTGTTTATGTTCCCTGATCAATGTTTATATGTGAATAAAAAGTTTATATGTTTGTAAAGTGATCGAGTCTCTTCAGAAAATTTCGACTAAACCATTCTGTAACGGTCACCAGCTAGAGTGCCCTTTTGAGCCAGCAGAGGGCACTCCAGATAAGACTATTATCACTCACAAACTACAGTTCCCAGAACTCACTGCCTGGACTCATCATCACTGATCACATTCACCTGTACCTCATTCACTGATTGCATTCACCTGTGTCTCATCCTGTTGTGTTCACATTCACCGTTTGCGAAGTCTTGTTGTACTGTGTGTCTGCATTTCTGAACGGTTTCTCGTGTTTGTCTTCTGTTTTTGACTTTGTATTGTTCTTGGATTTTGATTATTGTTGCCTGCCCTGACCTCTGCCTGTTTTTTGGATTCCCACTCTGTGTTTTCCATTGCCCTGTCTGCTGATTCTCGACCCTGCCTGTACGACTAAACTTAATAAAGCTGCATTTGGATCTACATCTCCCAGTCTCGGAGCAGTTCATTACACATTCAATTCATATGGATTAGTTTTACAATCTATTTTTGTCTAGTTTTACAAACTTTTTGAAGCATCCAAGTGGTAGCCTAGTTGTCAGTCAACGGAGGGACAGAAAACTGTCAGATTTCATCAAAAAAATAAAATAAAATAAATAAAAATAAATAAATAAAATCTTCGTTTGTGTTCTGAAGATGAACAAAAGTCTTATGTTTGGAAGGTCATGGGGTGAGTAATGACAGAATTTGCGAGTTATTAGCCATTTCAAAATCATTCTGACTGCAATAAATTGATTTTTTTTGATAAATGTTTACAATTACTAAGAGAAATGCATAAGATGAAGAGGGAAGAGAAATGCATAAGAAATGCATGGGGAAGAGGGAACGTAAAGGTCTTGCATTCATTACTATTCAAAATGAATCACAGCAAACATTGTCGATGAAATATAAAATTCAAGCTGCTATAGTCAAGGACAAAATACAGAATGAGCATGAGCATTTTTTAAGAGTTTTTAGATTCATTTCTTCTGCACTGCACTTTTCAGAGATCAGGCTGTTGCTAAGCAACTGCAAAATAAAGCAGAATCCTCTTAAGTCAGATAACCTCCTAACAATTGCTGTACAGTATACATCAGTGTTCAATGTGTATTTCTCTCAGCTGATGGCCTGTTGTTACTGTAATATGAAAAAAAGTGAATGTAACTGAAGTCTAGATATTCAAGGAACAGGAACATCATTCAAACTCTTAAATATAAGACAACAGTTTTTGCCCTGTGGATAAAATCCAACAATGACTTGAAATATTATGTGAGAAAACAGGAAGCTTCAAAACCAGGTCTGTTGTTCACTCTTTTTGCTCATTCTTTATTGCGGTGTTGGTGTGCAAGTTTAACTCATTTATGGATACATTTGAATGTGGCATCCGTTTGCTGTTTATGACATTGTAAAGTCTATTAAAAACTACTAAGGCTTATTTATGACACATTGTAGACTATTGAGCAAATTAATCAGTTTAGATAACTTCAAATATGAAAATGGCCAGCTACGTTTATTTCGTTAAAAAAAGTGTAATTACCACTAAAATTTTATGTAATGCAAAGCACCTTCAAATAGCTCATACGTAATCTATAATGCATTGTAGGCTATTCTGAGTTTCTGTGATGCAAAAGAGATACAAAATTAGTGTTGCTGAGTGAAAGGGAAAGTGGCTCACTGGTGTATTTTGTGCATGATCTATAGTTGCTATGGTAATGATGGCTCAGTACAGTAATGAATATCATAGAGCAGTATAGTCTAGTGTTCTCACAGCACAACATTTCTTATTTTCACACACAAATGAGACAAGGAACTATCTAACTAAACATCTATATGTTTACGACCTGTCAAAAGTTCAGAAATGTTTAATGTTTTTGAAAGAATTCTCTTATTTAATCAAAAATATAGTAAAACAGCAATAGTGTGGAATATTATTACAAATTAAAATAAGTTTTCTATTTGAATATATTTTAAAATGTAATGTAAACTTTGGACAGGTACTGTATGTGTTTGTGTTTATACAGTCCTTAACTCAATCTGCTTGCACTCACATGACTAGAGCACAGTTGATTGGTTCCTGCAGTATTGGTAGCCAATGAGCTCGCTGCTCAAACTTTTAACATTGGTTAGCATCAGAACCTGTCTAACGGAGAGCCTGGCACTTCCTATTAGCCCTATTGTGCATCACCTTGGTTGCAGTTCCATTAGAATTCCACTGGAGGTGGTCGCGGGCGAGTGCAGAATGAATGGGAGTCTATGGGGCTAAACGGCTAAATGTGTCTCTTTCACCTGCTTGTCGTTAAATCAAAGTAGATTTTATTGTTGATTCCGCAAGTTCAATATAGATTATAGGCCAAAAGTCGAATGAACGAATACTTATGTCCTTTTGATTTCTTACAGGTTAGGCTGTTGTTGGCCAGAACACGCTAGCATTCTGCTATTGTGTGACGTCATCACATTTTTGAACGGATTTTTAGAACAGATAAGTGAACTTAAAAATGCAATTTTCAGCTGAGTGTATTATTTTAGCCCTCCCTTTTGAATGCAACTTTCTAATTACAATAGAATTATTAAGCACATCTGATACAACGAGCCAAGATCTTCATTAGTTGCACCATGTGTGCTTGAGCTAGAACACATGAAGTATCTGAACTGGCTGGGTTTGTTGAGTGTCACGTTTGACTGTTAGAAATATGGCTTAGTCAAAATAATGGTTCAAAAAGTTAATAAAAGATAGCATTACCCTTCACAAACAAGGAACAGGATACAAAAAGATAGTGAAGGTAATGTTCACCATTGGTGACACCATTGGAAGCATAGTTCGCAAGTTCAAGTGTAAAGGAACAGTGGTTACACTGGGTTGGACAGGGCAGAATGAAGCTATAAATTGCTGCAACCAGATTTCTGAGAAGGTAGATTAATAAAAACACGACTCCAAAAGACCTGCAGCAAGACTTGGTGGCAACTCCAAGACGTATAACACTACTGACTCAAAAGCCTGAGAAAAGTGCTTAAAGAAACAAAACTGGAACTTTTCTATGCTACGGATCAGCTGTATGTCTTGAGGATGAAGAAGAATATGTATGCAGAAAAGAACACCCTGTCTACAGTTAAGCATGGTGGTGCTTGGTAATGCTCTGGGGCTGATTTTGCATCCTCTGGCACTGAAAACCTGCAGCATGTGGAAGGCAAGATGGATTCATTGACGTATCAGGAAATCCTAGGAGGAAATGTCATGCTGTCAATAAGGAAGCTAAAACATAGGGCATCTTTGGACCTTCCAACAGGACAATGATCAAGAATGTGCATAAACCAGATTCAAGAATGGTAGAAGAAGTCCTGGAAGATTCTACAGTGGCCATCACAGTCACCTGACTTGAATGCCATTGAAAAACTGGAAACCATTGCTCATGAGAAATGAACAATTACTTAGAAACTAGAATCAATAGATTTCTGCATGTCATAACAGCAAAGGGGTGTTCTACAGACCTAGATGCTTGCCATGAAGGGCAAAATCATTAAAAGTAGCATTTTCCATTGAATTTGGGGAAACCACTTGAAACATTTGTGGTGCTGAGGTATTTCAATTTTGTTTGATTTGTTCTTTGCAAACAGCTGAATATCTGTAAATTAACCTGATCTGCAATGTGGGGTGCATTAAATTAAATAAACAACATTAGTTTAATAATAGTCTAATAATTGGTGATTCATTTGAGGAGTGTTGGATTCCAGACCAGGTTTAGTCCAGAACAGTTTAGGCAAGCTTCCCTCATGATTACAATGTGCATTTGGCAAAGTTTATGCGAAGGATTAATTGAAAAAATGCTGAAAAAGATGTAAGGATGAGGGCTGGAAATATATCTTGAAACATTTGAAATATCTCTTTGTTTTGATTTCATTTTGGGCTCTCCAGCATTCTTTGGAAATCATGCATTTTGTGTGATATGTAGTGCAATATATATTTCAAACAATATATTTTGTGGTTTCACTCACTATACCGAAATAAAAACCCAGAATAGAGAGCTGGAGCCAGTGATCACAGAACTCTGAGCGTGGAAAATAAATATCTGTGATCCGCTCTATGAACGGCTTTTACTGTAATCAGTGTTAGACTATTTTCAGTATATCAGTATCAGTAAATCAGTATATAGACTATCAGATTAACTATTTTTTTAATAAGAATATATGAGCTAATTTGCAGATTTTTACAAATTAATTTAGGCCTAACTGTTAAAGAAATTGCCGCAATCATATACTTAATTCTATAGCATATATATATATATATATATATATATATATATATATATATATATATATATATATATATATATATATATAATTATTAATGCTTAAACTAACACAACCAAATAGCCCGTTATGCTCACAGCTGTTTATTAGTCTAGAAAGTAGTAAAGGTGCGTGAAACGCTCAAATAGATAAGCTCGCTATAAACTCACGTGGCATGTAAACACATGCGCGAACAGGAGGTGCTAAACGAATAATATCGCGGAGAGAATAATTTAAGACATAATGCAACTTCATAACCAATCCTCGCACTCAGGAGTGAAGCGTAGGTGAACTTGTTTGATTGACGTCGTGGGAGTCCGTCCGCAGACCACTGTATGCACGCGCAGCCATTGCACTGAACCGCACCGACGATGCAGAGGGGATGGACGCGGTCTGCAAAGGAGGCACGACGGTTGATAACATAGAGAATTGTGTCGATTAAAAACCTGACCCGGTGTTATTTCCACTGGATTTTTGGAAGGGAAGGGAGCCGAATTCCGTTTTTGGAAAACGTCTTTTTCGAACCTTACGCTCGTTCAGTCCCAAAATGAACAAACTGATCCATACGGTACGTTGGAAATGAGTGCATGTTTTACATGTTTCGTTTGCTCTTTAAAGAACGCGTTTTACAGCGACAGTGCTTGAATGTTCAGGCATCTTCTGCACTCTGAGTCGCAGCTGGCTGAAATGAAAGAACGCCTACTCAAAGTCAGCAGAGCTTTGCGCATGTTGCGGGTACATGTCTCAAATGTTCAGATTCACCTCTGATTTAGTGTTGACCCCTCTGTCTGAACCTAACGAGTTCAGGCGTAAAGGGTTTTTGCTAGGTAGTAGCCTAAGTTTGTAGCCTAGTAAGTTTGTTGATCTCCCTTGTAATTTCTAGCAACAAAAATTAGTCCTAATACTCAAAAACGCAGTGCAGGCATGTTAATCCAAGTTCAGTTTGACACTGTTGCTTATATGGATTACTTAAATTAATTCGCCCCTTTAAACGTGAATGTTATTACAACCAAAAATAGGAAGTTGATAAACTTTTTAGCTAAAAAAAAAATAATAATACTGTAATGTCAGAACTTCAGAAATGGGTTTCATATGTGAAGAAGGATACTTTTGGATAACTTGCCATTTTTCTGTTTTTAAAATATCATCCAAAATGGCCGCATTAATGCCAACCCATTTTAGTTAATGATTTATTCATTTTAAATATTCACTCTAGTTAACATGTATGTATTTGCATTATAGTGAATGTGTTGGGGATCTCTGAAATGTTTAGTGTTCTTGGGAGAGAATATGAATCACCTTCAGAATTAGGTGACATGTTATAAGTTTCTTGCGGGTTTAGAGGTTTGAAACATCTTGTCAGAAATAACAGCCTCCTTATTTTATTGAGAGATCTTTAAGGAAACTCAGTGGGAGCAATTTGATTGTCGTGTTAAATGTTGAAGCGGACACATTTAGCCCGTAATTTAAGCAAAGTGGTTTAAGCTAAAAAAAATATTAAATTTGTTCCCAAAGTTCTCTGAAAGGGCAAACTCTGAGAGTGGGCGAATGATATGAAGTTAACTGTGACCACGACTTTTTATTTTAGGGCAAATAAATCGAATCATTTACCTGTAGGATTTAGATTTCTATCAAAGCTGCATGATTGTTTCTAATAGTTCCATGTAGGTCAGACAAATAAGCATTTAAGCATTCAATACACAATGAATTTATTGAGTAGAGTATTTGGTCACAGAACAAATTTCGCTTGATATGGCTGAATTTATTTACTCAGAATTTCTTAAAATGTCCATTATATGATAACAAATTGAAGTCAGTGTCTTAGAGAGGCTCATCACTCCCTCACAAGGTCACCAAATCCTTGGAATGTTTTCCTCTAGAAATCCATCTGAAACCATCTTGACTGGGCAGCAGGCCAACAAGAGTCAGCTAAATTATCTGGGTCTCATGTTAGAAAGAGCAGAAAGTATCAAGAAAACCTCTTTTTAAAGTTCAATAATCGGATGAGTCGCAATTATTAATTGCCATGCATCATCAAAATGTATTCATTTTAATGCGCATATGGGTCCATATGAGGCCTCTGCATGTTTCAGAGTTTATGATGATGATTTCAGAACTAATGATACATAAACAGACCTGGTTTGAAGGAAGCAACATTGCAGAGACTGGATCGCCTTGATAAAGCCAATCAGATTAAAGTAGGTCTTCTGTCAACTAGGTCACCCCGACCTACATACGCTTGTCCCATGGAAAATACTCAGCTTTTTTAATCATTTAATGTATATTATGATAGAGCAAGGAGTGATGTTTATTAAATTCACAACACTAAATAATTAAAGAGGTGTGGATTGCGATACAGATCTATCCATTCAGCAGATGTTTTAGGGAATGCAACCCATGTATTTGTTTAGAGATATTTATCACTAATGTCTGTATACAGTATATATGCGTAGTACTTTGAGTGCTGAGACATTATGATATGTCCAAACTGTTTGATGGTAACAAATGGGATTTGATTTTTAAGTAAGTTATTTGGATTGCATGGAATTAAGTTATTACTGGACATTTGGAGCTTTTCGTTCCAGTTTGTTTTATTCAGTTTAATACTACTCTTCAAGGATTTTTAAGCATTTCCACTGAAGTTGCTTGATTACATCATGCCATGCTCTTTTAAGTCTTTACTCCCTATCTCTCTCTCTCTCACACACACACATTTTCTCACTAGTGGTGTGGAGAATAGAGGCAGCCAGAGCTGGCACTTTAATTCCATGGTGCTTTTTCCTCTTCATATCTGTCAGCGGGTCGCTGCATAATTAGCTGCAGATATCTGCACAGGTTTCCATGGTGCAGCATCATCTCTGTGTGAAAGGCCTGCCTACACACAAACACTTTCTCTCTTTCTCTCTCTCTCTCTCTCTCTCTCTCTCTCTCTCTCTCTCTCTCTCTCTCTCTCTCTCTCTCTCTCACACACACACATACACAGCAGAATGCTGAAGGTTTAGCACTTTATTATAATTATCGCCTATTATTGCAGATCTGGAACACCCTTACTCACTATGTGACTTCACAACTAGGAGCAAAGCAATGCATCTGCTGTCTTCTCAGTGGACATAACGGTTCTTTGTTGAAGTGTTTGTTGAAGTGTTACTTTCCCATCTGTTGTGTGTTGTGATGTGGTTTGCCAGTCATGAAAACACCCACAAGTTTTCACCTTTTGAATCATCACTGTAGGTAAGAATGTCTGCGTGACGCATAATTTTCAATGTTGCTCGATGACTTACGATCTACTTAGGTTTTCCTTGTGAGCGCTACGTTGAGGTTATGATTAAGCTTTCTGATTTTCTGTCTGTCTGTCTGTCTGTCTGTCTGTCTGTCTGTCTGTCAGTCCAACCCGATCTCACGGGAATTCGTACGAATTTTACGAGGTGGCTAATTCGTAACAATTTGTACGACCTCACTCGTACGATTTAGCTAATTCGTACATATTTTACGAATTAGCAAATTCGTATGAATTCGTACGAATGACCTACCCCTGACCCCGCCCCTAAACATAACCGTCACGTGGGTTTAGACAAATCGTACAAATTTGTACGAGTGAGGTCGTATGAATTAGTACGAATTAGCCACTTTTGAATCATTCGTACGAATTCGTACGAATTGGTCGTGAGATAGGGTAGGTCAGTCTGTCATGATTTTCTGTACACTGGTAGAAAAGACCGTTTTTTGGCTTTTCAGCCAACAGACGAGGTTTGATTTCAGTGTTGTGTGGGCGTCTGCAGTGTAAGAGCCTACTCTGCGGAGAGAGAGGCAGAGAGTGGGGGCTTCCAGTTGTGCTGGTCTGCAATGGCAGGCTGAGAGCGGCCCCTGCTGTGTGTGAGTAGGGTGACTGATCGCTGAAGGAGATTTCTGAGGAGCTGAGTAAAAGTTATTCAGCATGCTTATCCACTCAGTCTGTCATTCACTTTCTACCTGCAGCAAAGGTATTACAGTAGTTGCTGAATGGCCGGGACCAGTGGGGAGGCAAAGTCCCTTCTCTGGGGAAAGTCCCAATATGAATTGAATGTGCCTGATGTTTAAAGTGTAGTGCATTTAGCATATGTAACTTTATTTTATCTTTAATGACAACCAACCAATACTATATTTATATTTTAGTACATATTAATTATATTTATTTATAGAAATATACACTACTTAACAAATGTTTGTTTTAAAATAATTAGGAATCCAAATAATTAGTAAGTATAGCTCACAGATGTTACTAGATACTTCTGTGGGAATTACTAATTATTTGGATCCATATTATAAAGTGAAGATAATTGGAACTAACTAGTAATGACTCAAGTGTTACTACATGATCTAGTCATGATTTGTGCAAACGTTTGAGATTTTTGGTGAACTTTAGTAACTTTTAGAAAATGTCTAAAAGTAATACTTGAGTAATTACTAGTTAGTTCCAATGATCTTCACTTTATAATACGAATCCAAATAATTAGTGATTCCCACAGAAGTATCTAGTAACACTTTCATCTGTGAGCTATTACTTACTAATTCGTTAATAAGAGTTTCTTTTAGTTAATAGTAGTTACTAGATTGTTAATAAACTTTTTCAGTAGTTCTCTGGGAAGTATTAAAAAATAGTAGTTATTGATTAGTTAATAGTGAACTACCACTTTCGTCTGTGCACTATTACTTATAGTTTGTTAATCAGAGTTTCTTGTTAGTTAATAATAGTTACTAGATTGTTAATATTGTGTTACTCATTGGTTCTTATGTTGTTGTTCATTAACGAAGGAACCGTATTCTAAAGTGTTACCCAAAAGTGTTTTACAATACAAGAGGAATGCAATAATTCATTGTACTTATTGTTCAATGTAAGTACATACGTAAAGCCACTTAATATAAAGTTGGACCTGTTTTTTTAATTATCCTGTCTGTTTCCACCTCTTTGGCCAATTTGTAAGGATTTGTGGACCAGTTGCAGACATGATGAATGGTATTGACAGAGTAATCAGCCATCTACGCCATTAACGTCCGCGTCATTCCGCTTGTCTGTACATGCAGTCAAATCTCCAGTCATAAATGCCATTAACCCCAGTGACGGTTAAGTTTAGGGATGGGGTTGAGGTAAGTCATATCTTTTTTTTACCTAGGATGGTAAGGGAACAGTCATAAATGCCATTAACCCCAGTGACGGTTAGGTTTAGGGATGGGGTTGAGGTAAGTCATATATTTATATAACGTTAAGTCAATGGCATTCATAAACACGCTGAAAGGCAATTATGCGTCTTGATAGCACGGCAAAAATGGAAATACGAATTGGCGTGTCATACACACGCTACTTCATGAGATCAGTCTGCTGTCGCACAGTTGAGAGATTACAGGAGAAGAAGCTCGCGTGCAATCGGGGAAACGTGGAGGCAAAATGACAAAATAATTAATCAGAATACCTAGCAAAAGTTTCTCCTGCTCCTAGCTCATAGACAGCTCCTATTCACACTCTCCGCCTCTGAAAGTTTCAGAAGGGAATGATTCAGATTTCTCATGCCACAGCCACTAGAAGACAGACTGGTTGCTCTCGTCAAATCTACGTCGTCAAGCTCTGTTTGAGTCTGCGCGTGAGGGACGGAAGTGCTAAAAAAAAATCGCCATAAACGGGCTTCAATCGTCTCAATGGAGTTCCAATGAGATGGCTCTGTTCACTTCTTATACTGTCTATGTGTTCCGGAAGGGACTGATTCCGACAATGTTACTAGCCCTGTATCGATGCCGGTATCAATCCGTTGTGTTTGCATTCGGGCAATTTCCCGGGATCAACGCACTGTCTGAAAGGGGGTAGTGATTCCTGATCAAAAACCCTCCCTTTATTTCTGTGTCACTTTATCTTTATTCATAATTTGTATTCCAAGTGAAATCCACAAGTTCTCACACACAATTACTGACACAACATGACCTGTGAAGATTCACACATTAGCAGGACAGATCACATGTTACTCAAATATCCATAGATCTTCACAAGCTCTTTGCCTATCCCCAGAATCTTTGTCTTTGAGGGGGCTTAGCTTTTTAGACACACAAGTGAAGGTCACAAGACTGCAAATCCACATTGAGTGTGTCATTTAGGATTGCATCACTGTCCTCAAACAATAATGTTTATGATAAAAATTAGCTTGAATAAAATTGACTAATAAAGTTCCCACACTTAAAGGTGCTGTATGGAACTTTTCTTCTAAAATGATCCCTTTTTTATTGCCTTTGAGGGAAGAGGGTTGTATTTACACATTACAATGATCCACTTGTCGGGTTCTGCTATTACCTCTGAAGGCCAGTATTCCTATTTCTATGTGAAGTCTCCGGATCGGATTTTCTGTGAAATCCATCGGATGTGACGTGTATGCACGCTCCCGAGCCTCTCTCATTTTTACAGTCTATGCGACGGCGATGCAGCTGACGACATGAGTCTGATAACAACAAAAAACGACCTGCCTCCAGCACAACACACACTCCAACACAAACTCCACATAAATATAAGAACCGAAGCAAAACAAAAATGTATCTGCTGAAGCTCGTCAGGCCAAACGTGAATCGGATCGACTTAGGAGGAAAACGGATCAACATCGGCAGAACATTTGAATTATGGAGAGACCTCCGCTATTTTTATTGTGTTAAATTGCAAGTTTTCAGATATGCTGAAATGATGGTAAACTGTAATGAAATAGCAAGGTAAATTACAACAGAAATGAACACAAAAGACTGTTCCAGGATAACAAAAAGTAGGTGCTTTAGGATGTAACTTTTATTTTATGTACTAGATCTACTGTCTAAAGTCACTCATCACACTACTATCAAATGGTTTATAATACACATTTCCAGACACGTTCAGTACAATAATGTTACTTCCTACGATCTTACTGTTACACTGAAATTGTTCAAACTAGTTCACTAACCTTTTTCGTTATCATATTATACATTCACCTTGACATTGCTGACTGTGAAAGATGCACGGATAGTGAAATGCATGGAGCATTAGTTCAATGGCAAGCTGATAAAAGTATCCTATTACTGTAACGTTGCAGTGGTACAGTAGTTTACAAGAGTTTCCTTCCAGCATGCTTTCTCTGCTGTGTTGAAAGTCTCACTATGGCTATCGTGTACCTTGAGTGCTCGCTCTTGTGTTCGAGCATGTGCAAGAGCACGGACGCTCTTGTAAAAATTGGTTGTAATCTGAAACCTCACCGATAGAGGCCGCTAAAAAAGAGCACCTTTAATAACAATGAGATGTTATGAGATAAACTGCATACATTGCCAGGATATTTTCACTAACAGATAAACAGCCCCTTCAGATAAAGGATAATGGAGCAGCTTGAACAGAGGAACTTGCATGGTTTTATTTAAATTATGCTTATTTGCAATATCCCTATTGTGATTGATTCCCTATGATTTTAACTTCTGTGTAAAACGATCATTTTATATAATGAGAGATGGGGATGTGTGAGAACTGTGAATGAACATGCCCTTGGTAGAGCATGTACTTTGTGTCCTTGAGTTGTTTTGCTATTTCCTGCTGTTTTTCCCACTGGTTGTCTGGTCACTGGTGAAGGTTGATAGGAGTTTGTTGCAGACAATGCAGATAGAGTGAGAGAATGCCAGTGTTGGGAGTAACGCATTACAAAAGTAATACATTACAGTAACATATTACTTTTTGCTGTAACGCAGTAGTGTAAGGCATTACTAATCAATTTTCAGTAATATTTTACTCGTTACATGTTCAGTGAGGCTTGTATTACAGTTGTATTACAGTGTACTGTCTGCTTTTACTTCTTAAAGGCAACCGACTAAGTTTTAAAGCAGTCTTTTAGTGCCAGTTCAGAGCGGTCGCGTCTGTAACATTGTTTTTTCCTCATAAATGCGAACACGAACACGAAAACTAAAATAAAATGAATATTTTAAGTTCTATGGAGACTGGAGAGCCAACCCTTCCTCATCCGATTTGCGCAGTGTAATTAACAAAATTACAAAAAATATATTTTGCCTCCTATTTTTTTGTCACGCCTGAATGTGTGTCTTTTCCCTAATATTAAAAATAAAACATAGACTAATATTTGTCTAATGTCTGGAGTGCTTTAAGGAAGTAGCCTATTTTCAATACATGTGTTTTCTGAGAATTTTTATTTCAAGTTTTGACTGCAACTGTCATGTCCATAATACTGGACTTCCCCAATTTTAAATAATTTATCCTCAACTAGTTTTGTGGTGTAGGTCCACGTATTTTATAATGTTAACTTCAAATAATACTAATAGCCTAATTTAAAGATAAGGCAGCATTGGATATGGACGGTAAGGAGAATAACGCTGGAGTTGGAAGAGGTGTGTCGCGATTCTGTAGGTTCGTTGATCTGAGTCGTGTGGCGAATCGCGATTTCGGTTTCATATTGCATATCGTTACAGCCCAAAAGTTAAGTTCTACTTAGTTATTTTGGTGAAAGTAACTCAAAAGTAATACATGAGTAATGTAACGCATTACAATTCTGGGACAGTAATATTGTAAGGTAATGAATTACTTTTAAATAACAGTAACAAGTAATACCTAATGTATTACAGTTTGGAAGTAACTTGCACAACACTGGAGAATGCTTACAGTATATCTTTATTTACTGATGGTTTGACAGATGGAAAAGATGATGGATACTGTCTTTAGTCTTTGGTTTAGAATCTGAGTATTATAATATCCCCTAAAACATATAATAGGGAGAACATATAATAGATGCTATTACATTTCACCCTTTTTTTGTTCTAAGAGCTTTAAGATCTTGAGGATCTTCTAAACAAGCTAGCATTTTTCCTGATTGATTATTATTCTGCCTCAAGGCATTATTGCTGAACGTAAAATGCTCAAATGAGCCGAACATCAGGCGAATGAGGAACTAGGGCAAAACTGGACCCATATACTAAGTTATCTCTTGCTACAGTATCTATTTTGAGCAGATATACAATGAGCAGATTTGTTCATTTTAATCACAAATTACATGGCAGAAGCTTTAAGATGATATTCACTTAAAAATATATATAGAGACATGAGGAATGTAGGACTGGAGTCATGAAGTGTATTGATCGGTCTCTGTGCACCAGATGGAGCCATGGGTGCATTTTGAAGCATTTCAATCAGATATGTGAAATTGCTATTTAAAAACCAAAAGCAAGCTATTTATATAATCTGAATCTGTCATACCAATCCTGTATGACTTTTTTTTCATATGTGGAAAAAAAAAGATATGCCTCAATTAACATTTTTCTTTTAGACCCGATTGCCTGCCATTGTATGAAAAAGGTTCTTCAAAATGTATTCTTTTGTGGTTCTCAGAAGTAGGATTTTTTGAATGAACTTTCCCTTAATGGAATGTTTTGTAGAGATTTAAAAAAAAGAGAAAAACATTATATCCCATATGCTCTAGCTCTTACATGTAGGGCAGTGCTTATCTCATCATCTTTGAGCATGGAAATAGAAAATGGCTGATGGATTGAAGTCTAAAGTAATCCACACTGGTACATTGACATTTCTGATGGTGGCTCAGTTATGAAGTATGGCCAATTTTGTCTTAAAAGTCTTAACTAGAGGATTAGTGAGCAGTAAGTATGTTTGCTTTGGTGTCTCGTTACCATTTCCACAACGCACACGCTGTAGTCAACAGTAGAAGATAAAATGACAGAACTTAATTCATATCCTCTGTCTTGCACTTTCTCCTCCGTAGCCTGCAGTTTCCATGGCAACTCTGTGTAGCATGAGCGCTTGTCAGCCCACTCAGGCAGGCTTCGCTGTGTGAAGTCACAAATAAAACATTCTCTCTCTTCATCTCACCATCCCTACTGCAGTACAAACCCAAGCACTTCCTCCTGACTATACCAGTTCCATCGATTCACGCAAGATACATACCAGTCCACTCAGTTTGTGGAATAGTAAAGAGTGGCAAATCGCTCTGATATTGCCAATCATGGTAGATCTTTTTAGTTATTGGCATGGTAATGTTTCATTTTAAGCATTGATTGTACTGTACAATACCTTTTATGTTATTAAGATATATTTGTTCGAGCTTGGATTATAGATAAGGACATCAGTTGACACTGTCAAAAATGTTGTTTCTGTTGTCAGAAGGTTATGTCTTATATTTCATATGCAGGATTATAATTTATACATTCTGCACCTTTATAGCTGTTTAATTCACAATTTAAGGCCTTGTTTTAGGGGAAAAAATCAGTATGTTGTATATTTAAAATATTTACTGTATTTGAAGGATAGTTAATCGAAAACGAAAATTCTGTAGTTTACTCACCCTCATTCCAAACCTGTATGACTTTCTTTCTTCTGTGAAAGATAAACTATATTTTTGAAGAATCTTCACGCTGATATTTTGCAATAACAGTAATTCGTAGTACCCAAATGATTAAAAAAAAGACTATAGTGCCAAATATGACTACATTTGGCACTATAATCGAAGTCTTCTGAAGACATATGCTAGATTTATCTGAATAACAACCCAAAATTCAAGTCATTATGTATTGATAATATTGCCCTTGAGATAGCTTATAACTTTAAAACTGTTGAAAATGAATCAGAGTAAGTTAAAAATGATTCATGAATGAGTATAAATGAAGAAATGAACTTTCATTTGGGTGAACTGTACCTTTAACAAGTAGAAGCTTAAGACATTTAAGGACAAATATTATATTGTCTGGCTCAGTGGGTTTGCTGCATTTTGGGTGAATGCATTTCCCAACAGGTAGGATGTGATTTGTAGTTAAAGTGGTTCACTCCGGCTGACGTTTATTTTGTCCTCTGCATCTGAACCTAAAAAAAACCCCATAAGAAATATGAACAACGAATAGTTGATTTTAGTTGAAATTGCTTTGTTTTTTCATTACTTTTATTTAAATTTCCGCTTGAATGTTAAAAACAGGTCTTTCCTTAATTTAGAGTATACAATTCTTCACCATACTGACAAATTCAGAGGCGCCAGAAATAACAAAGTAGGCCAGTGCAAGGTATTCTGGGATGCGTAGACACCCTTTGGGTGCCATCAAGAGACTTTTGTCTAATATTATTACTCTCTTGCATGGGTGCCTGTTTAGATTCTCAAGAGTCTTGTGACATTAGATGGTTTACAGCATCTAATTTGATCTTATCTTGAACTATTGGGCTGTTTGTTTTATGTTTAGTTAACTTAATACTTTATTCAATCTACATGTGGAATATTCAGCTATAGATCGTAGCTGAAAATAAAACTTAAAAAGTCTCATATGGCTATGGCTCTATTAAAGAAGCAAGCAACTTGATAATTAATGTTGAGGATGCATTGAAAATCACAGAGCCACTTATTTTTGTGCACTATGAAACAATGGGTTATAAAATGCATAACATATCATTTCCATTTAAAACAGACCTATTCTTAAAACACAAAAATGCTACAGGCAGGTGTAAGGGATAAAACTTGCTCTGTGAGAGGCCATATGGGCTGTGTTAGTGCCTGGAGGTGCTCCCGTTCAAGTGACTCAGTGATCTCGTCTCCTCACGTGGCAACTCCGCTTATCCTCAACTCTCTGCCGTGGGCTGTCAACATTAGAGGCAGGAATGATTGTGTGTGGCCTGCTGTGCTTTATAATAAACATTCATGATATGTTTTAGCATTTGTACTACCTCGCTAATGTGTAGCAATGTTGATGGTACGTCCCAGAAACAGAGGACCTTGGGGACGATTGCTCCATTTTCCCCTTCCTTCTGTTTATTAATTTATCTGTTTTATTTGTGCCATGCCTGACCTGAGGACAGCTTAGCCGCCTTTAAATGAGTGCAAGGTGCTCATGAACATTTGCTTTTGAAGGACGAATTTGCATTTGAAAGATTTCAAAACCTTTTCACTCTGTTCAAATCATGTCAGGTGGTGTTTCTTCCACCTGACATGGCACGTTTGTCCCTGTGGACAGTGGATTTCCTTAAAAATCTGTTTATTTAATTTACTGTAAACTATAAATCATTGAATGTGCATGCATTATTGGGGAATTCTGTCATTCCGACAAAAGTTTCATGAACAAATGGCATTTCCACCCATACTTATTACTTAATAATAAAAAAAATGTATATAAATAAATAAAGATATTTTTGTTGCTTGAAATAAATTAAACATTACTGATATAAAATAAGAGAAAAAAAAAACTTAAACTTAATTTATTTCATCCTGTTGGCCAAGGAAAGTTTTACATGATAATGTACATAACTAAAACTAAAATATAGAACATATATAGCCTATTTGGTAACACTTTATTTTGATGGTCCCTTTTGAACATTTTGAACAACCAACGTTTTGAAGTCCAAATCAATGCTGTTTCAAAGGGCTATGAAGTGTTTCACTCGGCTCTGCACATTCCCAGCTGAGGAATAGGGTCTTATCTAGCGAAACGATAGTAATTTTCTAAAAATAAATAAATAAACATTTATATCTGTCACGTGGGTTTGTTGTGTGTGACATCACCGCGGCGCCATTTTTGAGGTATCGCCACTGACTGTGATCATTGAAGAGATTATGAGAGTAGAGATAACAAGTAAATAACTCGCAAAACTGCAGAAGCACAAGAAAACTGAGAAAATGCCGTACCGCAATAAACTCAATAAATGTGGCAGGTACCGTTTTTATTTATTTTTTTTTTTTTGAGAAATTGTGATCCATTCAGAACATAGATCCATATATGAGCTCAGCTGACTGCAGTAAGCATTGCTTTCTCATCGTCATATTTGGGCATTATCAACTATCTTGTCCATCTGGGAAGAGCAAAAAATGCCATCTCATTTGTCATCTCATTCTCAATCGTCTGACATCTTTGTTTTAATTTATTATTTTATTTTATTTTTTTAAAACATGACGTTTCCAACTTGATGACGTAATTCCTGGCGCATCGCAGACCAGCACAAGAAAGAAGTGGTTTTATTACAGCAGTCTACTGAAATGTAGGAAATGTGCCCATTTGTAAGGATGAATGTATGATGTAGTTGTTCTGATGCTAGAAAAACAGATTTAAAAAAAAAAGTGGTGGGTAAAATATCTAGTGTACAAGTGGAAGAAGTGTGGATTTGTACTGTTTAATTAAGTGTTTCAGTATCAATCAAACTCGAGCGTTATGATTGATAATGTTAGAAAGT
Organism: Pimephales promelas; assembly: GCF_988280905.1. NCBI lineage: Eukaryota > Metazoa > Chordata > Actinopteri > Cypriniformes > Leuciscidae > Pimephales > Pimephales promelas. The sequence goes on along the minus strand of NC_142776.1, from coordinate 23,045,546 downwards.
AACGACTGTCTAGCTTTACCAGTTTCAGTATTAAAGTTTTTAGGTTTTCCTTATAGACATTGTAGTGTACTGGGAGTTTGGTTTTTCGCCACTGTCTTTCTGTCTTCCTACATTCTCTCTTCAAGAGCTTAACTGTTGAATTAAGCTTCCATGGGGCTATATTTTCCATAATATCTAACATTTGTGAATAAAAATAATCCATCAAATCATCTACTGATTTCGATGATTGGCTCAAAAAAATTTTGAGAAAAAAAAACTGGAGAAAAGAGCATTGGTATGATCATTAATATTTTTTTTCTATCATCGCAGAGGTATTAGACTTACGAGGAGACTTGAAAACATCAAAGAAAATGCAGAAATTATCAGTTAATGCTAAATCCTTTACAGTCACAGAAATATCAATACCCCTTGTGATCAGGTCAAGTGTGTGACCAAAGAAGTGTGTTTTTTGCTGTACATGTCTTAAGCAGTGAAAGTAGTCCACTGGCAGAGTTGTTATCTGGATTATCAACATGCGAATTGAAATCCACAGATATTAAAACACAGTCAAACTCTCGGTAGAAAACCTAGTTCACCTAGTTCATCAAGAAAAACTCTAAGGGCAGTGTTTAGATGACGACCAGGTAGAGGACGTATAGGCAGTCAAACTGTTAGGATCATGAGGTGTTGAAATGATAGATCCTGATGGAATTTCTCGGTACAGCGTTTCTAGACGAGAGAGGAGCCGTGATTGTCGAAGGACCGCGTCCTCCCGAAAAGCCTCAATAGATCGGAATTCCGATCTCAGGCTGGAGAACTCAGGGACCGTCCTTAGAAAAAAGCTTGTGGCCCTTTACAAGAATAAAGTAGCAACTGAACAAGATTGTCTGTCTGTAGATTGCTTCAGTCTGTAGAGGTACCAGGCAGATGAAGGTTTTGCTGTTTCCTTCAAAACTCCAGGTCAGCAGTCTTCCAGGTCAGAAAGCAAACAGTTGTGCATGGATGCATGGTAAAAAGAATGCCACGACAATGTACGTGTGCAAAACATTGATGTAAATAATTTATCATACAATGGTAAAGTAGTTTACTACAATATTTGTTACACTTACAATATTACATTAGACTATTTTGTATTTTCCAAATTTAAGGTTCATTTTAATTAATACATTTTTTATCAGTCTGTCTCCGAGACGCATGTATTTTATTTACAAAAACTGTATTTTACAAAACAATTGTAACAAAATGATAAATGAATTGAGTGTTTCCAGTCCACGCATATTTGTGAAGAATCACCCTGATTGAATGGAGGTTGGATTCCACTTGGCATTCTGCCTCAGTTAGAGGGTCCCATTAAGCTATACATCATCATTTGTAGGATGGAGACTGGGCCTCATCTCATCCATGCCTCACTGGGACAATGACCTTAAACGTTTCACTTCCATTAAATAGAGCGATTGAACCTGAGCTTGGCATGTTTAAATGCCGCTGTTTGCCATACTGTGCAAATTACAATTCTTTTCCCCAGCATTGATCTTTGGCTGTGGGCTCCCCTCTGGAGATGTGATTTAATTACAACCCATCCTCTCTCTTGGTTAAGCCTGTTTCATCAGAATGCTCCCACATGCCATGGGAATCCGTAAGCATGAGGTCACTGGCTTTACTTCCTGCTGAGCAGATCTGGACCTCAGGTGTCAGAAGCTAGTTGGCATTTTGATTTTGCTGTTATGATGACCATGTGATGGGGATTCTCATTCAGTGTATTCTCAACCGTCATTTTAATTATTTACTTTGCCTTGGTGTTCTTAAAGAAATAGTTCACTTAAAAATGTAAAGTTCAATGTTTAATATTAATTACCCACCCGTATGATATACTTCAACTGCTATTATTTTATTTAACACAAAGGAGATTTTCTGAAGAATCTTCACATTGCTCTTTCCATACAACATCAATTCCAAAAATGACAAAAGAGATAACAAAAAACACACCAATAAAGCACCATAAAAGTCATCCATATGACTCATGCACTATATTCCAAGTCTTCTGAAGCCTTAAGTCATAATAATACACTGATTTTTTTCCCTCTCCAGGCAGTGAGCTGTTAACTCGAGGACTGTTGCGGATCATATAGTCTCGAGAACCAGATTGGCAAATGAATAACTCTTTTGTGCTGGATCAGGTTCACAAATCATACTCTAAAGCCCCTTTTCCACCAAAGCATTTTGAGAGCTGGTTCGGAGCCAGTGCCTGTGCGCGAACCAGTTCTTTGTGTTTCGACAGCCTAAGAACCGGTTCTCGGCCGGGAAAATTGGTTCCAAAGCGGCACCAACTCTTTGCTGGACTACAGTAGAACCGTTCTTTTACCACGTCATGCTTGCGTCTGGGGCTGGGGCGGGTTTAGATGTTTTCTAAAATGTGTTCGCAAGTTGAACAATCTCGGAACCAACTTTGAACCTGCACCAGTTCCAAACCAGTTCTTTTTTCGTGGAAAAGGGGTATAAGTGGTTGGTTGATGATTTACTACACATTTGTTCCATCGAATCAGATTGATTTGTTCACAAATCAAGTTCACATCACTGACAGATTTCAAGTTGTCAGGTCACTGGATATGGTAAGATTGTCAGTAAATAATGACTTGAATTTGGTTTTGTTCCTCATATAAATCTAGCATATGGCTTTAAAAGACTTTTTCACACCTGGCTCGTTGGGAGCAGTTGTTTTGGAAGCTGGTGTAGTTTTCCATAGCAACAACTTCGCAATTGCACTTGGATCCACACCAAAGCAATCAAACCAAGTGGTATCAGGAAATTCTGTTTCTGAAAGCAGCTTTCCTATTGCTCAAACGGTAGAGTGTTGGCAGGCACTTGCAACGCCAAGGTCATGGGTTCGATTCCCAGGGAAAATAAGAAATGATAAGAATGTGTACAATGAAATGCAATGTAAGCTAATGTGAATGTGAAATGTGTTATAAAAGCAGCAGTGCCAGATTTGAGAGAGTGTTTGGAGTTGAAAGCCCCTCTTCTTTTTTGTCTTCCATAAAAAACGAAGAAGAAAAAATAGGACACACATATGAGTAATTAAATTGTCATATTTGGGTGAACTACCTCTTTTAAATTGTACTACAGTCATTCTATGATAGTACTATACTGCATGCTTCTAAATTTAACATCTACTCAGTTTTACACCAAATATAAATAGAACACACTTTTGTGTTTTGTTTGTCTTTTTTTTAGGGCATCTTTATAAATAGTTGCACCACCATGGCAGGGTGTTGTTGGCATCACTCACATAATCCCCCTTTATCTTTGTGCTGAGGTTGGCAACGTTTTTCCGCAACTCCATCTCTAATGCCTGTGAGTCATGCATCCTCATTTTAGATGTACACGTAGATCCATTGACTAGTTTTATATTGAGAAATGCTCAAGCCTACTTTTCCTGTTGTATCCATAGTTGTTGTTGTTGTTGTTTTTTTAGCTTTGCCCCAAGGACCCAAGGCACTTGACTTGAGGAATGATGTTCGAGAGTTCCAGGGGGAATTTGTAATGTCTTGGAGTTATGTGAAATTTGACTGGTGTTAACAATTACATGTAATTCAAAAAGAACATGAAGCACTGAGGAGAATTCAGATCGGTTTGTTCTCTGGTACCCAGTGAGTCATTTCACAACACACAACACCCCCTCTGCTTTCTGCTTCCTGATTAGACGGTGCTTTGATTGGCTGCAGTAGAAATCATGTGTACAGTGAAGAGACATAATTGGATTGTGAAATTCAAAGCATGCATATTGTGATTTACAGTTATATTTTACAGCAATTCTAAACTAAAGGTGTGTGTACTTAAGCAAGTTCCAGGGACAGATTTTGTTTGACTTAAAAACATTAAGGCTCTTTTTCACAGGCAGGGCTTAGATTAAAGCTGATTCAAAACTATCTGATTCAAAACAATCTGCTTGCTTTCGCTCGATTCAAAACGGTAAGCTTGTAATAATGTTTTTAATTCTAGAGGTACTCTTGGATTTCTGCCGGAGATTCGGGCATGTCTTTGCGTCATTACGTCACACGTCCATCCATCTTCTTCCGTTTATCCAGGGTCGAGTCGCGGGGGCAGCAGTCTAAGCAGAGATGCCCAGACTTCCCTCTCCCTAGACACTTCCTCCAGCTATTCTGGGGGGACACCGAGGCGTTCCCAGGCCAGCTGGGAGACATAGTCCCTCCAGCGTGTCCTAGGTCTTCCCCAGGGTCTCCTCCCAGTGGGATGTGCCCGGAAGACCTTTCCAGGAAGGCGTCCAGGAGGCATCCAGAACAGATGCCTGAGCCACCTCAGCTGACCCCTCTCGATGTGGAGGAGCAGCGGCTCTACACTGAGTTCCTCCCGAGTGACCGAGCTTCTCACCCTATCTCTAAGGGATCGCCCAGCTACCCTGTGGAGAAAGGTCATTTTGACCACCTGTATCCAGGATCTTGCGCTTTTGGTCATGACCCAAAGCTCATGACCATAGGTGAGAGTAGGAACGTATGGTATATCGAGAGCTTCGACTTGCGGCTCAGCTCCTTCTTCTCCACGACAGACCGGTACATCGACCGCATTACTGCAGAAGCGTCACCGATCCGTCTGTCAATCTCCCGTTCCGTACTTCCCTCACTCGTGAACAAAACCCCAAGATACTTAAACTCCTCCACTTGAGGCAGGAGCTCTCCATCATTTTGATGTACGGTTGGAACCAAATAGTTTGGCACCATTGACTTCCATATTAGAAAAAAAAAATACGATGGAAGTCAATGATGCTAAAGTTCCAATCGTTCTTCAAAATATCTTCCTTTCCGTTCTTCAAAATATCCCTTTAAAATATGTCAGTGCAAGTTGCTTTCCTTTAAAACAGCTCAAAAATAAATTTTAGCCAGGGACTAGTTTAGCCTATGCCTTGTCTGTGAAACCGGGGTTATGGCTATAATATATATTTGAAGACTTACAAATGTTAGGAGTATAAAATGCTGCTGTGGTTAATTTCTTGTTAATTTATGGATAGATTTTAGTGTGTAGATTTAAATATATATATATATATATATATATATATATATATATATATATATAGCAAGGATGCATTACAGTACATTTATTTTAAAGGATTTTAAGACTTATCAAAAACTTACATTTACTGTTTAGAAAATGTTTACAGTACATTTACTGATCAAAAACGTACATTTACACACAAACTGACAACCAATCGAAAGTTTCAGATGCGTTCTTCATTTTTTAGCTAAACTGTCACAGAATGGAAAGCACAGGATTGTGGGATGTCAAAGGCAGCAAATGATATATCTATGCTGCCTTCAAAAATGGATCAGATGAAGGGGTGCTTCTCATGTCTTATTTGTGAATCCTCATTTCCTTTCTTCTTGTCTTAGCTCCATCCCCTTAGCATGCGAGGGAAGGATACACTTGTGTACCCTCGCTCATGACTCCTTCAAGATGGCTGAGTTCCATTGGTTTCTGGGTCATGGGCTTGATGACGTAGGAGTAAACTTTACTGTAATAATATTAGTGTTAAACTTTATATATATATATATATATATATATATATATATATATATATTAAGATGTTAAAATGTTTAAGTTTCAAGGGAAAAGTTAATTTTATGGACTAAATATGTACAATTCGTTTGTATCAAAAGTAAAAGTCACGTTTATTGTTATATTTTAGCATATTGCAGGATATGAAATAAAATGAATGTGAATGTATTGGATATAAAAAAAAAAACACGTTTCCTGCAAACGCAACACAGTTTCAGCAAGTAATACGGTAAATTACAGACAATAAAAAATGCATAATTCCATATGTAGCCTCTCTGTTTTTAGTGTTAGTGTTTAGAGCTGTATCATTTTATAAGCTCAAGATATTAAGTGTTTTCAGAGCATTCACTTGCAGTTCCTTAGATGTGAGTTACTGCTCATCATCCTGTGTCTCTGAAAGCAGTTTTGCCTTGCAGCCATAAATCTGTTTACTTTAATAGTGAGCTGTTCCCACATGCTGATCTTAAAAGCTGTGCTGTTTGCCACTAAAAGTGTATTTGCACTATAGTGCTAAATCACATGGAAATGATACTGTGAATTTTCTTAAAGAAAAACTTTATAAATAAATAGGCAGGGATAAATATTGTATCTTCACACAATTCATCAGTCTTCATAATCTTTCATCAAAAATCCACTCTAAAATGACTTCATAGACATCTATTTGTTAAAGGGGTCATGAACTGGCTTTTTAACTTTTATTAAATTATTGTCTGAGGTCAACTTATGACGTTCGCTTGGTTTTTGCATTCAAAAACATCAAAATGAATAAGTAATAGGCTATTTTCTACCCTAGTTTTGAGCCTAGCTGAAAAACACTCGGTTTTTATGGGCGTCTTGTCTGCTGTGAGTGGATAACAGTTTTGCATATTATAATGAGTTTCAACTCACTCGTCGGTGCACGTGGGGGAAATTGTTCTGAAAACGTCCAATGTTGTAAAATAGCAACCGGAATGATTCGCCCATACATGTTCAACCCAGAGTCTGTGTGTTGCACAATTCCTGTCAGATCCAACATAGACGGCACAGCACCATTCTTTACTCTTAATCAGTCTGAAAATCCAGTCTTGTTTACAAATCAATCCTCAGTGAAATGAAGCGAACAGACGGACAATATTTACCCACATCAGCTGGAACATCATTAAAAATAAAGTTTATCCATGCAGTTCTATTGGAATCCAGAGGAAGCTTATGCAGTGACTGTCTTCTTCCACACCCAGGCACTGCACAATATATTGTATTGCTCGCTCGGTAGCTCGATCCGGTTTGTCATCACAAGGTAGGCATCTATGTTATCTAGCTATGAGTGTAATGCGCGAATCGGTGGGCGGGGCTAAACCGGCCGTGTTGAAGTAGGCATTTATCTTCTTCTGCGGGGGTGGTGTTTTATCCTCTTGGTCGTCATAGTTCCCCACTTTGAAAAACGAGTCGTTTGCTGAGGCTGGTGTTACTAAAAGCTTTTATTGGACTAACAAGGACGTTTTCAGTTCTAAAACTTACAGGATATTCTTACAAAATGATGACTTTTTAGATGTCAAAAGCTCAAGGAAAATCTGATTTCTCATTTCATCAACCCTTTAATGTTTACTAATATTCAAATGAACTTACTGTTACAGTTAAGTTTTTCTGAAATAGTGCTTTTTAACGCAGACAGTCAACTTTAATGTAGTAAATATTACAACAATACTAGCAAATTGTTGTAGTAAAAAAAAAAAGCTTTAAACTTGACATTCATCAATTCCTGATGGATAACATTTTCACTTGAAAAAAACATTGCATTACGGAAGTGAACTGGGTTACTTGTGTGAATACGAACTCTAAACATTAAAAATGTTTAAGTACAATTTTGAGGGATCTGTGCTTTACTCGAGTATCATTTTTGGGGAGTACTCATGATTTAAATATTTTATAAAATATATTGTATAATACTTAAATATTGTATAAAATACAATATTGGAAATATGGTACTTTTTACTCCACTACATTTCTATCCATAACAGTGAGTACCCGTTACTACTTCTAAAAAAAAATATATATATATATACTGTATAATCACCTTCAGTTTTCACCATAACAATCACCATGGTCAGATGTAGATAAGAGATGAAAACATGGACGAAACAATGGATGAAGACGCAGCCGGTCCATCCCGGGAATGCGCCAACGCGTGGCCACACCTCATCAGACTATTTCAATTTTGAAGTGAATTGAATTGAAAACTGAATTTTCTGAAATTTTCCTAAATGTTAAACAAAGCAATATGGTAAAAAGATGAAAATGATTTGATTTTACTTTCAGTTCCTATTACATTCTCCAAGGTATTATTGTTAACATTTTTCAGAACTCCATGTAGGACGTTTCTGTACATACATGTAAGCACTGTGGCAGTAGTAATGCAATATTTAGAAAATCTACTCTTGTACTCTTAATACTCAAGTACTTTTAAAAACAGGTACTTATACGTTTACTTAAGTAGAAATCGGACTGTAGCACTTGTACTTGAGTAAAATTTAGCAAGGGGTATCTGTACTTTTACCCAAGTAATAAAGCTGTGTCCACCTCTGTTAGGCTATGATAATATACAAACTATTCTCAATGTGTTAAATAAATGTTTTAATTAGGAATGCTTCCTCCATGCTGTGTACATAACTCTGTTTATTTTGATAGAAATGGTGAGAAGGCAAAAAAAAGGAAGTGTAGAAAGTTTCTTTTGTGTAAAGTTTGAAATGATGGGCTAAAAAGAATAACAATGTCTCCTTTTCTCTGTTTTGCAGGTGCATTTGGAAACAAGAGGCAGCCTCTTTCGGTCAGTGCTTCAGGACTGAGAGTGTAGCATGGGTGATATAACAGGATATGCCATCAGAGTCTAGTGGCTGGCAGGATTTGGACAGGAGGCTGAAGATGAGGAAAACAAGTGTTTGCACACAAATGAACTGGGTGGCTGTCTATACCCACCAGTGATTATCTACACAAGTCCTGCCTGCTCTGGGAGTCTCTACAGAGAGCAGCCAATAAAATCTACAAACGGTCATCCCATTTCTACTTTGGTAAGTGTGAAAAACTGCAGAATAAAAAAAGCAGTAAACTGATATGCTGTATATTATCAGCTAGTGCTGTCTGAGTTTTTTTTTTTTTGTATGTAATGTTTTCTGTTCTGTTTCAAATTAGTGCTTGGGTTTGCATGGCTAAAAAGAATATGGACGAGGTTCAAGGAAAATAGTATATTAAAATGGATGTGGTAGAGCTGGCCTTTGTTCTGTGCCTGATACTGTTGCCCTTCCTTTACAAGTTACTGCTACTGTCATGACAATCCAAATGGCTTCATAATTTCCTGTGGTCATAGAGGTCTACTGAATTGTTGAGTGAACTTTTCTTTTGTAATGGGCTCACTGAGCTTTATTGCAGTCTGGACAGATAACAGAATCATTTGACTTCTGGCCCTGCCCTGTGATCGAGATTGGTAACAGCTGGGCACAATTGTCAAACAGTTTTGATTTGGGGGCTATAGACTATTGAGTTTTTTAACTGAACTTCGCTGAATACAGTAGATTGGTGATGATAGAAACTATTACTCTGGAAAATTCAGATATTACTCTTTTTTACAGCTGCTCTTATATTTTAACGTTTTTTTTTATTATTATAAAAGGAGTATTTTGTAATAGAGTTTAGTGTGTTTCAAATTAAATGGTAACGTATTATATATTGTTACTAATGTACTTCTAAGGGAAACAGGGTGAAGTCAGCTTATTTATCTTAAAATTCTTCCCATGATTCTTTTCAGGCTGAAATCTTACAAGTGGTCTATAAAATTATATAATAAAGAATATTTTGTTAAATTTACTTAAAGGGATAGTTCACTTTGAAATTAATTTTTAATATGTTTTAGCTTACCTCAAGGGCATCCAAGATGTAGGTTTCTTTGTTTCCACAGTATTTTCAATTTTGACATTTTTCAGTCAAACCGTTGTTGTCTATCAGTCATACACTGGAGGCTAAGGGGGTCCACCAAAAAGCATGCACAGAGAAGTCAAAATTAAACATGATTTAATGACTCGTAAATGTAAGTACACATTTATGGCCTAAGACACGAAACGAACGGTTTTTGTGAGAAAACGAACAGTATTTAATATCGTTTTTACCTCTTGTAATCATAGCCTTGACAAAATGATCTGACGGCAAAGCCGCTTCGGTCTGCGCATGCGCCGGAAGTGATCGCTTGCGCGCCTACGTCACTCTTTGTTTATACAGAGATTTCGGAAGTTTTACCTTTCACTAAACATATTTAGATATACGGGAAACCGCAATGGAAGACGATTTCGGTATATCTAAATATGTTTAGTAAAAGGTAAAACTTTCGAAATCTCCGTGTAAATATTGAGTGACGTCACACGCAAACGATGTAACATTGAACTGATTCAGTTCGGATCAGTTGGACATTGGACAACTGATTCAGATCACTTGGACGTCACTGTGATTACACGAGGTAAAAACAATATAAATACTGTTCGTTGTCTCACAAAAAACGCTCGTTTCCTGTCTTAGGCCATCAATGTGTACTTACATTTACAAGTCATTAAATCATGTTAAATTTTGACTACTCTGTGCATGCTTTTTGGTGGACACCCTTAGCCTCCAGTGTATGACTGATAGACAGTTTGGCTGAAAAATGTCAAAATTGAAACTACTGCGGAAACAAAGACACCTACATCTTGGATGCCCTTGAGGTAAGCTAAAACATATTAAAAATTAATTTCAAAGTGAACTGTCCCTTTAAAGGGACATGTTTCTAAGCGTGTAAAGTGGATAACTATAATGTATGGCGGAATACTACAGCAAGTGCTTGGGAGCACTTCGACTCCACGCACACTGTATAAAGTGATCAGTTGACTGAACTTAAAAAAGTGAAGAAACTCTTTAACTTAACATTTTTAAAGTAATAAACTTCATGCATAATTTTTAATTTCTTCATTTATGTATGACGTTTATTTACTTAAGAATTTTAAGGCAATGCGTTTCCTCACTTTTTTAAGTTAAGTCAACTGATGACTTTTTACAATGTATTTATAGATCCGGCACAGTAATATCATTACTCCGGAGAGGGAGAGGATTTTTCAGGCGTGATGATATTACTGCGCCGATTCGAAGTGATCGAATCACTTGCTGTGGTATTCTGCCATACAATATAGTTATCCACTTTGCACGCTTAGAAAAGCGCAACATTTTATTTTGTCACCATTTTCGGTCGAGTTACACTACTTTTTTTTAATGGATAACTTTAAGTAAGCTTTAGATTGCAGCAAAGTAATCAAAATTTTAAAAGTCGGCCAATATATATCCAATATCGACCAAACGCCACTAAATTACCAATGTAACTGATATGTTAACATTAAATTATTACCAATGTAACTGATATGTTACCATTAAATTGTGAATCCCTAATCCTTTAGCATTCCCATTCATTTGGGCCATGCTAACCAGTCGAACTCTGACTGCTTGGTGAAAATTCCTACTCGTATACTCAAATTGGGGCTAAGTGATCTACACGAGTGAGTGTCGCTGTGAGAGACCTAATGAATGGCTTCAGGAACACTTCTCGCTCTCAGCTATTCAGCCAGGTGTTCTCATTAGCACCTTCTTGCTTTAGTGAGAAGAAAAGACATGTGAGGTAGAAATGAAGTCATGCTGAATTCTCCATGCTTGAATTTTTGACACACATTCTCCTAAACCCTTGTGAGACTATAGGCTGCTCTTAATGTTTTTGTTGAGTCATGTATGCTCTGACAGACTATTTGTTTTGCAGTTCATTTATATGCGCGATCTTACACCAGTATGCTTAAACACACTGATGCATTTATCAGGTGAAGGTTTCCTTCATTTTCCCCCAAGTTTTAAAGTCACACAAATAAATTAAGGTATGAAAAAGTACACTGTTGTATATGGACATTTGTAGGGCTTATATAAATATTTTTGAAAAGTACTACAAGACATTTTAATTTAAAATGCTGATAAGAATACGTGTACTGTAGTATTTCATAGAGCCTTAGGCTTGAGTTTTGAAATACCGAAATGGAGGGCTTTGGAAACCTCATCTCCTGCTGTGCCAGTCTCTTCTCTTCTAAAGCCAGGTTGGCCTTCTTGAGGTCAATGAGCTGCTGCTGAACTTTGTTGTCCCTCTTACTGGCCTCTTTAAGACAATGTCTAATGACTTTTAGGACATCTAGTTTATCCTTCTCCAGCTGCTTTTCCTGACTACAACCACAGACATTCTCAAACCGCTGAGGTGTTGAAGCTATTGTCTGAACAATTGAAGATGGTGGGCTGTTGGGAAGACTGGGAGATGGTAGGTGTCTGCCAATGGGAGGTGAACCTGATTGCTCTTATGAGCATATGATGGACTTGACTCAGGTTCAGGTTAAGACATCCATACTCCTCCATTGAGGTCAGATATAACCACAAATACTATCTGAGGCACTTGTGCCAAGTATTGACAGTGCCTTTTCTTGTTCCCTTGAGGCTTGCAAAGTCCTCCCACTTCTTCCTGGCCTCCCTCCCTGATCTTTTCATGCAGTTGCAGTTAGTTTTGTATCAATATAATAGAATATGACTATGTTTTTGTTTATTTGTATGACTGCCCTTAACCCTGCTTAAATTATATGTTTGTTTAGCTCCACATCCTCTAAAATAACAGTAATTTACTCTTTGAAAAATCTTTGCTTTTTGGTTCAGCCATTTTTGCTGGTGTCTCCAACTTATGTGCTTGGATAGATTATTGGCATTGTAGCAAATAATAATTAGGCTAAACATTTCAAAATACAAGCATGTGCTACAATTACGAGCAAATCTATAAGGCAACATTTCAGCACCTGTCAAACGGACAGCGACTTTTAAGTAGCACTTAAAGCAACAGCTGCATGCGATCGTGTTAAGGCCATTTTTGTGAGACGCACGTGAAATAAACACGAATGTTCGTAGAAAATGCCCTGAAGTGCTAAGAAAATCCATCGTTATCTGAAAACGCAGCCCAGGACAAAGTTAAATTTCGATTTCAGATGTTGACATCTATGTTTATAAAACAGAATGGTTGTAGGTTTATCTCAACATGATTGGGATTTCGTGCCATTTGTTGTCTAATATAGGGAAACTATATTATGGAAGATCCAGAGTTCTGGAGATCCAGAACAGCTCTCTGGAGATCGAAATTTTTAGAAAAATGTAATACAAGCAGTAAAACTCGCACCCACTCTGAATCTTCATTATAATGCTGTGGAATTTTAGACAGTAATCCTTAAAAAAAATCATTTTTTTAAATCTATATTGTTCACTTGCAACAAGTATAAACATGGTTTGTAAAGACCACAATGGGTTTTTAGTTAACTAAACCTATTCATGTTAATCATAGTGTTGTGCTTTATTAATAGATTTTCTGTGTTGCATCAAATTTTAGGGAAGATCAGTGAGTGTTGTAACACATTTTAGTTTCAATGTTTATTGCATAAGTTTTATTTTAGTGCTCTCAAACTTACTTATTCATTTTAGCAATAATAATGTTATGATAAAAGCCATTTCTACTTTTTTATTTAAAGGTGTAAATGAAAAGCTTGTTGATTTTATTAATCAAACAATGAAACCTGCTGATTCTGTTCTGCCATTCAACATTTATTACATGATCACAAATCAGTTACTGTACTTTCTTAATTTTTCTAACTTGTACTGTTAGCTCATGATCATGTAATTTCTCTTATGTTGCTCTTTTCTAATTTGTGACCCTGATATTACACAAACAAACTGTATATGTTCCAACACTCCTCTACAGATCACCATTTATTTCTAGATAATACATTCATATCCCAGGTTTTTTGGTGATACATTTTCATAAATAATATTGTTATTAAAACAACATGTTCTTTGCATGAAATGCACAGACAGAGCTGTGGCTAAATGTGCTTTAGCTTTTATTTTTAGACTCTCTGCATGTGTGTGAGCCTAATTCGATTGCCTGAAGTATTGCAGTGTGCTGCTTTGTGTCAGATTATGCAATTATAATGTTCCTATACTTATTTTTTTACACAACATGAGAATGACAGCACCCCACTTAGTCTACAGCTCATTTGCTATAGACATGTTTTTGAAATGGTCTTCATCTAGAAATTGTCTGAAGAACTTCAAAAAGAGTTACAAGTACATTTCCCCATAAATAAATGCCAGTTATGGTGTATCAATTATTAATTTATCAATATAAGCAAATAAAGTTCGAATTTGACCCTAGAAATATTTAAAATACAATATTCACACAAACAATTACAAAGAAATGGCAAGTAACACTGAATTAAATGTGAAATTTTTCACATGAAAAGTAAAAGTTAAAGAACTGAAATAGTATTTCTTGTAAAATGTGCTTTTTTAAATTTTGTAAAATTTGTAAAATTTTTGTAAAAACCTTTTGCAATTAAAACCAGTTATGTATTTGTTTCGCAGCCTTGATGTTTTTATATTTGCACCTAGATTGTAGTTTTAATTGTAGTTAGAAAGTGTTATGTTTCATTCAAAACAAATACTTGATGTTTGACCATGTCTGCCGAACACTTTGATTGAAATATTGGCTTGAGGTGCAGGACTTGTGTTAAATTAGTGGCATATTTCAAATGAGGAGAGTAAAAACTTAATTGTTCACTGAAGAGAAAATGTTGTTCCGCTTTCACTCTTGGGTCAGCCTAATTACGTTCAGTCATATTTCCAAAATGACTGGCTTCAGGGCTGGCAAAGATGAAGATGCCGTTGAGTCATGCTAATAGATCAGACTAACAGATCTCCCTGCATGGTCTTATGTAGATCAGTGGGCCTTGTTGCCATGGCAACAGCAGCAGATGGAGCATAGCTACACCTCAGCAGCGTGGATAGGAGAGATAGCCTGGAGTCCCTGAAGAGGCAGTGTGGTAGGTGGTGTAACACTAGTTCCTGCAGTCAGCCCCCCTTCTTCCTCTCAGACACCCACTCTCAAGGCTCACCAGTCTCTGTGTCCATTTCTTAAAGTAAAGTCTCACGATCACTTTTCATGCTGATATTGTCCGTTAAATGACACGTTATTCTTATGTTTGCATTTAAAATAGTCAGATGACATTTGACTAAAATAGTCAGATGGCATTAAATAAAACAATTAACCCTCATGTAAAGCTTACATTAAGATTCATGCATGTCATGAATGGAGGTTCTCTTTGGAAGCTCTTTTATTCGCACTGTATCTCTATTAACATTTGTTGCAGGCATATATATTCTTATTATAGTAATTAAAAAACCTGAGGGGTGTGCAATGCAATCACAGTAAAGTAATTAAAACAATCTTGAGGCAATGCTAGAAACCATCCTGTTCACAAGTAAAGCTTTTGAAATGGCTTAGAAAGAAAGAAAACATGTTTTCAATATTTCTCATATCTACGGTTAGATGAGATTTGTATGGTTAAATCCTGTTCTCCTTCATAATGTTTCCATGACATTCCACTTGGATTGTCTCCATGACATCCCACAATGTTTCCATGGCACCATAAATACCTAAATCTGCCAGGTTAAGATACGTAAACCGGATTTAGTTCACACCATGACTGATTAAAAGTTGCTAAAGATAAATGATTAATTAAAAAGTGCAAAAAAATATAGAAATATTCAAGTATGTTCTTGATTAGTTTCATAATAACTAATTATGATTAGTTCCTTTAATAGCTTTTTTTATGTTCAAGGGGGTTGAATAAATAAATTGTATTTATTTATTTATTTATTAGAGCTAACAAATTGCAGATGCATGCTTCTGATTCATGCATGTTAAATGATGGGCACATTAACTGCTTTGGATACTTCATTAACATGACTTAAAGCTACAAAAAATATAGCAATTTTTTCAAATGAGGATTGAACTAATTATAAATCGTTTCAATATTAATGTTTTACTCAAAATACACTGCCCTTTGTTACCCCCTGCTTAGTATTTTCGGTTTAGTCCTGTCACCATTTTCCCGCTCCTAGTTTCTAGGGATGCGAGGCTGATTCAAATCCTATATTGTGCGTATACTGTTCTATGTTATTGTTAAGCCCCACAAATGGCACAAAAACTTTCTAAAGTACCATAAAGTTTTCATGTACTATGTTATAAGTGTTCTGAAGCCATTATGTGATATAGAGATTAACATTTAAGTCATCAAATTCAATATCACGTAAACTTTTCCCTCCGCTGCGGCTGTCAGTCATTCTCCATTCATTAGATCACAACACTAGAGTAGAGTCAGAGCACTATAATTGTTCTTCACGCGCACAGTGACTGAAATTCAAAACTGTTAAAAGAAAAGGCTCAATAAACTATTGCATAAATAGATAATGTATAATCCACTCCATCAATAGTATAGTCCATCAATATGTATTTCCTTTGTGCTTTGAACTTTTCAATGCGGACTCAACGCAATACGTGCTGTAACACTCCATGTGGCTTCAAGCGCATCATTCTCCGCTCGGGATGCGCATAAGCACTTTGTGTCGCACTGTATCAGAGCTTTTCATGTCATAATGCAGTCTTATTAATTGCCTTTCTTGTTCTGTCCTATCTATTACTGTCTCATTAAACATTTGTACTATACATTTAAAACATGTTGTCTCAATTTTATAGTAGCCATGGCTATATCTAAAATAATTTATCTTTTTGATTTTTGTTATCTTGTTTTTCATGAATGCATTTTACAACAATACAATGAGCAATGTGTATTATCCACTAATCTAGTTTATAATAGCATTTTTGTCATAGATTATGATGATACATTTTTTGGATTTGTTGTTTACAATTTTAATGAAATTGTCTAGATTGTGTTTAACACACACAAGAGTGATTATTTACGGTGGCCGGGAAGTGCTGAAACACTTTTACCTTTAAAAACTCCAAACACCGACCACACTTAAAGCAAACCTGTGTTAAGCTGCTCATGTGTTCACCACAAAACGAAAAAAACATCCCTCGGTCGCAGTCCATGTTCGGTGACCAAAAACTTAAATTCCTATATGCTTCATATTCACGCCATATTCTCCCCATTTACGACACGAATTGACTGCGCTCACCAACACCTATCACCAGTGTTCACTCGTCACTTCCACTATGTGGTACATTCCCTTTCTGTGAGGACTTGATCGTTTGTAAATTTGTTTTGGTACTGGTAAAAGTGTTTTGCGTCTTGCTAATTTGTTTTCTAAAATGTTAATTTTTTTGTCCTTAGTAAAAGTGTTTTGCCCTAGGTAGAAGTATTTTGCCCATGTAATTGTGTTTTTTTGGTCGGGTAAAAATGTTTTCCAAAATGTAACTTTGTCTCGAGCTTTGTAAAAGTGTTTCAGTCTTTGTAATGTTGTTATTAGTTCAACACACAGAGTTATAGAAATTCTACTTGATATAAAAAAAAAAACTGCACAGGTATCGGATCGGTATCGGTATTGTTCGGTACTCAGAATTTTTGGTGTCGGATTGAAACGATTCTGAAAATGATGGTATCGGTGCATCCCCACTTGTTTGTTTAGTTAATTTGCCCCAGCTATGCCTTGTTTCCCTAATCTGTGCTCTGTGTATTTAAACCCTGTGTTCTCCCTCACTTCTTGTCCGTTCTCAGGGTATGGTTTCTGTAACTCCTGTGTTTTTGATTATAGACTGCATAATTACCACTATGACTAAACAATTTTGCCCCTAAGTATGTTTTTTTTTTTTTTAATCAAAAGTTAATGTAGGCTGCCTGTTTAGGAGTTGGACATTTTATTACAAAAATGCTGTTTAAAATCGTATTTTTTTGAAGTATCAAACATAATAAAATTGAATGTTCATGATGTTTCATGATAATGACAATTCCCTGGTAATGCATGTACTGTATCTGCATACACTGTTGAGACTTTTTAGAGTTTTTCACAAATAACAGATTTGTTCTCAACAAAATTTATGGGAGAAGTTAATAGAGAGTTTTCTCATCATCACCACTCCTGGCTGAGGTTTCCCACTTCCCTGTCCCTTGCTGAGTTTGGCACAATCTCAGGTCTGCTGGTGAGGCCTGTGGTTTGCTTGCCTTTACAAACCTTCATTGTACCAGCATGGCAGCACATATCTAGTCTGTCATAATGAGGCTTTACCCTGTGCTTATCTGAGTGGATATAACATCAAATTGAGGATCTCGGTACCTGAAATGTGATGCTTACAATGTGTTTATGGTTATGTAAGATGTGAGCAGGACTATAAATAGTTAAATGTAATTGCTTTGCATTTAGTCAACTGGCATCTATGTAGTTTCTACATTTCTGGATAAAAGATGGGAGGATCCGCTGAAATTAAATACATTCATTATTCTTATTCAAACTTATGAATTTGAAAGATTTTATCAACAAAGGACTGTCTCTCTGTAGCGGAAAAGATAAAGCTCCCTTGACACTCCATGTTCTGTTGAATATGGCTTGAGAGCTGATCCAAAGGAATACATTAAATGATTTATTGCATCATGGTGCAGCACAGCAATGGTATTTGTAAAGCTCTAGATACTTTCTCTTGCAGAGAAAAAGATGTTTGCTTATCATAACACTTCAGCATATTACTATTTCATGAAACCAACTGGGCTGAGTGCAGTAAGTCTAGCAAGTGAGCAGGGCCGGCCCGAGGCATAAGCGAACTAAGCGGCTGCATGGGGCCCCTTGGCCACCAGGGGGCCCCCCAATCGAGTTGAAAAATCAAAAAATATTTTTTTAGAAGTCTTAAACAAGTGACATAAATGAATTAATTAATATGAATATGAAATATGAAAAGAAAAAGAAAATGAAAAGAAATTCTTCATGATCAATATATCTCCCTACAACTGCTAGGCGAGAGTTCGACACAGCAGTATAAATTGGGCTTCAGGGTACACCGAAGGGTTCGTGCGTTACACACAGCCTACGTCGTAGCTACAGCGGGAGGTTGACGCAGAAGTATAGCTACATTTTGGGCTTCAGCTAATTCGTACGAATTCGTACGACCTCACTCGTACGAATTCATACGATTTGTCTAAACCCACGTGACGGTTATGTTTAGGGGCGGGGTCAGGGGTAGGTCATTCGTACGAATTCATACGAATTGGCCAATTCGTAAAATATGTACGATTTAGCAAAAATCGTACTAATTTGTACGACTGAGGTCGTATGAATTGTTACGAATTAGCCACCTCGTAAAATTCGTACGAATTCCCGTGAGATCGGGTTGGGTACAACGAAGGGTACGCGCACTACACACAGCCTACGACGGGAGGTTGACGCAGAAGTATAAATTGGGCTTTATAGTAACAGACTTTGTTGGATTCTGTCATGTACAATCCAACAAAGTCTGTTACAATAATAATAATAATGGTGATGATTTTGTGGATAGTTACACTGTATTGAGAGTTTATTTATTATGCGATTATTGTCATTTGAGAAATGTTTTTCATCAGAATTATTGCACTTTCACCTATAAGCAAAAGAGAATGTCAACCCATACACATTTCCAGTTTCCAGAGACTATTTATCATATATGCCTTCTGGTAAAACAAGAAACTTCTCTCAAAAATGTAAACAGTGGCAGTCCTAATCCAATATATCCAAATTGCTTTAATGTTTTTCTATTAAAATAATAGCAAAAAAGACATTGTCATACAGAGCTGCATAAGTGCAGTTATTCAGCAATCACAATCAAAAGGCTATTGCCGAGACTTGAGATTCATGTTTGGTTTTATTGCAGTTCATCACTGATAAGGTTTGATCGCAGGTTTAGTCACAGCAAATAGCGCTTGTGACAGAACACATACCGACTGAATGACCCTTTCATTTCAGCAGATAATCTCAAATGGAGAATGGAGATAGCTAATCTGCAGGTTACTTGTTTGTCTGTGTTTTCGGATCATCTGCACTTCTTCAGCAGTGTAGAGAGAGTATTGGCATATTTTTCATATCGCATCCACAATCGCCTTTTGCGATTAGCTAATCGCAACGTTTCAAATCATGATTGCGATTCGATTAATCGTTCAGCCCTTGTGCTGATGCTCCCCTCTAGGTTTAGCGTCACCACGGAGTGAGGAGTTTGGCAGCCTGCACAGCGTCTTGTTCCCCACTCCGAGAACAGGTGTTCTTCAAGTACTTAAAGTTCAAGAACTGAACCCCTTTAAACAGTTCACTGCGTTGGTAGCTGACACCATGGAAATGATATACCAACCAAACACACCAAACTCTTAAGACTGCTAAAATTCAGTCTACCCATGTGTCGAAAGAAACTTACTTAGGTCTGACTAGTCAAGAAAACGGCACAAATTCATGTCTAAATTATAAAATTTGATAAAGGTGTGTAAGGAGGACTACACTACAACGACACAAATGTCCTGCAGAGAAACACCTCTGAACAATGCCTTGAGGAGATGCAGTAGAGGGAACTCTAATAGCCAGAGGTGACGATTAGCCACATGCCTCATAAGCTAAAACAATACCATTCCTAAGCCAATGCAACATTCTGTTTCGTGACAGCTTTATAGATTTATGATTTATGAAGTAAAGTGCGATTAACATAAATCTTCAAACCCCTCACTGGAAAAAGTTTATACAGTGTCTCATCCTGATGCTATTTAAAAGGTGAAGGAAAAAAGGACTGCAAAGTCACCACCTGGGGCATATAAGAGGTGGATGCAACTTTAGGAACATAGCCAGGCTTAGGACGCAGAAAGGCTTTGATCAACCCAGGAGCTGACAAGTGAAGATCAGAAGAACCACCTTAAGAGGTGGAACTCAAAGTAAGGCTGATTCCAGAGGTTCCCTCTTGGACCACAGAAATCTCCCAAGAATAAACAAGCCGTCACCCCGCGGATAAAAGGGGTCAGGGAATTCCTTCCCAAGAAAACACTATCCAGCTGCACATGCTTGGCAGCAATAGCCACAATATAAACCTTGTAATGTGGTATAGGTAGCGGATAGCATCCTGCCTGCAACTTGCACACCAAGATTCAACCACCCCCCACTTAGGAGCATACAGCTGAAGGTGCTCTTGCATTTCTAAAAGTATCCTTGACCTCAACAGAGAGACCATAAACATCAGGGGTTAGCAGGTTTGATCTGAATGGAAGACTCCAAGAAAGAGATCTGCCTCATCAACCAAATAAGGGTCTGTCAGAGCAGTGCTACTGCAAAAGGAAAAACTTGTCCTCCTGCAATCTTCTCAACACTGAGGGAATGGGGGGAAGGCGTAAAAATGCAGCCTCCGCCATGGGTGAGCAAGTGCGTCTATCCC
Source organism: Pimephales promelas (assembly GCF_988280905.1). NCBI lineage: Eukaryota > Metazoa > Chordata > Actinopteri > Cypriniformes > Leuciscidae > Pimephales > Pimephales promelas. Next base: position 23,024,722 of record NC_142776.1, on the reverse strand, counting down.
CAGAGGTGCAGAATGCAACTGGGATTAACCACAGGGCCCAGGGGACACTGACTTGCTCAAATTGAACAAATCCACCTCTGCCCTGTCAAAATGTTGCCATATCAGACCGGCTATCTGAGGATGCAACAGAAAGTCTGCTGTGAGATTCACTGCACTTGATATATAAACCACCTTTACAAACAAGAACCTGTCTTGCCACCATAGGTGCAAATGACGCACTAGCTGATTTAGGCGGTGCGATTGAAAGACCCCCTGTTAGTTATGTAAGATACCACTGACATTTCTTCTGTCCGAACAATGATGTGATTGCCTCAGAGGACTGGAAGAAAGTAGTTTAAGACCATGATAGAAAAGCGACGACAGACACTGCCCACGCTCGCATCTCATACAAGAACTTTAATGTGAAACCAAATGGCGAGATCTCGAAAGCAACTGCGCAAGACTCTTACCCTCTGATTGGCAGACCAAAAAGGATCTCGTCCACCACTGAATTGGCATCCTGTGAAGCATCCCCACCAAAACTACAGAACCCAAAGACCCACAGACACACTTTTGACCAATCTGAAATGAGACAGGCAAGCACGAAGCGACAAAACAAGAGAAGGAGACAGCCGTGGCTGAATAGTGTGTGAGTTCAGTTGTGTCCCCAGAAAGACCATCCGCTGACTCGGAGTGAGGGCACTTTTCTGGGAGTTCAGTCTGAGGCCAAGACAGTGCCACTCAGAAAATGCTCACTCAGCCTAGAGGGCCAATCAATGCCCAGCCTCTCCGTAGAACTTCAGAGTAGGCATCTGAAGTCCATGCTTCAAGGCTGTTAGGCAGGAGAGCATCAGCTGAACTAACATGGAGTTCCTCCGACACCAACGCAGCGGTAAATAGAGTGTCCTTCAGGTCAAAAGAAATAGCATCATCTTCTTTCCAGGCTGGGACATAAGTCTTTACAGGAGAAGAGAGAGAGGGAGAAACAGTCCTGCTCACTCTATAGGCTTAAGCTCAGATCCCCAAGGCTAAGTCTTGTGAGATGCCTCAGAGACAGGATGATGGGAGGGCTGACACGTCTTCCTTTTCGAAGAGATACAGGTGAACACGCAAAACTCTCAGTTTAAAATCACCCAGTGAATCTGGGATTCAGACAATCTGTACCACCTATCAGCTACGTTGGTAGTTTGTTTATTTATGGGTCTTTTGTTGAAACTAAATTGCTTAAACCAGTCTAAAAAATTATTTTTTTTCTTTTATTCGATTGATTTGTTTCAACCAAATATTATGGTCCATTTTGATGCCATCATTCTTGCCTTTATTAAGGTATTCAACTTATCTCACTTCCAAAGAAAACAGATCGGATAATTAGTTTGACAGACATTAGGTTTGAGGGGCTAATCCTGTTGCCTGACTGGAATGAATCCTTCCTAATAATTAAACAATAACAAAGGAGAAGGGAAGACAGTGACTTGGAGCACCCCAGAGACAGTTCTTGGAATACTTAAAGCATAGATTTGCCAAATAGAATTGCCCTGCCAGGCAGACAAGTGATTAACCAGTCTGACTCAGACAGCTGAGATTAGCAGATATGTGGTTATGCACAAAACATTTTTTTTTTTTTTTTTGCATTCAGATCCATTTGGCCCCATGCAGTTGTCCAATTCAGTTCCGTAAAGGTGAATTATATCACTGTGTAATTCTTGCTTTGGGGCTCAGGATTCCATGTTATATTCATGCCATCTGTTACACAAGTTGATCTGACACAAATATGCATCTGTTCAGCTGTTAACATTATCCCGGAAACTAGCCCCACCTGAAGAGACAAATCACAATGTTGTTTTCAAAGTGCATCTATGCGTTGTGTACCATAGGGATGCCTGTGAAGAAAAATATAGAGGAAAAAATACATGAAGATGGCAAGAAAAAGAAGTGTGCATTTTGCAATATGAATTGAAATGTATTGTAAACGCTGACAAATGATATTGTAAGAAAAGATTTTGTACATTTCTACAAATGAAATACCGTGGTACAGTGTGTGTTTATATGTATGTATATATCTGCTGTAATTCAGCCATTTTTGGTCAGTAGGTGCCCTTGTCTGTGGAAAATGTGCTTAGATGACCGAACTTGCCATCTCATTTTGCCATTATTTTCTCTCTTTGAAGGATCGGGACTTAGTTCCTAATCCTGTTGTCCTACACTTCCTCTTCAGGCACTTTATCCATCTCCCCAGCTCTCACCCAGAAAGAATGGAGAGGAGGATGAGGTTGCTATGGCAACAGAGAGCCCACAGGGAAGCTAAGTACAAATAGTGTTGCAGCATTGAGATTCCTGCTTCAGATGAAGCGCAGAATTGTGCTTCAGAAACTATACAGTATAAATATTATCTTTCTTTACAATTTTGCATCTTCATTGTCTCCTGCTTGGCCATTGATGCATGATATCATGCTGTCTTCAAGCACGTTAGATAGTGAATGTATTTCAGAAACTCTCTGAGTCTGCACATTTACACCTGCATAAAGGATAACTTGGCATGTCATCATATTGTATACTCAGGTGTTGGCAAAATGATCTATTTTAGGGTATATAGACACATGTTTTATCATTAGGTGTGCACAGATCTGTTCACAAATTAGGAATTCTGTCAGACCTGATTTTGTGAATAGAAAACATTGTTTTCAGTCAGGAAGCTGGAGATTGTCCCTTTCAGTTATTAGCATCAGTGAGCAGCTATCTAGCTAGTATGCTAGCACTAAGGCTAGCAATTTCCTTAGCAAAAATGCAGCTGTCAATTTTCAATGCAAAACATTTTCAATGCAGAAAAAAGCATTATTCATGGGGCAGATCAACAGCACCCTTGGCACTAAGAAAGCTGCTGTTCCAAATGCAAGCACATTTCATTGCAAGAGAAAAAGCACAGCTCTGTTCCTTAAGCAGAAATAAATAAATGCATCTTGAGCAGAACAATATTGCCTCAGGTCTCTTCTGGAGGAGCAGTGATGGGACAGTTTACTACTGAACTTTTCTAATAACCCAAGTGTTCCCACATGTGTGGATTTTGCCCTGAAAACAGAAAAAAGGTGACTAGAAGTTCACTGAGAACTCCCTGTTGACCATGATTTCTGTTGGCTTTAACCTTTTCTGTACTTTAAAAGAAACATTACACCCACTAATTTCATTATTTATATAATTTTTCCATGGCATTTCCACTCTATATTGCTCTATATTGTTTTTATTGTTGTACTTCTTATAGTGTCTGAAGCTCTAATGAAAAAAAGCTCCTCCAAGTATCCTTTGTATTCCATGTTTTCTGAAGCCATGTGATCATTTTATGTGGGAAACCAAAATCAAAAATGTTGTTGATAATTTTACCCAGATATATCCCCCTAACTTATTTTCAATCCAGAAGAAGCTATGTTCTTGGAATGTGCAAGGTAAAATCTAGAAGAACAAAGCACAGTAAACATATTGCACTACAAACCTAATTGTAAGCGTATGATACCGGAAGCAAATGCACTCAAATAATTTTTATGTTGCTCAAATCTCAATTATGGTCGTTTCTTATTAAACTTGTAACATCATGATTGGCCATTTGACACACAATGGCATTTGGTGTCAGTGGCATCAGGAGTTACGCTTTATACAACATAGAAAGCATGTGTGGGTAATTTTTCCCCAATGTTTGTGACTGAGCTGAAACATTTTGGAAAATAAAAGATCGCTTCGGTGGTTTCACACAGGGTGTTGGGTGTTTTTCTCCCACCTTCTGTTTTTTCCTGTGCATTATGATGTTATGTGACAGCAAGGAAAGGTGAAATTGAGTTGTTATGACTGCAACGTTTCTTCAATAGCAATCTGTTTCATCTGATATTTTCGGAAGGAAATGGTAGGGAATGAACACAGCCATTTTGGAGTAGCAGTAAAGAGCCTTAGGGGGCCTTTATTTCCCAAAAAAAGTATTTTCACCTCAGTGAGTGGAAGAGGGAGGTGGTGTCCAAATGCACCTGCAGGTCTAGAAAGTGCTGTAAAAGATGTGTGTAGGGAGAGAGGAAAATCCACGAGATCCATGAGGATAGTCCATTCATTAATGATGAAAATACTCATGTTTTGCTATTGAATTGATGTGGTTTAAAGGGGTCATATAATGCCATTTTCATACAAGTTAATTTGATTCTTTAGGGTCTAAATGAAAAGTTCATAGTAAATTTAATTAAAAATTCTCATTGTAAGAAAACACAAATTTTACCTGGTCAAATCAGCTCTGTTTTCAGCATGCATGTGTCTTTAAATGATAATGAGCTTATCTCACCCCGCCTCTTCGTTCTGTGCAGTGTTTTGACACAACACACATGGAGTGTTGCATTGACAACGGTTGAAGTTATTTTTTGGAGAAAGAATGGCAGCAGGAGTCTTTGAGGACACATCTGTGCAACCGTATCAGTTTGAACCAGAGTCGGATCTGGAACAAGATGACGGCCACCAAAAAGTTCGACAATTGAGGCTCGAAGGACGTTTCTGAATGGTTGATTAAAGTAATGTCACTATGATCAATCTTTGTATGTACTGGCATGGTAGAGTAGCGAGATACGAACGCTGCGTTTACTGATGTTTACGGTCACAGTTTGTAATAACACAATAACCATAACCCGTTGTTCATTATAAACGTGGGATTATGAATTATATTGAGAACGTTGTATAGAAAACACGTTGTAATGAACACTGAGTGTAAACCTTAGCCGCATTCATCGTGAAGCGTGCAAGCGAATTGCAAAGATTAATATAACGGTTAATAAAACTTTACACTCACTTCTTCTGGAGGTGCGGCAGAGACATGAATATTTGGTTCTTTTTTTCTTTTTTTCAGGAGCAACTTAGCAAAACCAGCTTTATACTGGTCCTCATTTATTAAGCAGTATGGTGAGAAAAGATTTGTGCAAACATGAAAGCATTAATGCTGATTGTGGGGAATATTCCCTTCAAAAACAAAACTCAGCCACTGCGTCTTCAGCGGTTCGGATTTAGGAACATCAAAATGACTGCAATGTTCGTTTATCACACCCAAGAACAGAACAACACAATCGCTTATACAATCTAACTTTCCTGTTTAATTTTCAACCATAGAAGTCAGTGGTATATCATCTTGAGTATTGTTACTGCATAGAAGATTTAGGATCCTTGATTCTGGTTTGATGACCTGTTGAAAGAAATATGTCATATTTCTGTTCATATTTCTGACCAAAAAGTCCTGGAATTTTTTAACTTAATATACATACTCATAGACTCCTTCTGATGTTACATACAGACAATAGTCCATATTTGACCAACTGAACATATTTCTGATAAAGTCCTCGATATTGAACTTGCTATACATAATCATTGACACGGCATACTTTATATATATTTGTGGTTATGCTCTGTTATGTCCTGTTTTGTTTTGTCATTCATATATTTCTCTGAAAAGTTCACAGAGAAATGTAAAAAGTTGCCTTATCCAAAAGCCCCCACTTCATTCCCTCAGTGATCTCTTGCGTTTGACTAAATTGTCAAATTTGGTGTCAGTTTACCGATCTGTTCCGTTCTACTGCATTCAGAATAATGTCTGTTAGGTAAAATAAGGTGAGAGAATAAAGAGACAAATCTCTGGGTGTGAAATGTGTTTCAGTAGCAGGTACATTTTACTATCACTCCAGTCAGCTGATTTGACAGCCATATGAAACTGAGAAGTCTCTGCTAGCAGCATATTTAAAACACATAAAGCTAAGGAGCTTTGCCAATATCCTGATCTAAGCACTAAAGGGCCCTCAGATTGATATATAAGCTATGCAGATCTTTTATGAAATAGTTATTACTTTAGTATACCTGTGGGGATTTTTATGAAACCAAAAAAAAAATGCAAATTTTGGCCGATGTTGCTGAAGTGGTTAACAGCATTGTAAAACTTAAGCCTGGTTTACAGACATACAGTATTTACATTTGAGCTAAAGGTGTACAGTATGTTTGGTGCTTCATTTGCATAGTGATATAGTATTAGCTATTTAAGATGCTTAAAGCATATTAAAGATGGTTGCTTAGTTTAGAAGCTAAGCTAGTTTTTTTTAGACTTTTAAAAATGCAGGTTTGGAACCACATGAGGGTGAATTAATAATGGTCATTTTTAATAATGTAAAAATTTTAAAAATCACGTTAATGTGACCTGTAGTTACTGTGACATTTTAAAGGTAAAAAAATGACTGTCTACTAATTAACTAATGCTATGATTCAAGTATAATCTTATAAATGAACTATTTTGCTTGAGCAATTCTCAGAACCTGGGTTTATTTTATTTAGACTTTGTAATGTCATGACGTTTGGAAGATAAAGGAAATTGTGTGTGTTTTCCCCTAGATGCAGCTGACCATGTAATCCATTTAGGAGTTTAGCCTGCTTTTCAGAATAGAATCAGGCATGTGGACTTGTCAGATTCTGTAAAGAAAGGCCTTGAACGCATGGAAAGCAAACCAAATGAAAAGTCACTTTAGATAAAAAGAAATATTTCTTGGGAATATTGCTATTGAAATCAGACAGCTTACTCTCAAATGCACTTTCACAAGTTCACATATCAAAGTTAAAGATACCAGGGCACTTTTATCCAGTGGGCTTGGATAGGAGGAGGTCATGGACAAATGTATAATAAAATATTGTTGCTGTCATGCAGAAACCTCCATAATTACTTTTTTTCATAAATCATTACAATTCGCCTTTGGCTAAGCCACGCCCTAGAATGTAGATTGACCAAATCACAGCGCAGCCAAGAACGAGCTTCCACAGAGGTCTGACACTTTTTTCACAGCGCTCCATTAACTTTCAACACATGCATCTCATGTTGTTGGTCTCAGCAGGCTATTACCGTCGTAGTTTTATCAAAAATATGGTTAAACGTTGTGCCTGGGGTATTTGTAACACAGATACGCGTTTCCCAGAGAGGTAGGAGGGGGGTGTCCGAAGTCAAATCCTGACAAGTGTCGTCTTTGGATTAAACTGTATGGACAGTTTCCATCCAGTGAGTTGAAGAGAACAAAACTGTCACTTCCTGATAAACTGGCGATAAATAACAGCTAAATATCAAATCAAAAAAATGTCGCATTGAGGAATTTATTGATAAATGAGTTTATGCGCATGTTTTCTTATTGGATAAAAAATGTATCTGACTCAATCGAGCGCATACCTTTTTTATGCGCATTTTTAGAATTTTTAGAAAGTGCTTTAGTTTCACTATCTGTTCAATCTGTCAGCATTTTTTTGACGTCTGAGTGAAAGGCAGAATGGAATGATCGAACGGATGGGCTTTGGCTCTTAAAAACACGAGGCGTGTATAATACTATCCAACTGCAGAGCTGCAACGTTGATAAATGGAAAGAAAAAAAGACTGGGTCACGAGTGCAAAACGTTGAAATAGCTGTGAGACGTCGGGCAACGGTCAAAGATGACCATCTTGCAGATATTTAGATAGGAAAAACTGTAAGTGCTGATTAATCACGTAATCGTAATTAATGACGTAGTTTGTGATCATACCTGTAATCTTCATTTTGCGTATACACAGAGCGTATTACCAGTAATTTAACTTTCCTTGTAAATGGTAAATTGCCAGTGTCCATCTCTGGCTCAGTGTCAGCCAACGTATATTAACTTATATTAAGTTGTTGTTGTGTTTGAGTATTTTTGGTCAACTTGTGTTTAATAAATGTACTCAACAAATAAATGTTGATTGATTGATTGCTTCATTATTCTTCCTCCAGACATTCCGCTGATCCAAAGGGCCTAAAAGTTCCATTAAACATGTTCCATCGCTCCACAGAACAGAATCCCAAAACTTCTGTGGCTTATTTATATGATTGAGCAAATCGGAGCCGTCTTTTCTTTTGCTTTTGGGTCAGTAGTGGTGAACGTCTTGGAGTTCTGGCATGGAAACCGCATGCGTTTAGTTCACGACTTCAGTGCCTGTTGCCAGCAAGTCTTGCTGCAGGTCTCTTGCAGTCACGCAAGAGTTTTTCTGAACCTGCCTTCTCAGAAATCTGGTTGAAGCCGTTGATAGCTTCCTTTTTCTTTCCCATCCAGGTAGTGTTACCACTGTTTATTTAACTTTGAAGTTCTCAACTATGCTTCCAACGGTGTCTCTATAGGAACATTTAGTGCCTTCGCTATCTTTTTGTTTGCTGTTCCTTGTTTGTGAAGGGCAATGAGATCTTCTCTAAAAATTACCGGTCAATTTTACAGTAAAATACTGGCAGCAGGGTTACCAGCCAGTTAATGTATTTTTTCCAGCGTTTCAGTAATTTAATTTACAGAATTTTACTGTGTTCTCTGATTACAGTAAATAACAGTATTTTTAAATTGTTGTATTTTTTACAGTAAGTTACATGAATCTTTGTATTTGCTATATCTAGAGGAAATATGTAAAATGCAGTACAATATATTTTCCTGATTTCTGAAAATTAATGACTAGCAGCTGAATTTTAAATTCCCCCATTACTACAAAAAACAAATAAATTTAACGTCCTAATCTTGAAAAACAGTTCAACTTTATTTAATTTATAACTTTAAAATATGCATGGAAAAAACGTCTTAAAACAGTTTTTTTTGTATTAGGCCCATTTTAATTTCAATTAATTAAAAAAAAAATTAAATGGACATAAAATTAAATATGTTTTAATTACTTGAACCAAATCAGCCATCATGGCCCTTCATACAAAGAAGAAATACGCAAACAACATTTAAAACCACAAGTTGACCAACATTATCATAATAAAATAGTTCTGAAAAAAAACACAGACATGAATGAATTTTCTCCAATTCATTACCAGACAAACATGTCCAAATAACAAAGTCCCAAGTGAGTGAAACAAACTTATGATCAATGATTAATTCAGCTCAGTTTAATGAAATTTTTGAAAATGAAAAGTTTTGTAGGGGTTGTGACGCTGACGAGAGACACATTCCATCATCTAACTCAATAAAACAAATTGAGCAGATGAGCAGAATAGAGTCGTTAGAGAGATGGAGTCACGTCATACCGGTTTCCCCCTCTCTCTGCCTCTCCCTCGCACGTTCTCTCTCTCACTCAGACCACTCCTCTCTCCTCTCCTCCGATCACTCCCTCTGATGATCCGACTCTCCGCTACCGGGGACAGAGTCTCGCGCTGCGCTCTTGAGATCCTGAGGAACTGCCGCGCGCTCATCCGCTGTCTCACCGCGCTGGATTTGATTCTTTAAACAGAAACAAGGGGCAAGATGGGTCGAATACAAGAGGAAATGAGCGGGCCGTAGCTATTTACTCTATCCCGTCACGACATGCCACTTGTCTTGAGAGAGCCGTCTATTTGCTTCATTGAATATGCGTAACGAGAGAAGCAGATACGATTTAATCGTTGGCAATGAACTTGAATTTCCATTCCTCCACATCAACGGGAGGGCATGGCTCAATAGACATATTCTTAAATGCTTTGAACATAATTAATTTTTGCGTCATTTCAGTAAGGCATCAGTAGAACAGTTTGTCAGAGCACAGCGCATTATGTCCGTTCAGTGCTGCATTGATGTAAGGGAAACGCTGGAGCGGAGGACAGACCGAAGCGTCGTGTGATGTGACTCGTGTCTCAGCACTACATTCGTCCTGGGATTACTGCTGGAGTACCAAACAATCCGTAGAATAGTCTGATGGACAATTACTCAACGATTCAGTGTAAGTAATCTTGCCAAGTAATTTTAAAACTATTGCGTGATGATAGGCTATTCAGATGCATGAGATTCAGCACTTGGGGCCAACGGTCTAAAGGCCAATGTAAAAAAAGTGATTGCTTAAGTATGTCGAAGTATGTCCTATTAAATATTAATGGCACAACACAGTTTCAGAGAATAGGCTATCGATCAATCGCTGTTCTGATATTTATATTGGCCTATTTATTTATTTTATGATGAGGGGCCATTTACCTCATTAGTGGCCCCTTGCTACAGAAAGTGCTGAAATTGTATACTTGCATACATACTTTTAAGATAAAAACTAATAAAAAATAATATACATTCAAAATAAGAATTTCATTTTTATATCTCATGAGGTGTTTAACAAACAAATCTTGAAAACAATTTATGCGATTCAGGGCAGGCATTCTGCATCTTGCCAAGTTTTTTTAGGTGCTGTTTCAGACCAGAATGGGTCTTTTTATGGGGCTCTTTAGACCACCCTGCCCTGTCTTTTATTTTTTATCCATTTCAGGGATTCACACATGTCAGCAAGTCAAATCAAACTTCAAATGGGCATTTGTCAAATTCATGCATTCAATGACCTCATGAAACAGAAAAAAATTGCAGTGCATTCAAAGCAGTACTCCATGCCTTTTTAAAAATTTTACACCTTTACAATATAACCCCTTTAAAATGCTATTACTTAAACAGGTTAAGACAGTCTTATAGCTACCTAGGGTCGCCTCTTATCATGGCTCAGCAGCCATTTATTCAGGTAATTTTTAGAGTTTGACATATAGTCTAGGGATTTGTCTGTCTTAATAATTTTTTTTATTTAACACAGAAATGTGCTGCGAAAATGCCGATATGAGAATCTACCATAATTTTTTATATTGTTCCTTAGTGATACCGTCCTTCATTCTGGACTTCCTGGAACATTTAAGCAGATATTTCTGAACATAGCAGACTTAGAAATGGCATTTCACTTTACATGCTAAGCTGTCATATTCTGAGAAAGTATGCATGCTGCAGATAAGTTGCTGGACAGGTCAGGTGTAAACAGATTAGGGGTGGCAGTGCCAAAAAAATTGGACCAAAGAAAACGTGACAGCTGAACAAAAGCTGAGTGGCACGGCCGGTGGAGAGATGTTTGTATGATGGGCCTTGTGGCTGTCAAGAGATAAATAGCCCTCTGCTAGCAGAAGAGTGAGTTGGAAGGCCTGCTGGATCTGTTCCAGGAGCTTGGAGAGAGCAGGGAGGAATGGAGGCTGTCACCAAGGGCACTGATACGTGCTGTCCTGCTGCCAAATGCCAACCGTTGTCTGTGTATAAAAAATATGATTTCTAGGTGTTTTTCAAGCAATATGCCTTCAGTGCAGCCTTAAAAAGTCTCCTAAATACAAATAGTCCAATCAGCAGAATAGGATCAGCTTGTTTATGCAGCTGTGAATCGGCCTTGTGTGAATAGATCTCATCAGTATTGTGATGGCAATTTTCAAAAATGAGCACAATTTGACACATTGTGCTGATTTACATTCTTGTAAAGTTCCAATCAGATGTGTGGTGTTATTAATAAAAACAATCAAGTGGTCCGGTCCTACTAGTGTCACAGTCCCATTTTGGCTAAATGAATTAATTTGGCTTCAAAAACCCTAAAAATAAGTTTTGAAGTGTTAATAACTCAAAATGATCAAGTACAAAATTGAGGCTAAGGGAATACCCACAAGCCCTTGTGCTTGAATAATTGAATTATGTATGCTTGATCAAAACATGTGAGCTTATGAGGGTATATGCAGTAGTTGTTATTCAAAGATAAAATAGGCTTTAGCTCTTTTGAGTATTGTTGATGGTTCACATGGGCCATGTTAAACTCATTCAATTTCTCCCATGCAAGTATTTAATAAAAGTGCAGTTTTATGTGTATTAAAATGTATTTTGTCCGTTGCCTGATGTCCAGCCAAAATTACATTTTTAATAATTTTGACTTAAGCTTATTTCTTGAGCTTATTAAGTTAAAACAATTATATTTTAAATGTACAGTTTCTTCAAAGGTTTTGAGTAAATTGAACTCATTAGGGTTTGCAGTGTTATTTTATTATCATTGAGATACTATACTTTTTCTTTATATTTAGTTTTTATTTTTGTTTTCCAGTTTCATTTTACTTAGTTTTAGTCATTTTGTTGTCTTACAGTTATTTTTTTCTAGTTTGTATTACATGTTTATAAAATAATTATTTTAATGATTTAGTTAAACTAAAGGGAAACATGTCACCTTTTATTGTATTTCATTTCAGATGTTTATTTTATTTCAAGTAACACTTTTTTATTGTTTTTTTTTCAGTTTTAGTAAACTATAATAGTAACAGCTTTGCAGTATGTAAGCAGTCTTATACTTTTTACAGTTTTTCTAGTTTTTTGTTGTTGTATATGTCTCCCATTACTTGTCTCAAGGTATTTTCTGTTTATTTTTGCAATATGTCATACTACTTATATACTTATGTTTGATGTCTTAGTGATTTTGACAGATACTCAAAATGTTATGTAATGTTGCTATCCTTAGAGTAACATTTAGAGTTTTGCTCTTTGTATGTTAGTGCAACATAAGAAGACTAATGCTGTTCTTCATGCTGCCCAGAGTTTTGCCCTGTGGTCCGCAGGCCACTGCTTTAATTTGCTCTTAAGGTACATTACAGTACATTTCTCTGTATGCAGTTCTGTTTTCTGATGGTTTTTTACAATGAAGACCATTTTCACAGCCTTAGGCTACTATTACATGAAACATGAAAGTGGCTTATATGATGAGTCCAGTCCATGTAGGTCCATTCTATTTTTTCCATGGACTAAAGAGCTAGATGTACTTAGAAAACCCAAACTGTAATTTCCATTCATCATATTCCTTAAATTGACCCCTGTCACTTTTTATTTAATGATTTTTAAAATAGTAAATATTCATGGTAATAGAAGTTATTAGTAAATAGGCTTTATATTTGCATAAATAGTCTCAATTCTTTGAATCTTTTATGTTTTGTTTGAGGTTTCATGCAACATTGTCAGAAGCCATTCATTGGCCCATAGGCAGTGACAGACAAGAGAAACAGTTCATTCAATAAGCAGTGTGACATGACGCAACACTTTCTACCCCCCGAGCCCCCTCACGCACACATATATTAATTATAGCAGTCTGCTGTGGTTTAGATTAAAACTTTGGAGTCAAGACCTTGTTTGCTGCATAACCAAAGTAAAAGGTTTTTAGAATTATTAAAATAAATAATAGCATTTGAGTTGATGCAAAGAGTACAAGCATAGCATATGTTATATTTGATTTATATTTTGAGTGGTTGGGTCACATTTGGTGAGTAATGTCATCCTCTGTATGTGTTAATGCTATGTCCGCAAAGAGTGAAAATAAGATACGGCAACTATGGTTCAAGATATCTCGCTTAGATGTTCAGACATCAATATTTTTAGAAACATGCTTGGACTCTTTTCTTACTGCCAGTGTAGACCATCAGGTCTGCTCAGATATAATCATCACAGGTTTTTGTCTGTTCATGTGGTTCATTTCAACCACAAATGGTGATTGAGACACCAAATTTTTGTGTACTGAAAAAAACAACCAAAAAATGGTAACATTTAAATTAACTAATTTTAAGTCAAAAATATTATTCTTATTTTACTCTTTATTTTTTTTTACTCTTTAAAGGGGCTATATGTAAGAATGTTCATGTATTAATTGCTTTCTTTATTGCCAATGTGTGAACAGCTTGTATCGAAACTTAAAAAAATGAGAGGTGAATTGCCGAGTAGTTCAAACATATCCACATTGCTGTGATTAGATGCTTTCTAACTGCTGTTTTCTCAACCCTGGTATTTTTGCTGTGTGTTATTTTGTCATTGAGTGGAACCATGCAAGATGGGCTGGCAAGACCTTTGGTCAATGGAAGAGAGTAGGTTCAGTTTCCTTATTACATAGGTCAACATATGACATTCTCCCATCACCGCAGAACCTAAACCTCTGGGTAGGAGAGGATCCCTCTTGTCCTTTGTGTTCATCACCTGCCACATTAAGGCACATTTTAACAGGATGTAAGGTGGTTCTTAGCCAAGGTCGGTTTACTTGGCGCCATGACTAAGTACTGCGATATTTGGCTTTAGCATTGGAAGGCAAGCGTAGCATGACCAATAGCAAAACATTACACGCAGAAAACAATATTCCTCCGCTCAGGCAAGCAACCACCAAGAAAAGGTGTAAACACCAATTCTCGCACAGGACAACTGGCAGCTGCTATAGGGACTGGAAGATGCTGGCTGATCTTGATCAACGGCTTATTTTTCCACCTGAGATTGGCACCACTAACCTACGACCAGATATTGTTTTGTGGTCTGGATCAGCACGCATGGTTCAGCTAATAGAGCTAACAGTGCAATGGGAGGATGCGGTAGATGAAGCATTGTACTGTGGTATGCTCATCTGGCCACTGAAGAACAGAACAGCAAGGAAGGAGAACCCAAGTTTATCCAGTGGAAGTGGGTTGTCAAGGTTTTGTGGCACACTCTACAACCCGGTTCCTCAGAGACGTCGGATTCAGTGGCCAAGAGTTGCGTCGCACTCTTGAACTTATCTGAAGCAACAGAAAGGAGCAGCAACTAGCTGTGGTTAAGACGGAAAGATTCTAGCTGGCTGAGTACAGGCCGCCACACTACGGTTTCATAGAATTCTTGAAAGCTTGAAGAGTCTGTTGGTTTATTCGTGTAGTTTGAATAGTAATTACAGTTATACGTTCCTGTGTATATTGCGTGAATGATGGGTGGTTGGGCAGATATTGTGTTTTGTGGTAGGTGGTATGCCATACGGAACCGTTGCCACTGAAACTGCATTAATGCACCAGTGGGGCTCGACAGCCTTATGCCGAGTTCAGACTGCATGATTTTAGCCACGATTTTGGCTCGCCGACAGGTTTTGAGAAATCGCCGACAAATGCCCGAAATCACAGGCAAATCGGCGCTCGTTCACGCGAGTGACAATCACGCAGTGTGAATGAACAAAGACGCGAACTGAGAGAATCACCGACGAGTCGCCGACGCCCGTGAGATATTTGGCATGCTAAATATCTGGACCTGTCGGCGATTCAAAATCCTGCTGTGTGAAAAGTGTTTTGACTGAAAACTACATCGGCGATCACCGGCAGCCAGTGAGAGAGCAAGATACAGAGCAGCAGGGAGTTCGGGGAGGAGTTATAGATCACATATCAACATGATATGGCATTGTTTCAACAAAAAAAGCTTCTTCTCGGTCTATTTGGACACAATAAATGGAAGAAAAATTAGTAGAAATTTGGCAGGAGCACTCGTGTCTGTTTCACCAGCTGTACCACAACCGGGTCGAAAAAAAAAGTCTCACGTGAGAACTCCGGTCTTGCACGTGTGGTGTCGCGCGTTGTTTCCTTTTCATATCTCACGCGTGTTTGTTGTGAAATGTAGTTTGCGTGCAGCGTGCTAGACAGAGTCTGTCGGCGATTTTTCTAAAGTCATGCAGTGTGAAACCTTCTGTCGCCGATCCATCGTCCAGTGTGAACACAGCAGCGACTGAATGCTGGCCAAGATAGTCATGCAGTGTGAAAAGAGCAGCGACCTGACTACTTTGAAAATCGTGCAGTCTGAAAGAGCCATTAGTCAAACGGGTTGGCGCGTATGGTTGGGTTGTTGAGAGATTGTGGTTAGGTCTCAGCAGCAGGGGGGATGTAGAGGTCAGTATACTTGGCTGAGTTGAGTGGGGGACGGAGGGGGGGGGGGGGGGACACCAGAGTCACTGTTAAGTCCTCTTAGGCTAGTCGACGAAACACTGAGGACGGAAGATGCCCACTTGAAGACATTAGAGATGTCCCCTACTCGGCTCAAACCAGACGGTTGTCGCACTGGTCCTGTAGTTGCAGCCATCGCGTGTGCTGACGCGCCAGAAGGGGAGTCACACCACCATATGGAAGGAAGCGTAAATGGATAGAGAAGCATAGTTTACTGTAAAGCTACTTCTTAGTTTTGTTTATCTTGGCGAAACCCGAGTTACAAATCAGCAAGAAAGTTTTAACATCTACTCTTGAAATCATGTGTGCACGAGTGGGAGCACGTTCAATAAGTTGTTGGCTACAGTTCACTCAACGGCCAGCGATGTCGCTAATCACAAGGGTTTCTGAATTATACATAGAGCACCTTTTAAATGGTTAGTTCATGAACACATTTAAATTACAACATCAATTACTGACCCTCATGTTGTAAAATATCTTCATTTGGGTTTCAAAGATTACTGAAAATCTTACGGGTTTAACATGACAAAAGGGTGAGTATGTAACTCATGACAGTTTTTTCTTTTTTTTCCATCATTGGGTGAACTAACCCATTAAGGTAACAATGGGTTTCCACTTTTTACAGTGATATAGTGCACATTTTCTGTAAACAGTTAATTTTCCACATTTAGGTTACCTGACAAAACATTTTTTACAGCTCATATTGCCACATTAGTACCAACTAGATGCAATTAAGAGGAACTGAAGTGCATTTGAGTTAGAAGAGCACAGGTGCAAACAGTACAAACAGAGATTATGTTTCACCCCAGCACTTCTGTTGCAAGCTGGTTTGTACAGTTGTGCGTTTACAGTAGAAACAATTTATATAAAACTGTCAGATACCTGTTCTGTATTGAACTACACACACATATATATATATATATATATATATATATACACACATGTGTGTGTGTGTGTGTGTGTGTGTGTGTATTCTAATTCTCCTGTCGTTTGTGCATGGCTGTGTCCTCATTTTTGCTGTCTCCACGGTAGAACAGTCTACTGAAGTTATTTCCGTTAGTAGCCAGCAACAGTAAGGTGAATTCAAGCAAATCTGGCCACATTTTGACAGTCATCTCAATGTCTAAACAAGGCTCAGTTTGAATTTTCTAAATATTTGAAATAACATTGTGTAACATCAATGCTAATGTTAGGTTGGTCTTTGCTATGTGGTGTTTGCTGATTTTGCAATTATATTTAAAAAAAAAAAAAAACATTTAATATTCCTACAGCATAACATTCTGAGATTAGAGAAACCCAGCAGTCTCTCATGCAGAAATTAAAGCCCATAGGGCCTCATCAGAATCAGAATGTCAACTTAAGTACAGACTAAACAGTCTGCTGATATGCTGATAGACACTCAAAAACATTATGTAAGTGCATAAGAAAATATGAATTTATTACCTTTGCTTAAAACCTCTTTGGACTGGCAGGATGTTGGAATGCACCAACATTTTGACTACCGAAATCCTTTAGATGGACATGGTTTTGGAGGGCGAAATCAGTGATCGAATCATGTTTAATTAGCCCTTCTTTTTACTGAGCTCATCGTCTATTTCACTATGTAAACGATAACAAAATTAAATAATTAATTATCTCAGCTGTGTGGATACTAGCTCTGGATTGACAATATAAATTTCTTGATTTTAATAATCGGTAATGTTGTATGGTTTCTTAAATGTAAAATCTTTTAGTCAGTGCTGTTTTCTGTTGATCCACAACGTGAAAAAAAACTTCACTACACATTTGTAGCCCATTTACCTTCCAATACTAATAGTTACTTTTATAACGAAGCAAAGTCTCAACTTTAAAATTCTGTTTTTAAAAAAAAAAAAAATTATTACGAAATTCAAACAGTAAATGTAATTTTGGCGCTCAGACCGGTGTAGCGCAGCACAAATTAAGCGGACGTTAAGTGATCATCTAATCTCTTTACTACATCACAAAATAAACATGAGTGAACATCAGAAGGTATGTTGAAAGATACATTACAGCTTAACAAAAAAACTCCTGTCTAATTGTTGAATCAGTGTTTCAACCAGGACAGACATCAATGAAACAGCTTGTAGGCTATTCAATGTCCCTTAACATAATTTACCCCAAGAAAAGCTAAATGTCCATAAACTCACAAGTTAACTAGAAAAATAACTCTGGAGAAGAGCATTTTGCAAAATATATGCACTGTATTACATATTTGTATATTTTTACCTAACCTATTAGTGACATAATTAATGTATGTTTGAATAAATCTGTCATAAAATAAATAAATAAATCTGTCATTATTGCAGTTTATTATATACAGTTTGTATTAATTTATGTATATAGAGTAGAAAGAATTCTGTCATTAAAAAGTTATTTATATTTATATTTACATTTATATTTAATCATTTAGCAGACAGTATTATCTAACGCGACTTAACTGTACAAATGAGAACAATAGAAGCAATCAAACTAACAATATACAAGTATACAAGGGCAACAATATGGAAGTGCTGCGACTAGTCTAGCACAGTACACAATCACATTGCACAGACAGTACACGTAGCAAGTTTTAAGTAAATAAAAAATAAATAGATATACGGAATACAAGTGTTAGTATCAATGTGTTGTGTGGCTGAAAAAGTTTCTTGAAAATGGCTAAAGACTAATATTCTCAAGTTGTAAGTTTAGGCATATGGATATAGGTAGAGGTATAGGGATATAGAGCCAGTGGTTGTTCTGTAGGCAAACATCAGTGCCTTTTGAAATTTTATGGCAATTGGCAACCAGTGCAAATTGATAAAGAGAGGTGTGACTGTGACATGCACTCTCTTCGGCTTGTTAAAGACCACTCTTGCTGCAGCATACTGGATCAGTTGAAGAGGTTTGACAGTACATGCTGAAAGGCCTGCCAAGAGAGCATTACAATAGTCCAGTCTGGATAGAACAAGAGCTTGGACAAGGAGTTGTGTATAGCAAGCAATGATAGGAAGGGCACAAAATCTACAGGACTAGGCAGTTTTAGGAATGTGTTCTGTGAAGTTTAACTGAACATCAACAATGTAAACTACAAGGCTTCTGGGTGTCGTTAATGGAGTTACAGTATGGTTTACAAGCCTAGCTGCCTGGAAAAGTTGTGATTAAGGGTTTAGTTGGCTGAGACCACAAGCAGTTTTGTCTTTGCAAGGTTGAGTTGGAGGTGGTGGTTCTGCATCCAGCAAGAAAATGTCTTTCAGCTAGGCTGAGCAGCTATATTGTCGGATAATCTGGCTGAAATGAGAGATAGAGTTGTGTGTCATCAGCATACAGTAATAGGACAAAACATGTTTCTGAATGACATATCCTAGTGATGACATGTAGATGGAGAAGAGAAGTGGTCCAAGCACTGAGACTTGAGGCACCTCAGTTGCTAGATGTTAGATGTTGCAATTTAGACACCTCACCCCTCCACGATACTCTGACAGACCTGCCTGATAGGACTTGAGATAATAAAAAGTTATTATAAAAAGTGCCTTTTGTGCAATTAAAGGACTTTTTTAGTTTTTATTTTTCAGCCCGGTTTTTAATTTCAGTGCATTTCTAGTAATAATCAAAGTTGACTTTTATAAAGATGATTGATTCCCTTTGTTTTGATCAGTGCATTAACTCTTGGCAACTTGATAGAGCACTGTAAAACTGAGATCTTATAAAATAAGCATTCAAAGATGGTTTATTTTAGTTTTCAAGTATAAATGGAGGTTGCTGGGCTGTCTCTGTGCTGAAGTTCGGCTTCACCTGAGGGCTTTTTCACTTTCTGGCAGGATATGTGGATTTTGCTGTGAACACTCTTTTTTTTATTAATTGTCCTTTCTATTATGATTTCCATAAATCATCTTCTCAATTTATATAACTGATATTACTTTTCTTGTTACAAATAATCACAAACATTATTGCTCTCAAAGACTTTTGTATTGACTTGCATATCATAATTTCAGCAGTTGTTGACTGTTTCTCTTACAGTAAATGATCATGTGGTGTGTCACTCGATGTAAAACACCTTAATGTAAAAATGCCATTTACAACACTGTACATAGTGCAAGGTTTCTGAATGTATGTAGTGTGCTATTATACTGAAAAAAACCTGTGTACTGACCATGAATTCAGGGTTTTGGATAAAACATTTGTATGCATGCTGTTCCTCTTACGCATCCCCGTTATCTGGTTGCTGTGAAATTTTCCTACTAACTCTATTTTCGTTTTTTTTTTTTCTCTTTCATGCAAGCAGTAGAGCTATAAATCCCTAATCCACTGTACATTTGCTAGACTGAAGTGAGCTTGTACATCAGTAGCAGTGTAAAAACATTTTATCTCACTGTAGGTGAGTAGCTTCTGTTAAATGAAACTCCATTTAAAGCAGCCTTGCTTTTCTCTTCTCTAATACTGCAGCAATCAGAAACAAGTAGGCCAATGTTAAACATGCCTGAGAAGTAATATGATGTGATAAATCCATGCATGGGCTGCTGCAGCCTGTGGACTTAAATGATATAAAGCACTTAATTTAAACACATTTTAATTCAGCCATTTAAACATTCCAGATGAAGAAGAGCACTGTCTGTGTGGTAGGATGTGGTTATGCAAACACTTGTGCTCGCTAGTTCTATGCTTGCTAGTTGAATTATTGCTGACACATACATACTGCAGCAATGCCTTAATACATAAACTGAATTAAATTTATTTAATAATTAAATATTTTTAGTTAGAACACTTTTACCTTTTTAAAATTATAACATTTTGGTAACTTATTTCAAATAAATTGAAAATATAACAGCTCACACAGTACAGTATGTTTATTTTGACCTCCTGAAGATGATATTCAACATTTCCTAAAAGCTTTCTCTGACCAATTGTTTTAAAAAGAATTTGTGAAAAATGCCCTTTTACATTACTCACATTTTTTTTTCCTCATACAAAGCTGTATATTTCTGTATTTGTGTGAGCTGTATTTCACACAGAAGCTTTTCTGCTACCTTAAGATGGGTGTTTCTCCTTTGGCATTGCTCTCTTGAATCAGGCTCAGCACAATAAAGAACAAGACATTCCCATTTTCCCATGTGTAGGCCTGTGACCACATGACTCTATACGGTCTAAGTCAGTTTAGTGCAGAGAGTCAGAAGGGATTACTCTTTCTTGTTTAAGACCATACAAATGAAGATTTCACATGGAGTGCATCGTTCTTTAATCCGTTACTTGGGTCGTAGTCTTGTGGCTCATTGCGTCACGCGTGGGCTCCTAATTAGACTGTTTGATTTCTGGCCAGTACTTTGCTTGCAATATGGTTTAATGCTCAGTTGTGACATTTTTTTGTTATGGAGAAAGGGTTTCAGAAATGAAAAAATAAAATTTGTACTAAGACATTTTAGATTCTAAACTTCCTCAATTGACTGTGTAAGTATCCATGCTTTATGTAAGACTTTATGTAAGACATAAAAATTATCCTTAACTTTATTGATATATCAATATGTACTATACACCATAGTATATACTTGTTAATATTTGTTAATATTTTGAATTAGATTTCACTTTTTAATTTAGTTTATTTTGTTGTTTTTGTATTTTTTATAATCTTTATTTTTTATGTATTGCATAATATATATATATATATATATATATATATATATACAGTATATATATATATCTGTATTAGAGGTGTAACGATACACGTATTCTTATTGAACCGTTCGGTGCGAGGCTTCGTATTTATGAACCGAACGGTTTATTTGGTTCATTTTTCCTGCCGACCAACATTTCGTTATTTCAAAAGTAGGCGCGCCGCTTGTGGAAAGCGTGTTTATAATATAAGAGACGCTTTAAATGGCAAATGTAATGCAAGCGGAACGAAACTGAGCTACTCGTTATTGTGTGGTTGTCTGGATGACAGACCGTTTATCAGTTTGGACCAATGCAGCGCAAGTCGATCTTGATCAGCACTGTTACTACACGGCCAAATCCAGTAAAGAAAACGTTTGAATTCGCCACTGAAGTTAACATCGCTGCGAGATCTAGTGATAAACATTCACATTCACTGGGGGCTATAAGCAAACCCACACCTGCCCGTCTAACCATGGGCAACTCCAGAGTGGAGAAGAGTCCATCCTCTCTCAAGGAGTGTGGTTCCAGGGCCCAAACCGTGTGTAGATGTGATCATAACTATCTCTAGTCGGAAGTTGGAACCTCTCAACCTCATGGGAAGGCAGCCCCACGTCGCTCCTTCGGGTAGAGCCTGGCCGGACCCCATGCAGGCACTCATATACGAGCCCCAACCCGGGCCTGGCTCCAGGGTGGGGCCCTGGCTGCGCCATACCGGGTCCTCAATTTCATTTTACTCATAAGAGTTTTTGAACCATTCTTGGTCTGACTCGTCGCCTAGAACCTGTTTGCCTTGGGAGACCCTGCCAGGGGCATATAGCCCCGGACAACAGCTCCTAGGGATTTTTTTTATTTTTATTCAGTTAACACTTATTTTGTTTCAAGTATGAAAATGTTTAATAATTTATGGTTTTTGTTTAAGTTTAAATCGTCAATAATAATTCGAACCATATTATGATATCATTCATATCATAATAGGAATTTTACAAATTGCAACGCAAAATGTAAAAACATATCATCACCAAAAGCCACAATGAATATATCCCACACTGATCTCATACACAATGCACATACAATGCTATACGAAGAGACAAAATAGCAAAATATTATTCAAGAAGAGCAGCTTTTGATAGCATAGTATCATCATAACAAGCTGAAATGGCAAACTCTTGATTATATTATCTCATCAAGCAATGCAGTACCTTGCACAGACTCGAGTTTTATTTTTAAATGAAGGTGATGTAAAATCAGTGATATAATGTTGGAAAAAAAAGAGGAATTAATGAATTGTGAGAAACTAATATCAAGCTCCAAATGCAAGATAACTTTGCTGACTGTTCAGTATAAGCTATATTAACTAGAGGATAAACTTGATTTTATACATAAGATTTTATTATTTTTGATCTTATTTTATTTTTTATTTATTTTAAATTACATTTTTGCTGACACTAATATGTTCACAATAAGATGAGGAACATGAATTAAGAAAGTAAATTGGCTTTATTTTAGTTTGATCCTGAATTTAAGGTGCTATTTCTACCTTAAAATACCATCTTCATATCAATTATATTATTTCTGACTTTTAAAACCAGTTAATTTAGAAGATACCACATGAAGCACAATTAGAGGTTATCCTTTAGGTTATTTTTCAGATTGTAATTTTACAAGTGCTGCTGCTTGTTGGATGTTTTCCAGCTGGAGCATTTTAAAACTTTACTGCTTTCCATTATCTCCAGCCTGTGCTTGCACAGAGGGCTCAGGGAATCTCTCCATTCACTGCCAGTGCATATGGTCCATTAACTCGGCAAAAGAAAGTCATTGCAATCAGCTTACCATTTAATTAATTTTTACTGGGGTGTTTAGGAACTTGTTTTTCTTTAGAATTTCATGAATACTGCAACAAAGTGGGAAATTAATCGTCGTCACCCTCTATCATCTTGCTTGCGAGCGACTTCCAGTATAACCGCAAGGCCCAGTCACAGCACTGTATAATGCTAGTAAGATTACTGTACATGTAAACAGACTTACATTGCAGGGTTGTTGACATGGTTTTAAGCCACCAGCATGGATGTTGTTTGCTTATCAGTCCTGAGCCTGTGGCACACTTATTCTTTTCCATATCAAGACCATTGTAGTTTCACATGGTTGCTGCTGCCTGAATGAGATTTTGCTTCTTCTCCCTCTTTTTTTGTATCCAGACAATGGCTTGTCACACTACGTTTCCCACACATTGTTTTAGAAGCAGCAGTTTTTAAAAAAATATAACTTTGTCTTAAATTAATAGTTCAGCCCAAAATGAAAATTCTTATTTACTCATGTCATTCCAAACCCATTTGTTTTTCTCTGGCCATTCTCAGACTCTGAGGAGATGTGAAAAGTTGCAGGATTCCAAGTATGAGCTACCTGTTCTATTTCCTTTCCGTCTTGTCTAAAAAAAGCTATCTCTCTTCTGCCTTGTGTCCTGGATCTGTCTCCATTAGCGCAACTGTCCCCGGGCCCCAAGATCCACATAGGCAGCTAGGACTCCCTTTCATCAAGGTGACCTAAAATACCCATATCTACATTGCTTAGCCTAAACTTTGAGTTTTGTGAATCCTCTCTTGGTTTTTGGCTGCAAGATTGGCTCTTTTATCATTGTCATGTCTAATATATCTTTAGGATAGTTATACAAAAGTGTTTTGACTTTATGGGACAAAGCAGAGATGTTTTGGGTCAATAACTAATTTCACTTTGAATTATTAAATACATAGACATATCCTTGCTTACTAATTCATTTTCTAATGTTGTTTATGCTTCCACCCAACATTCTGTACCTAGACTAAAGGCCTCCTTAGGTTCTAAGATCTGAAGTCTAAACCCGACCTGTAGTCTGAATCACTACTCACCCAAACCCAATGTGCATAAATTAATAATAAAAAAAACAAAACAACCCAAGGCAGACTCGATAAAATTAGACCCGAGTCCAACTTGACTGCAAATAAGTAAGTAAACTTAATTAAACAGCACCTATGACAGATAGAAATCACAAAGTGCTTTACAAAGAACAATAAAACGCAGATAAAACTATCAGAGCTAAAAACAAAACATAAAACATAAAAGCCCAATCAACTAAAAGCTTGTCTAAATAAAAGTGACTTCAGCTGCTTCTTAAAAGAATCAATATATTCAACCACACAGTGACAGGGCGTTCCAGAGTTTGGGGCCAACTGCCAGAAACGACAGATCACCCCGAATTTTAAAGCAGGTTTTGGGGACCATCACGATGTTTTGACCTGAGGACTGGTCGATTGGAGAGTGCTGGAGGAGGAGTAGGGGATCAACAGGTCTGTCCAATGGAGTGTGGATAACACTGTTGTAATTTGTGTCCTTCTGTTGGTTCCTGCAATCTCTTTCAAACCTGACTAGACCCAAACATAAAAGAGGCAGTGAAGCCCTGCACGACAATGACAAGTACGTTTCTTACCTGGTGTGACAGACCAAAATCTGAGATAACAAAATATGAAACGCATGTATGCCTATTTTCCTTCCTTATTTGTAGATAAAATTAAATCTCTGTTCCTTCTTCATAATGTTTATGTTAGCAATATTAATTGCTCACCCAAGCGGCAAAAACTGATACCGTTGCCAGATATCAGTTAAACTGGTCTACGGCCAAAATGCTTCTGAAGCAAATGTAGTAAAACTTGACTAATTCTGGGTCACTGAGCTTGAAACTGATGCCTAAATATTTTAAGAAATGGTATTGGGACAATATACGTCCTTTGACTTGGGAATGGTGGAGGATAAGTGAATTATAAAGGGAAGGGATGTCAATTTCAACCAGAAATGACTAAAATGCATCTTTGACTGGATCTTTGAATAAATCTATGACTGGGTTTGTACAGTTGGAATGATGAAATCTGAAGCTGCATTGCTTCATACATGATAAGAATTGCATCATGCTATTTCTAGAAGTCATGAATGATACAATCATAATGAAGCTTACATCACTCTGCTGAATAAATTGCCCTATATCAGCTCTAGAAATCATACTGCAGGGGTGCAAAACTCAATTCCTAGAGAGTTTAGTTAAACAAGGACTTGGTGAGCTTGATCAGGTTGAAGCTAAACTCTGCAGAGCTGTGTCCATTTGTCACACAATGTTTTCCTCTCTTATTATTTGTCAGTGTTTGATTTTGCAAAGGGACACATTGCTGTTTAGCCAAAGTGAGCAGAGATGGCTCTTACTTATGTAAACTCCAAATGGAGAAAACAGAGCCAATCAATTCTTACAGACTATTCCTGGACAGGGACAAGAGATGCTCCATTTAATAAATACAAGTGACAAGCCAAGAAGCGCAGAGTAGACACTAAATAGGACTAAACTAAAAAAAAAAAAAGTTACATAAACAGGACATGTGAGGATAGGAAATTAAGGATCATTGTGGAGCTATGAAGCTCTTTAACTAAGGGGCCGCTCACACAACACCGTTTTGAACTTTTTATGTGTTTTGGCTGTTCATTGACCCAATAACATGGGGCCTGAGAACTCAAAGGTTTGAAAATGAGTTTCAAAGCGCATGAATATCGTCTCCATATATCTACAAAAATGTGAATTTGTGACTTCATGCACATACATTTGACATAGGGGTGTGCGATATGACGATTTTTAATCGTGGACGATTAAAATGTCTCCACGATCTGCTTTTGAAGAAATATCGTAGTATCGTGTTACAGTGCATTCTATCAGTTCAGTTCTGGCGCCCCGTCTCAACTGTACAACGCGACGTAGCCTACACATGATCACACGTTAATGAATAGTTACGGGACACTGCAACTCACTAAAGTTCATTATTTGCATAAGCCTTGCCGGTTAAACATTTAATTCACGCGCTGATGTGCTGTTCTAACGTCCGCTTTCCTGACCGCATAATTTACCCACGACAATCACAGGTAGGCTACTATAAGCCTGTCAAACAGCGCCTAAATACTTGACTAAGTTATCTCTCGATACTGTTAAATACACACAATGTTTACATAAACAGGCTATGTCTAAAGTGAAAGCAAACATTTGAGAGAATATCTGGTGTAATATGCGTCTATATTAAACGCGTCGCGTGCTGGTCTAAAAGCGACAGGAATAAAATAGTACTGCCGCATGTCCTTAAAGGGATAGTTCACAAAAATTTTTTTTTTAAATCTGTCATTATTTACTCACTCTAATGTTGTTCCAAACCTGTATTAATTTCGTTCTTGTGCTGAACACAAAAGACAATTTTTTTAATGTGGGTAACCAAACAGTTGCTGGTCCCCATTAACTTCCAGGAGAGAACCTATAAAAAACTATAGGGGGACCAGCAACTGTTCGGTTACCCACATTATTCAAAATAACTTTTATTTTCAACAGAAGAAGGAAACTTATTCGGGTTTAAAACATCTTGAGAGAGTAAATTGAGACCATTTTCATTTTTGAGGGAACTATCCCTAAAAAACACAAGGAGAAAATCACTCACTGACTGAGAACTTTAATAGTAGCTTTAATAAGAATCAATAATTTATTCAGTGAAGTCTATGTATTGTTTTAATTTCATATTTGTTAATTTAATCACTTTCTTCAATACTTCAATGCTACTGCTAAATACACCTACTGCATCTGAAAAAATAACTCACTATTTATTTAATTTGAATATTAATTTGTGTAATGTTTATCTTGTCTTATTTTTTTAATAACAAAGAAAATAATGACAAAAATTTTTATCTTCGCCACTGGCCTAAATGTATGCCTTTCTTTTTTCTTTTGTTACCTAAGGCTTTGTTTTTAACATAGGGACATTAGTTTGGCTGTAATGAACAGCCACTTGCAAAATATTAAAACCAACTTGAAAAAGAATCGTGATAAAAAATCGTGATCGTGATTTTCCTAAAAAAATCGTGATATGATATTTTTGCCATATCGCCCACCCCTAATTTGACATGTTCAACACTGTAGTGTTTCTTTACAAAGTGACATCAGAAACACAATGCATGCTAGTTTTCAGTCGTTTTTGACAACGTTTGTCACGTTTGTCAGTTATTTTAAATTGTAGTAACATTTCACAACATTACAGATTAGAATTTATTTAGTATTTTTGATTAAATAAATGCAGTCATGGTAAGCATAAGAGACTTGCAGACCCTAGATGTTCGAACAGTGTACATGTATGGAAATTATTTAAATATTTTTTCTTTATTATTTCTCTTTTTGTGCTCCATAAACATCAAATGAGTTTGGAACAGCATGAGACTGAGTAAATAATGACAGTAAAAAGTGTCCCATGTCTGGAATGGGAAATAGGCCATGGATCATTGACTGAGGTTTCAAAAGACGAACATTCAGACAAAGACAAACTGGTAAATAAAAGAACGTTGTTAACCAGATCATTCACAGTAAATTCCCATACAATTTACATACATTTATACTGATTAAAATGTATCGCTGGAGCAGTACATTTAATTCAAAAGAGTTTGCTTTCCCATAATTGATTTCACTTTGTAGTGAAAAAATAAAATGATGCCTTGCCAGCGGATCATTAATTGATTCTAAATTTGAAGCCATGGCTCTTTATTTGCTCTGCTCTGGGAAGGATAGGTTTGAAGATCCCAGGGGCATATTTGTTTTCCTGCACGTCTTCTGCCTCTGATTATTGGAGAAAGCTGCAGTGTCTGCCAAATAGCCGTGCCTCATGCTGAGGCAGCAGTGAGGCTGTTCTGAGCAGTCATGGTCATTGAGAAGGAGAAATGGGGCAGGGCCAAATGGAGGGAAAGCAGGTTGACTGGTCATCACCAAAGTTATGTCTAAACAGTTGATTCCTTTTTTGGAGAGGTTTAACAATTGTTCAGTGAACCTAACAGAATGTCTCTGAGGGGTTATAAGTATTTGTGGCATCCGTTTGCTTGACTAATGGACAGAAGATCCATGTTTCATCAAGCGTTTCACGCATGAATGTTTGTGACAGATGTCTATACAGCAGTGGTTCTCAACTGGTTTTGCCATGGGACCCACATTTTCCCATGGTCATTAAGCTGTGACCCAATTTTTTTTAGCAATTTGAACCAGGCACATTTATGTCTGAAATGGTTGAAACATAGGCTACACCATCACACTAAAGGGTGTTTTGGGTTGTGATTACACAAACTATGTACAACCATGGTAAATACACAATACTAACACTGTTAATACCATAAGGACACACTGATCCTGACTTTTGGGTCGCACCCCACAAGTTGAGAAACACTGCTCTACAGGATACGGTTTTTAAAATCAAGTCGTTTTTCATGACTACAGTATATTTGTTGTACTTAGTTGCAGCCTCTGATTGACCTTCAGCTTTTCTAAAACAACAACGCCAAGATTCACAGTGCTTTCCTAGCAAGTCTGTATAGGACGAATATGCTTTTAGCAAATTCTATAAATGCATTTTTGTTACCTGCTGTTCCAATAAAAACTTTATCATCATTTTAGTGATGCATGTCATGAGATGAATAATGTTCTTTGTGTACTGGCAAATTATGGAGCCCAATCACTCACCCCCATGCTGTACCAACCACGTAAGACCTTCGTTCGTCTTCGGAACACAAATGAAGATTTGAGAGGTGGATCACCGCTACATAGGCTCGAGGGATTGAAATTTGACGGCCCAGAAAGTCAATGAAGAAAATGAATAAATATTCCATGTGACTACAGTGGCTCAACTACAAGTTTGTCAAGTGACGAGAATACTTTTTGTGCGAAAAAACAAACGAAAATAATGACTTTATTCGACTTTTCCTTTTCTTCTTTGGAGGCCTGAGACGAGAGTTCAAGAGATTTCCATGACGCATGCGCGAAAACTGAACTGGAGTTGTTGAAGGAGATCACAATTCTCGCGCATGTGTCGTTTATAATTTTCATGTCCTGCCCTACGTTGTTTAAATAGCAAATGCGTGCTCCGTGCTGGTCTGAAAACTGTGTGTTCAGGTGTATTTTGTTAAAGAGTGCGTTAGTAATGTGCAACTATACATACAGTCCGCAACTAGACATAGTTGGGTGCGTAATGAGGGCGGAGTCATAGTGGGGAAAAAACACAGCGAACATCGTGTCTATTTGAATGACAAAAATGCCCTTATTTAAAAACTGAGTCAATGACCCAACCAAATGGCCGGATATATTCTATTATCTGGTTGAATCTCCAGGTAAGACATTGCGGTAGCTACCGGTAACATTAGCCTATAACTCAATCATATGTTGCATACTATAACTCCATAAAACCTCGTCACTTCCCAATTGTGCGTATGCTTCACTCCAAACTAGTTATACTTTTGTAAAATGGTGATCAGTACAGTACGAAGTTGCCGAGGGACTGTGCTGACAGGTTCATGGCTGGTGTCATGACATTGCGATTGGCCTGTCAAGCCAATCTTCAGCTGATAATGCTAAAGTGAAAGAGACATCCCTTATGAAAAACAGCCATTGGAATCTTGTAGTATTTTAGGATGAAATATTATGGTAATCCTATAAGAATACTATTGTATTTTGGGACAAACCATAGAAGTACTATAGAGTTATTACAGAACGTCACAGAAGTATTTTAAAATAAATCTTATAGGATTACTTTATTTCTTTTTTCGTATGGGAAGTAGACAAATCTGGCCCACTGCCTAATATGAGTTTAACACCCACTACTATTTCACACAGGGATGTGATATAAAAATGGACAAGTCCCTGGAAGCTCACACGGTCCTGTGCGTTTATTAAGAAGGATGTAGAATAGGGCTGGGTATTGACACAGATTTCACAATTCGATTCGATTTCGATTCACAAGCTTGCAATTTGATTCGATTTTGATTCCAATTTGATTCAATATTGATTACTTTGGATATCAGTTACAATAAAAGGCAAATTTTCTCAAGAAAATCAAATCTCTTAACTAATGCTGTAAACTATGGGAGTCTAGTTGTAGCCTACCTGGCTTCATTAGCCTATATGAAGCTAACTGTTTTGTAGCTATACAAACACTTAAATTACACTTTTATTTATTTTTATAATAAGAAGATTATATGAAATATAAACATTTAAATGGTGGCTGTCATAAAAACTTGCCAGATTTATTCAAATATGCATTAAATATTGAAGAACATTAAGATTATAATGCATATGTAATATGGTGTATATATTTAACAAAATTCTCCTCTCTAGAGTTTTTTAGAGTCATTTTCTAGCTGACTAACGAGTTATGTAGGTTTTCATATTTTTGAATTTCTAAAGAAAATGGACGTAATTTGAAAAGTGAGACTTTGTTTCATATCAGTAGTAACAAAGGACAAAGATTATTGTGATTTTTTGGATTTGCCCAGCCGAGATACAATGTTCCATTCATTCAAATGAAACAGGATGACTAATCGATTCTTGAGATTTAAGAATCGATAACGGTTCGTAAAAATGAGAATCGATTAATATCGAGAAATCGATATTTATTACCCAGCCCTAATGTAGAACATCGGTTTATTAAAAAAAAAATGATATTGGTAGTACAGAAAACGACACTACTCTTCAGCATGATTGTCGCGTGTATTTTAATGAGTGCCAAGGCAACGTTTTCCCCTACCGGCTAAATTTACATCACGTGACGGGGCGTTCCCGGGAGTGTTCACAGACCAATCGTCTGTATGTATAGGCGGGGCGAGGGCCATTGCTAGATCCCTTTATAAATTTGCTGTCCCAGTAAATCTGAAGTTTGAGTTTAACAATTTATTTTATTTGTCAGTGTTTT
Organism: Pimephales promelas; assembly: GCF_988280905.1. Lineage (NCBI taxonomy): Eukaryota > Metazoa > Chordata > Actinopteri > Cypriniformes > Leuciscidae > Pimephales > Pimephales promelas. The sequence continues at coordinate 22,993,812 of NC_142776.1, read as the reverse complement.
AATAGAAATTATATAATTGGGTAATAGAAATTATCTATTTGCAACGCAGTAATAAAACAATCAATGCTTGTAAAAGCAACCAAAAACAGAAGCTGACCCGTACGACAGAAATCCATGTCCGTGCCTGTCTGTTTTCTAGCAAATGCAGTGCACACATACATTGCACCCCCTTGAATTGCTGTTTATAGTGCAAATATATATACTGTATATATATATATACACATTTATTTTATGTTTGTGTGTAGAGTTACTACTAACAATTTTTGGATGAGTAAAAATAGTTTTGAATGTTGACAATACTCTTTAACATTTTTAGTGTGGATCATTCATTGCAACATTTATCCTCATTTTCATGTTTAATGTTATCTGCTTGACAAATCATTTATGATACTGCTGCCCACTATCATGCTTTTAAAGCTATTGTTATCCAATTTGTAGGCCTTCAAACACCTTAAAATGCACATACAGTATGTATTTCTTCTTAAAAATTCAAAATTTTCCCCTGATTTTTGCCCCTGCCTGCAGCACTGTAGAATTGTACTGTTACTATCTCAGACAAACAATGGGGGACCTGTGCCCCATTAGAGATTATGTATAGCAACGCCCCCCGCTGCACGCACTTACACTTTACACACACAGGTAGCCCACACAGCACAACACAAACCAGACAAATATTAAAAATTACAATGTAAAAGATTATTATTGTGGTCATAAAGATATGGTGAAATCCAGCTAGTCCCGTAGATGGTCTGCTTGCGCGCTTTAGCTTCACGCACGACCAGATCTGTTTCCTCTCTGGAGACGTGTTCAGTCTTTCCACTCTCATATTCTATCATGTAAACAGCAATCCGCCATGGCGCAAGCGCACCTGGCATTAAAAGGGAATAGGAGATGAGACTCTGATTGTTTTTTTGCTCATAATGCCCAAAATACACCCATTACTCATTAAGAGAATAACCCTTTTAGATCATGTGGCTTGCTCGCTGACAATTTTTCCTGTCATTAACTAGTAAACGTGGATTCGGACAAGCCCTAAGTGCACTTGCTTTAGACCATGCACATTAGATCGTTAAAATAGGGCCCAGTGATTCATTGATGCAAACATATTTCAATTCGACTGTAAAGCAGCTCTAAAAAGAAAAGAAGCATCATTTTTCAACTAAAGTCAGTAAGTGTTGATTCAGTTCAGCTTTAAAAGAAGATCGATTTTGAAATAAGTTAAATTTGGCTATAAACCAGACCTTTCAAGACTTTTTCACAGACCCCGATAGCCAGTTTTGTCTGATGAATGATACCAGCATGATGAATTCGATCTTCAAGCAGAAAGAACTGGTTTAATATTTGGAATGATACCATTACACAATCTGAATTCTGACTTATGCAGCCTGGAATTAAACCACACTATGTTGCTTTGTTTGGCCAGAGAAGAACATTATCTCAGACTAAGCCTGGTTTCTCCAAAGATTTTTTCTAAAAACTTTTGTTAATAGCTAAATCATTTGTTACAGTTGTTTGTTTGTTTTTTTGTTTTTTTTTTTGCATTTGGCGTGGATGACATGCAGGGGTATATTCAGTATAATATGCAGCGTTGCTTCCCTGAAATTAAATTAATTTTAAGTTTAGAAACCTCCACACTTATTGAAGCTTAATTTCTTGTTAATGTAGCCACTGTATCAAATAAATACCTAGGGTTGTGTACCTCCTTTGTGTAAATACCTCCTTTTTGCCCTTCAGAAGAGCCTCATGTTTATAACAGTAATATTGCCAGACTCATTAAAGTTATGTGATTGTCTGGTTTTAGCCAGGTTTCTGTCATACTCAGCAAACCTAGTTTATGATCTGTGATCATATCATTTACAAAAAGTGTTTTTGTAGAAAGGGATTTAATATTCAGCAAGCCGAGCTTTATCATTTGTTTATCTGTATTATATTTGTTTTAATTTGTTGTAGATTAATTAATTTATTACCGTATCTAGAGCTCTTGCATTCTTACTATCCTTGATTAAAGTTTGGATGTTTGTCTCTAATTCTGAAATCTTCTCTGTCAGCCTAACTATTTTCCTGCATTTATCACATGTGAAACCCTCACCGGCAGTGCAAGTGACAATAACAGGAGAAGATGGCATGATTCACCATGACAGCATAAAAGATCAATACAAATACAAGTGTACTGATATATCTGATGATGAAATTGTAGGAAAGAAATTGGCATTTGAACATAACATGCTTGCCATTTTTTTTTTTTTTTAACAATAAAACCTAATAGAAAATCTTATAAATAACCTGGCATTTTAAATATCTACAATAGTACGACCATCTTGGGGAATATTTGTCTGTACTAATTTGCAGATGTGCTCATATAGTCCTCTGTTTCCCCCTTGAGCTTAACTGTCCTGAGGAAGGACTCCCAGGAGATCAATGTCAGACTCACCCACAATAACAAAACCCACAGACTCACACACATGCAGCACTGGAAGAGATCAGAAGCTCTGTATTAATTAGAAATAAGGGTAACATTAGTTAACATGAACTTACATAAAATACTTCTAAAGTGTCAGTGCGAGTTAGCCTGGCAAGCCAGACCTACATCAAGATATTGTGGGAAATCACAATTGGTGTGCCTCAATCCGAGGGGCAGAAAAAACAGTTGTCTTTCAAAATCCCTCTGCACGCATTAGGATTGCGCTACAACCAACCAAAGCAATGGATGGTTGTGGATGAGTGAGTCCCATGCATTTCCCACCAGCAGAGCTAGTTGATATATTAAATATTTAAACTCCAAACACATCTTCCTTTTTAAAGAATGACTTAAGTAACGTTCTCTTAACTCCAAGTCACGGCCAAAGCTGTTAGCCAGTAGCATCTTCTTTGTTTTCAAGTAGCAGGGAAATCACCTATGGAAATCACGGAAATCACAACTCTGCTGTCATTATGTTAAGCCCGCCCACCAACTCTACACAATGTGATTGGTCTGACCAGAGTTTGGTTTATCCAGCTCACAAGCCAACGGAGAGTATGTATAGCAATAAGCTGCTATACATTAAAAGGTGCCATAGGTGATTCTCTGCAAAAAACATTTTTTGTTATGCTGGTTGAAAGTCTCCTGATAGCAATCACTCTGTTAAGTGGTCTAAATGTATTTATATAAATATATGTTGTCTGAGGAAGGCGTAAGAGCATAGAATGTTCATTCATTCGTTGCGTTCTGTCCGAACGGTCCTATAGTATGTGTTCCCTGTCAGTCGACGTGTGTTTGAACTGTGCAGGCTGTTCACGCAGACATAATAAGTCATCAGCGAGTTCACGTACGTTGTGCAGACAGAGCGGGAATGGCAGGCAAGCAGCAACAACCTAAATTTCCTTCTGAACTGACAACAAGTGGCACTTGCAAAGGATAAACGTCTATGTATCTTCATCTGAGCCAAACAGACTCTCATTGTGGAAACCCTGTCTTGCAGGAAACATTATTACACACTGACAAGTTTTGCTTACTACACAAACCAAAAATTAGATGCATCTAATTCTGTTTTTAAGAATTTACATTTGGTGTAGTGTTACTAACTGTACTAGTTTTTCCCACCAGTGAACTACACATTGCAGTAACGTTGTCTATAGTCTTCTGGGCTGTGCACGTTCGTGCTTTCAGGAGGCATGGCTTTGGACGGTGATTTGCAGGAAGGGTGGGTCGTACGCTTTTAGTGCCATCAGGCTACAGTTAGCATTTTCACGATGTCCTACAGCACCTTTAACAACCCAAAAGAAACCAAAATACCCAGGAATACATAGGACAGTGGACTGAAAACACATAGGGTATAAATACTGTAGGTAAATTAATCAATGAAATGAACATCGGGTGCAAAACATAATTAAATCAATGAAAAACTATAGAAATGATCTCAGACAACAGAACTAAAACACAAGAAAAACCCAAACAAACACAAAACAAGATCACCCGCAACATAAATTAATCTTAATGTTAATTTTACATTTAGGTATCTGTTATTAGAATCAAAAGTTGTATCTGTTTATATTTTTTAATGGACCTGAGCTAATAATGAACAATTGTGTTCGTATTAAAGCTACAATATGTACGTAAGAATTTTGTAATAAAGTTATTTTCAAAAATCACTTGCACAGTTTGATACATTTCCTGCAGTTGTTTACTTACAATATCCCAAAAATTCCCAAAGATTTTTAATTTCAGAGAAATTCCAAATTTAAATAATGGCTCGTCCATGTTCACTTGTCGCTTGTCAATGATGTAATATCTGCATTATCCCTGGTTTCCGGCAGTAACCATGGCGACAGACGTGGACAACTGCGTTACGTCCTTACGTCCTCTAGCTCACGCTGATGTTGTTGTTTCCTTCAATCATTATGGGCCATGGCAAGCAGACTTTGGGACAAAAGGAGAACTAAAACGAGGACCAATATCAGACTACCGCTTTCGAGATGCCATGGCAAGAGCTCCACGTCCGTGAATAACTTGACAGAGACGCCACTCTTGCATGTACTTAATGTAACCCCTTGTTGACACCAGTAGAGCTGATCAGACAAGACCAAGGTGTACCCTACTATCACACCGGGCTACTATATTAAAATGTGTTAAACAGGCCATATGGTAAACATCTATGAATCAGTCATATGAACAACAATATATTTATTAAAACATTTATTTCTACATTTCTATACTCTGAAAACCAACAGTTTCCAATTATTTTGTATCATACCCAAATCAACAAAGTTAAATTTGAAACCTTACAATGAACCCTTAATTAACTGCGAAATAGCCAAACATGCTTTATCAAACCACTCTGGTAACGTTACTCTTTAAAATAACACTCTCCTGTTTAGTTTTTGTGTAAACCAAATTAATATAATGTAACCCTTACAGGTATCAGTACCAAAAATATCTCTCCAGTACAGTTCGGCTTTAAAATGTTCGAATTGTTACCAAGCGCTTGTATTTGAAAACGTTGGGGCCTATACGGTGGTGCACATATGAAAAAAAAATCCTTTAACTCCCTCCCTGGTAGTACAGTTCAACGTTCAGAAAAGTATCCGGTTACTCACGCGACTCCGTCAGTCCGACAGTTCAAAGAATCCACAGGCGGGTAGACGATGAAGCAGAATGGCGAGGTGCAGTTGGTAGATGTCCGCACGGCGATGTAACTCCCGTGGGCGAGGTCCCTCTTCACAGCAGTGCTACTTAGCCGGCTAGTTCCCACTTGTTACTTTATCTCTGACTCTCAAATAAAAACGGCGCTGGCTGTCTAAGCTGGTTGTCACTCATAACAGTCCAAGCCAAAGTCCCGTTTAAAAGTCCGACAGAGTACTTTTCTCTGTTATTGCAAACAGTAGCGAGGGACCGAGCTGACGTTACACTTATCACTTTCACTGGAAAACAACAAACGACTGAGCCTGCTACTATAAATTAACTGCAAGATAACATTTGTGTGTGTACTTAAGTCTACAAATGTTAATCCTCTCTGAATTCAGCTGAAAGTTTTACCACCCATTGATACACAGCCGCTTCTCTCTCGCATGTGCGTTTCTCTTCCGACTCACTTTTTTTCTCCCGCCCCTTCAAGTGATCTCTAATTGGCTCAGTTTACATCAATCAAAACAATCTAAAATCACACTGGCCAAGTTATCAAAACACTGGAATTCACAAAAAATAAATAAATAAATAAATAAAAATAAATAGCCTAAAAAATATCACGGAAGGTGTAGTTTTTTTCATTAAGATACCACAAGCCAAGAAATTGTCTTTTCATTTAACCAAATTTAGTAGGCCCCTATATTTATTAGACAGGTGAGCAAATGTACATAAAACTAATCTGTTATATAGCTCATCAACATGATGACATGTTAGGATATGATCTGTATGTTATTCTAACGTTGATCTAGCTCACTGCTATTCTATAACTTTCACCACACTCAAATGCAGTTTAGTGTGATAGTCACAATATTCATTCATCTAAAAAACTGACCTGTGTGAATGATAATATAGCACTTGCAAATAGTTCGATAGAATGAAATGTCCTTATTCTTTATATCCGCGGGACTCGCGTGTGGCGCTGATATCTGTCTCTCATTAGCAATTGCGCCCTACTTTATCCCACAGTCATGTTAAAAACATCAATGTATTCCTCATCCATAAACATTATTCCATTAGCATGACGACAAGTTCCATAATTCCGCTTATACGTCATCATCCTACGCCTTTGTTATTGTTGTAAGAAGTTTGCGACCCCTAGTGGCAAAAAAAACAACAACATATTGTAGCTTTAACTAACATTACAAATATGTTACTGTAACAAATTTAGTGCTCATTGTTAGTTATCTAATGGGACCTTATTGTAAAGCAAATACTGAATACGTCAGATCAACTGGGAGAGGGTATTCTCACCTACGGGCTGCGTATCTATTTTTCAGTTTGGAGAAGGACTCGGTCCAACACATCTCTTCAAGTAAGAGTGTGTTCGGCTGGTGTTATTAGAAGTGGGGTCCCCGTCCCACTGAAAGAACTTTCAGAGGCTCCTGGGGCATATGGCCTCCAAGCCACTTGTTGCAGTTTCCCTCGCTTTGAGCCATCGTTGCTCAGCGAGCTGGTACTGGTCTGATCACGACCGTTGCGCTATGCTTCCCTCGCATCTCACAACTCGCCCGTCACCTCCTCCTCAGAGTCAGAAGCTTCTGAGGATGCTTCATTCCACTAAACTTCCGGCCTGCTCAATTGTGCCACCAATGAGCCTCCATCCCCTGGTGGTCCAGCTGGGCAGGGACTATCTCGGGCCGCACAGTAACATCTGATTGCCTCTCCGGAGTCCTCCTTCTGCCAGTTGTTATTCTGTCTGAGCGGACAACCCTTGGACAGACACTGGCTCTCAGCTGGACCCAGGGCTCCGCAGAAATGCATTCCCCAGTGAGCCTACTAAAAAAGTGGCTGCGATTCATTGTCGCCTGGCGCCTGCTCAAGTTCAGTGATTTCATCACACTCACATGTTGAGCAGAAATGCTTGTGAAACTCTGTGAAATTGATCGCACTCAGGTGTTGAGCAGAAATGCTCCTGTAGCTCAGTGAAATTTATCACACTTAGGTTTTGAGCATAAAAATGCTCCTGAAGCTCAGTGATCTTCACATGTAGTGTTGAGCAGTGTTCCTGTCTGTTGTGTTAAAAATCCTGTGGAAACAAGGTTCCTACCTCTCCCGTAATAGGAGCAGGTGGTGTGCCTGCAAGCGCTGCCCAGGAGGAGGCAGACCCAGCCTTGATTTCTTTGTCCGAACGCAAGCCTTAGTCCTCAGACCAGCTCTTATCTATTAGATTCAGCAAAGAGGGAAGGCTGTTTCCAAGTAAAGGTGACCCACTGATGGTGGCTGCCTTCAATTTGGTTCAATATGCTCAAGTCCTCTTAGGTGTTGAGCTCCTCTATAATGAGTGTGTGCTCCGTCTGGGCGTTGACAGAGTGCTTTGCTAACAGATTCTAGTATTGGGGAGTACGGTGACCCCATATGTGTTCTCTTCCACGATATGGCTCCCTTCCGTGAGCCCGTGTCTTCCCTGTCACTGTCCAGACAGTCTCCTCCCTGTCATTGGCTGGAGCCACCCCAGTGACATTCCATATGTCATACTGCCCAGTCTTCCATCCAGTTCATATATGTATTCTCCACGTTACCTCCTTCCGTGTTGGATGTGGCTTCCACAGCGTCCCTTCCTTCCAATGTACGGTGAACGCTTTCCCAGTGGTCCTGTAGGAACAGCATTGACTTCCCTGGCCTAAGTCCTGTCCCTACCCGCCTTAAAATTGTGGGGGCATCAGGAGGATTTTTTCTAGGCACTGGAAGGTGGCAGCTTTAGTGGAATTTTCAAAGGTTATCCCCATTCAGTCGACCGTCGACTACGTCCGACGTTATCGACTCAAAGGGAACGTCCTCGTTGCGTATGCAGTCCCCTTGCCACTACCACTTGACCACCGCTGACTCCAGGTTACGCTCGACTCCTCAGCGGAAAAGCAACTAGTGCGTGCATCCACTTACGTATTTATACTCGCGCCATGGGGGGCGGAGTGTGTGATGCAAATTAAATTTGGCTCGTTCAATAGTACTCCAAGAACATTGGCTCTCTGATGCAATTCCAATTTAGTCAACCGTCGACTACGTCCTCCATTCCCTCCTTCAGAGAACGGTGGTTTGCATAAGCAATGGACATTTTAAGTACACTAAAAATTGCAGGATTTTACTATTTATTTAACAGGTACTTTTTAGAATACAATAGTTTTTACACACGTTTTAAGATATTTAAGATATTTAGATTTGAAATCAATGCATTAAACAATTAGAGCTGTCACCTTCTATTGAACAAATTGCTATAAAAACATATCATTGGACAATTTAATTTAGGGGTTCAAATTTTATAAAAGTGGTGACTTTGACCATTATGTGGATCATATTTCGGACTGTGAGAAGAATGTGTGAAATAATTGTAAGAAAATACATTTCAGGTGGTTTCCTAGGAAACAGTTTTCAGCTATTATGAACAATATGTGTCAGGCTGGCTGCATGTGGCTCTGAGAATGCAGTTGTTACATACATGCATTTTTAATGGCCCTATGCAATGTTCTGCTTTTACTCCTTTTAAGAGTGCATTTACTCCTTGCTTCAGTCAAATGAATAACCTTTATAAAACAGAAGAGATGCTAAAGTCTGTTTGGCAGGATAAAGGTAACCTCATTCACCGGCTGAGGAGCGACACTGATAGCATTTCATCTTGTGGCACCTCCGCTCTCTGTAGATCTCACATAATGTGGCCTGGCTTCACCAAAGTCATTACAGAGATATCCTCTACGGGAATGATAGTGAATTAATCGGTGATGTCTTTTTTATGAGGCGACTGCAAGACAGAAATTAAGCCATTTTGCTCGAGCGGAGCTGGGAAACTTGTGAATGTGTCCTCTCGCCTTTGTAGAAGCAGCTCTTACGTCACACAGTTTCCATAGCACCCTGGGCAGATCTGGCTACTCTGTGAAATCACTCAAGACTTTGCTTGTGTATGTACACGGCTGCTGGCTTTCCTATTGGATACAAATGTTGTTCCTCTGTGTTGGATTTAAAGTAATTAAGGATAGTTCTGGTTCTGAACGTGACGTACATCGATCCAGCCTGTTATATTCCACGATTTAACTTTGGCCTGCTTATCACTGCACATCTCCCTAGGTGGATTGTTATTTTATGGTGCATATTGCGCTGTCATGTGTGTAATCACTGTTTCTAGTGTAATAATAGCAGTTTACTGTATATAAAAAAATATTTTAATGAAAACTTAATGGTGTCCTTAATGGTTTTATTATGTTTTAACTGTTTTATAAACCAAGAAGGCCCTATAGATACTGTGCTGTATTGTGAATATAATACACTATAGATCTGCTATTTAAAACCTATTGCTATAAGACACCTATGTTATGTGAACATTAAGTTATTTGATTATGTGGTTTTGGTATCTTATTTGATTTATTATTTTTTTCTTTTGTCTTTTGAAAAGAAACAGTGCTGAATTGTTGGCAGTGTTGAACCATCCAGACTCAGAGCTATGGTTGTCGGACAACAGACATGGAGTTATTTTAGAAAGTTGGCATTTCCTGTGGTGTGACATGCTATACTCCATTTAGAATTTTAATTATTAGGTATAGCTTTTATGATCTTTAAGGGTGTGTTCACACTTGTCAGGTTTGGTTTGATTAAAACGAACTCCGGTGCAATTGCTCTGTTTGTGTGGCACATTTGAATAAGTGTGAACGCTGCCACCCGAATCCTGGTGCGCAAGTGGCGATCTTAACATAGAGGCATAGGTAGGTGGCTGCTTGGGGCCCCCTAACAGCAGTCATAGTAGGGGGGCCCCCAACCAACCTAAAGAAAAAAAAGAAAAAATAATAAAATATATATATATATATATATATATATATATAGAGAGAGAGAGAGAGAGAGAGAGAGAGAGAGAGAGAGAGAAGAAAAAACATGAAAAAGCCTCTTATCATAGTGAACACTTCAAAAAGCATAGTAAATGCTATTAATATTCTTAAGAAATACGTTGAAGTAGTTAAACTGTCCATGGTTCATGGTTATCTGTCCCTACACATAACACCCCTACTTTCACAATGAAATAGACTAGTCCGTAACGGTGCGCGCCGAGGTGCGAAACGGCGAAAGATAAACACAATGAGTGCTTCTCAATATCCCTCCTCGTCTCCTCGCTCCTCCGTCCTCCGTCCTCCATCCTATGAACCGGAAACTGATCGAGCTTAGACATCTTGAAGGACATCTCAATTCTCTAATTGCACGGAGAGAAGTCAAGGATCGAGGAGTGAGGAGACTTCCAGAGGAGTCATGAGCAAGGATACACAGGTGTATCCTATGCGGAACTGTTTTATTGACTAAACGTGACGCACATATCAATTCTCCTCCCCCTTCACATAAGTCACAATTTATCCTTTACCTTTGCAGTTTATATAAACCACACATCTCACATATTTCAACAGTGTAGATCTGTATTATTATTTATTATGGATTTATTAAACCATTAATTTATTAGCCAAACTTAAACAACATAAGGGCTGATCCTTTTAGCGCTGCTGATGACACTGTGGAGTGATGCTCGAGTGATCAAGTATTCCAATGTATATATAAAAAAAAAACACTTTTATTCGATTCCTCCATCCTCGTTTCCTTTCCTCGCACCCTTCCTTCGCGTCCTACAGGGAGGGGAGCTGAGACACGATGGAAGGAAGCGAGGACGGAGGAATTTTCCTTTCAAATTTAAACATACTTTAGTTTTCATTTTAGAAAATGAAAGACAACAATGATAGTCAGAACAGATTTGCTCTCAATTTTTCCCCTGAACCGAAGTTGAGGGTGCTCTCTTTACCCGACTTGTGGCATGTTTGTACCCACAGCAAACTGGCAAATGAAACAGTGGATGATTACAGTAATTAATTTGTCTAATGTAGCAATCAACCAAACATTTCTTCCTGAGGGATAATACTCACAATAACAAGAGGAAGGTGCTTCAAATGCACTTAATGAAGAAAATCTATACTAACTGTTGACAGAACAGAAGAATATTCAAATAAACAGATGATATCTTTTCACATAATGTCTTTACAAGACATTAAACAACTTTTTTTAATTTTATTATCTTAAAATATAGTTGTAATTTTAATATTATATTGCTCAGAAAAAGTAGTCCGAAATTGTAATACAGTACACTAACAATTTGAATCTAAACATCACAAAGTGTATATTAGTGCGACTGACCAGTGAGTGTTTGTGTACTAATAATGTAATAAAAAATTATAATAAAAAAGTGTTTGTGTACTAATAATGAAGGGGTATGTTTGGACCAGCCAATTATTCAAATTAGCAAATTATACATTATATCTCGTTGTAAAACAATTTTGCTCAGGCAGGAAGAGCAGATGTATTTACTTTGAATTCATGAATATACTATATTGTACTCTACCCTTAAAAAGTCTGAGGTTGTTTTTTGAAAGAATTATCTTCTGCCTACTATGGCTGTATTTATTTAATCAAAATACTGTGAAAAATCATAATAGGCCTATATGTGAAAATTATTGCAATTTAAAAGTAATATTACACCAGTTGTCAATCATTCAAATATGCTGATTTGATATACACTAGAATGTGGAAACTGATATATTTTCTTTTCTATGATTCTTTTATGAATATAGAAAGTTCAGAAGAACAGCATTTTTGGAAGAGAAATCTTTTGTAACATTACAAGTCTATACTGTCACTTTTGATCAATTTAATGCATCCTTACTAAATAAAACTATTGATTCCTTTCAAAATATCTTAGTGACCTCAAACAACCTCATGAACAGTTGTGCATTTTTTTTCTTTTTTAAATTCATTAGTTCTTTGTAGCATGTCAAATGTATGCTGTCCACTTCACAATGTCTCATGCATAGAAATTGAACATTAATATGCATGTTTTGAGTGTATTATATAATGACAATATTTTTTCCCCCAGTTAAATTCAGGCTTTTGTTATGTAAACTCATTTTCATCCTGCAGTGATGACTATAGTAGCACCTTGGCATTATCTTTTCTCAGGATCAAAAAAGAGGACACTGAAGGACCCATAAGAGCTTTACAAATGGTTAAGGTTCACATACAAGGGAATCAGATGAGGAAACACTGCTATCTTATCTGAGACGTTTATATTTTCTTGTGGGTGAACATGACTTTATCTTATCAGAACGGATCATCTCTCTCTCCAAGCACATCTCTAAAAGAAAACCAGTTATCTCTGGCCATTGTTTTGTTATCACACAATCCCTTTCACATGGTAGCTGACAGTTCTCTGCATGTGCCGGCCATTCAGATGGAAAGATGTTGCATCTCAAGTCTGTAAGAAGACATGATAATGCCCATCTGAAGCGATATTTAATGTTTTTTGGGAGTGGTCTTGTGAAATAATTATGCCCCCTCCAGACACTTAGTTTGTTTTCAAGTATCACCTGTCCTGCAACTCTTCCCTCTTCTTGCATCATTCTTGCCTATTGGTTTAGTTACTATGCAACACCTCTCAAGATGATATCATCAGTGAGAGGAAGAGATGTTCACACAAGAAACTTTGTATTTCTCATATGAGGAACTTCATAGACTAAAAAAATATTTAGGGCTGAATTCATGATGTACTGTATTTGTATTTGAAAATGCATAAAAATGTTTTACATTCTGCAAGTCCATGCATAATGAAAGGGTATGCCAACTATTCAAATGAGCAGCAAATTATGCATCTTCATGGTAAAACATTTTTGCTCAGTCTGGAAGAACAAATATCTTCGCTTTGAATTCAAGTAAATACTGTATAAAATTGTACTCGTCAAAATTCTGAGGTTGAGTTTTTAACTAATAAACATAATGTGATGCATATTTGTCAGTCAATGGTAAATGAAACCGGTAAGATTTCTGTGCTCACAAAAAAATTATGGCATAGTTTATTATTATCCCATAGTTGATGCATTTGCTTCTATTTGTTTTTATTTAAATCATGTTTTAAAAATGATTATGCCTTAATCATATTTTGTTCTAATTGCTTAAAATCAGCATTTTAATTGCAAAAACCATTACATTTATTCTGTTAAAAAGTATGAAAAATATGGTTAGCTGTGGAACAAGCAACATTCAATAAATAATGTATGAAATCAAAACAAATTAGATTTATTTATGATACTTATATATTGTCTATTTAAAATGTTTATTAGTATTATCACAGATATATATTTTTTATTTATGTATGACTGTACGAGATTATAATAAGTTTATTTATTAAGTTTATTAGTTTTTTTTACATGCAAACCATGTAAATCCAAATAGATGGTAATTATGTATGTAATTCAAATACATAAACATTAAATTTAGATCTTCATATTTTTTGAGCACCAGGATACTGTTTGATTGCTGTGTTCAAGTAATAGCAGCCTAAAATTTCCACTCTCTTACACTAACTCTTCCTGAAATTTTAATCTCCAGAATCCTCTGTGTAGTCGTTCATCCAGAGTTGCTGCTTGTCTTTGTTGAGTGGAGGATGTTTTAATAATCAGGGATGCATTTGCATGTGCAAGGGACAAAGGCACTTTGCATTAACGCAGCTCCTTCTTTCATTTCAGACATTATTCCCAATTGCCCTCTCAAACATTGTTTTAGCAGCGCGTTTTCATCCCAGAAGAACATTACAATGCCCGCCATGTCTCTTCTCTCTCTTTGGCTTCTTGTCAGGTCAGAGCCAGCAGAGACAAATCTCGTCACAGTTGATTGATATAAGCAATTTTGTGTGATGCTGCTTCCTTTTTTGCTGACAGATATTTGCGATTAGCTCCCAGACGGGTTTCTTTCATAGGTGCTAAATGAACTTTCGTGATAAACTAAACCAAATAAACTGCTTTGATTTATGACACAGGTTACTGCGCACTTAAGTGCAGCATTGAGTCTTTATGTCAGATTGTCTTTGTCTTATAGGGGAGATGTTATGTTATCAGTCACCTTATGATTCCCATCTCATGGTTTAAATTAAGGGGATGTGGTGCGTTTTATGAGGGATCTGGTAAGGTCTTCCTACTCAATTATAGCACCCTGTCCTGCAGGATGAAGCTGTTTTTTCCCAATAATATATGATTTTGTTTTTCGTTATGGTAGTCTGATTGATAGATTATACATTTTGTGATTCTGCATATTCTTTCATAAATGTTGGAGCTGTCGTGCACAAAGTGATGCCGGTTTTGAGTCTGGCCTGGTCTTTTTTTTATTTTTTTTATTTGCAAAAAAAAGGCATAAAAATGCCTTACGTTAAAACACTGACAAAAGTATATTATGATTTAGCACATTTGGCTGTTGATTGTCATGTTTCTTACACCAATATTGCTAAAATAATACATAAAAAACATACTGATTTGAAATACTGATTTTAGTTGAAATTATATTATTTAGTTGTCGATTATCTAAACGATCTGACACTGAAATACTATTACAATATTATTATTATTTTAAATGTATAATTAACATTATTATCATCATCAATCTGTGATACAGGTTATGAACTAGTTATCTAACACATTTAGCTACAATGCTAACATGGTTTTGTCGGTTTTAAGTGTCTCCTACTGGTTCCCCTTTCTTCAGAGCTTGGTTGTTTTTCTCACGCTTTAACTGGAGACACATGAACTTCTAACCATGTATAAAAAGGTCTAAACATCTATTATTGTGCATAAAAATCACTTTGGCAGAAAAAATGGCAGCAATTGGGTATATCAACTTACGTTGAAAAGAGAGAGACCATAGAGTGATACAAGAACATGAAAGTAACACCGGTTTGTTGCTATGGGCACTTGTCAAATATATCTTGTTTAACTGATCAATCCCACAATTTTCCAATGAGAAGCAAACACTCCAGAAGGCTGTGCAATAAGTGAAGATAATGATAGCCTATAGTAAGGTTTGTGGGTAATAAAAATCTCAACCTCAGCTCGAATAAAATACAAAGATCCAGACAATTTTGCTTTTGGTACCAATTATAGAGACACATTGGTACTATGGAATTTGTTGTGCAATTAAACGATACAAGCTTTAATATTGTAGAAGGTTTTTAATGTGAATATGTGTGTGATTTATTGAATCAGCTACTGAGAATCCCTTTTCTGTATGTGCTTTATAAACTAGCATTTTCGTTTTCCTTTCTCTTCCTAAAGTGCAGTGTCTGGAGATGACTACTAAGAGGAAGATCATCGGCCGCCTGGTGCCATGTCGATGCTTCCGGGGGGAGGAGGAGGTCATCTCAGTGCTGGATTATTCCCACTGTAGCCTGCAGCAGGTCCCTAAGGAGATCTTCAGCTTCGAGCGCACACTAGAAGAGCTCTACCTTGACGCCAACCAGATTGAGGAGCTGCCTAAGGTAAGTTGTCAAGTGTCAGCTTAAATATGCATAAAATCTTCCCAACAGTAGATACATCATCTCCTGAACATCATCTTACAGCCACCACTAACCTCCGACCAGACATTGTTTTGTGGTCTGGATCAGCACGCATGGTTCAACTGATAGAGTTAACAGTGCCATGGGAGGATGTGGTAGAAGAGAGGAATAAACTACGGTATGCTCATCTGGCCACTGAAGCAGAACAGCAAGGAAGGAGAGTCCAGGTTTATCCAGTGGAAGTGGGTTGTCGAGGATTTGTGGCACACTATACAACCCGGTTCCTCAGAGACGTCGGATTCAGCGGTCAAGAGTTGCGTCGCACAGTAAAGAACTTATCTGAAGCAGCAGAGAGGAGCAGTAACTAGCTGTGGTTAAGACGGAAAGAGTACAGGCCGCCACGCTACAGTTTCGTAGAATTCTTGGAAAACTTGAAGAGTCTGTTGGTTTATTTGTATAGTTTGCATATTAATTACAGTTATTACGTTCCTGTGTATATTGCGTGAATGAGGGTTGGTATTTGGGCAGATATTGCGTTTTGCGGTAGGTAGTAGGCCTATGCCATACGGAACCGTTGCCATTGAACCTACTTTAAAGACAGTGGGGCTCGACAGCCTTAGTCAAACGGGTTGGCGCGTATGGTTTGGTTGCGGTGAGATTGTGAGACTGTGGTTAGGTTACATGTGAACTACGAGGAAGGAGCAATCTCAGCAGCAGGAGGGATGCAAAGGTCAGTAAGCTGGGCTGAGTTGAGTGGGGGACGGAGGGGGGTGACTCTGGGACGCCAGAGTCACTGTCGAGCCCTCTTGAGGTGTCGTGGGCTAGTCGACAAACACTGAGGACGGAAGATGCCCACTTGAAGACCCCAGAGATGTCCCCTACTCGGCTCAATCCAGACGGTTGTCATGCTGATCCACTGGGGAGACCACACTGTAGTTGCAGCCGTCGTGTGTGCTGACGCGCCAAGTACACTGCAGCCGTTACCGCCGGACAGAAGGGAAGTCACATCACGACATGGAAGGAAGCGTAAATGGACGGGGAAGCATAGTTTACTGTAAAGCTACGTCTTAGTTTGTGCTTATCTTTGCGAAAGCCGAGTACAAATCAGCATGAAGTTTTAACATCTACTCTCGTGTAATGGAAATTGTGCAAGACATTGTGATTTTTGATGTGCTTGATTTTTTATGTACTTATAAAGCACTAAAAGTGTTCCATAATTGAAGTTTATTAATATTAATGACTATATTGTCTATAGCATTTATTCTGTTATATTTACAGAGGTGTTCACACTTGAACTCAGTGCCATTCTAAATCCAGAGTTATCCGGGTGTTTCATGTTTAACACTGTTCAAGCTTAAGTTATTAATCTTGGGTATATTCAGGTTTTCAGCAGCCATTACTCCAGTCTCCAGTGTCTCATGATCTTTCAGAAATCCTTCTAATATGCTGATTTGGTGATCAAGAAACATTTCTTATTATTATCAATGTTAAAAACAGTTGTTCTGATTAAAGGTTTTGTGGAAACCCATCATACTTTTTTTTTGTATTCACTTAAGTGAATGAATGAATTGAAACTAAAGATGGTTGTCAGCTCAAAAATACCAAACAGATTGTGTGACAGAGTTGACATGGCATATTTTGACAACATTTTTAAGCACAATTGTATGACAAAAAAAATCTCTCTAGTTCACGGGTGATGTTATTGAACTCCTAGAGTAAAATATCAAACAAGGGCCATAAGGATGAAGAATGACTTTGATATTGGCTGACTTTTAAATGGTTTTATAGTTATCTGTACACAGCTATGAAACCTTATAGAAGATATTTTTAAACCGTTCTTCTGTAAGGACATATTGTTTCGTTTAACAGACTGATCTCATGAAGTAGCGCGTGTATGACACGCCAATTCGTATTTCCATTTTTGGCGTGCTATCAACACGCATAATCGCTTTTCAGCGTGTTTATGACTTAACGTTATTACTGTATATATAAATATATGACTTACCTCAACCCCTTCCCTAAACCTACCCATCACTGGGGTTAATGGCATTTATGACTGTTCCCTTACCACCCTAGGGGAAAAAAAAAGATAGATCCCCAGATGTAGATCTACATTTTGCTTTGTTTCGCTCAGACATTTGACGCCGTGTACCGACACGCGGATCCCTCGGACATTAATGGCGTAGACATACACGCGGATACACACGGACAGCTCAAAATGCGTAGAGATAAGACGCCACTTGACTCGAAAGTGGCGAGTATGTTTACGCAAAAGTCATGATGTCATGTTGCGTTTAAAGATACTTACTGCGGGGCAATTGAATACTTGAGTCCGGTTTGTGGACAAACATTAAAATTAGTAAAGGAGGCCCACACACAAAAGCCTTTTAAGGCCAAATACGTGAGAAATGTCTTGAAATTTAACATCTGAACAATGTCTTGAGGTGTGGTTAATGTAATATAAGCAGAATAATTGACTCCGGGCCATTGAATTATTAGAAAATAATGCACACCTAATTACCAACTGTGAGCATTATTTTCAAATTTTTCAATGTCATTCTAATTTTTATATGTTGTCAATTATTCCTTACATATTTATTAGAGTAAATAAATCAAACATTACTGATGGTGATTATGTAAAGTTGTGAGACTTTTATTTTATGTAAGTTTATAAAGAATTTGGTTAAAACCCAAATATAATGTAGTATACAAATCTATATCTTGATGATGGCTCTGCATGTACTGAAATACTCTGTCAGAGTTTCACCATAAAATGAACACAACCTTCAACTAGATCTCTCTATTTTTCCGTCTTTCTCAGCAACTCTTCAACTGTCAAGCGCTCAAGAAGTTGAGCATGCCTGACAATGACCTCTCCAGCCTGCCAACCACCATCGCCAGCCTTGTGAATCTGAAGGAGTTAGATATTAGTAAAAATGGTATATCCTTAACTCAATTTATTCTATATTTGCTTTTTAGTTCATTTGTCGTTCATATGGTATGATTGTACCTTTATACACTGATGTATCAACATGATAAAACTGGCTTTATTCCAGGTATTCAAGAGTTTCCTGACAACATCAAATGCTGCAAATGTCTATCAGTTGTGGAAGCCAGTGTAAATCCTATAGCCAAGTAAGTAGAGGTGCTCACATTTTTTGAAACCTTAAATGTTTGATAATTGTTGCATTACTGTATGTACATATGGGTAATCGCTGAATCCATGTTTATTTATTTTACATTTTTTCAACATTTCATGTTGATGGATTTTGGGGAAAAAAGTATTCCATGTAGTCCCTCAAATACGAGTTGGTAATACTAAAAATGTGAATAATAATTAAAAAAAAAGAATAAAAAGAAGCTTGTCATTTGAAATATTTCTTCTATTGCCTTTTCCTTCAAATTTTGTTTCCTGTTTACAGTTTATTTTATCATACAGTATATGGATTTGCTATATTTATTATGTTCATTGTCTGGTTTCCTTAAGATAAAAGTGAACGTACAGTATATGTAAATTCTAGATATTTCCATATACTTAAAAAAAAAAAGTTTTAAATAATTAAACATAATGTTGAATTATAAGCACATTTGTGCATTAATTCTGCATATTGCAAGTAGACATCATGCCTTAAACCAAACTCCACTCAAGTAGAGATTAGACATGCATTTCTATTTTTATCTCAATTTATTCCTTAGGCCTTCAGTCGGAAGCTGAGCTTAAAATCTTTGATTCAGAAGTTTATGATAGAGGATCAAACATTCAGGATCCAGTGCATGGTCTCTGCAGAGAGGTCTTTTCTTCATATTATGATTAAATCATCCCTCAAGTGACTCCATTTACTGGGATGCTAACAGAGCCAGTAGAAGGGGAAGTGTAGAGGGATTACAGATGGCTCTCACCGCTTCTGAAGTACTTAACGCTTATCAAATCTTAAGGGCACTGGCCTTTCAGAGGGTCTGATCACCTCTCTGTTCCTGCAGGCTCCCGGACGGCTTCACCCAGCTCCTCAACTTGACACAGCTCTTCTTAAATGACGCCTTCCTTGAATACCTGCCTGCCAATTTTGGGAGGTAAGAGCTTCATCGTGGGCCTCTGTGTTCCCGTTCTGCTGGGAATTGTGAAACAGCTCTTTAACACACCTGTCTGAGTCGGTCTCATTCTTGTTGTTGTCATTGTAGTGTTTTTATTTTTAGATGTTATTTTGTATCCAAGGAGCAGCATGGTGCTGATTCTGGCAGTGATTTACCTAAAGCTTTCATGAATAAATGGGTTCTTGCGGCTCATATTGCGTTTAATGAGGAATGGTTATTTCAGTTGCATTGGGGAAAAAGGGATTCATTATTGCCGCTGACATTGGTCAAGGGCTGTTGCATTTAGAATCTGGAGGAATTCACTGAGAATACTGTATATTTGCATGGACTGTCTGCGTCGTTATAGCATTTGATTCATTTTCTTTTAATCTGTCTTTTCATGCTCTTTTAGAAGGTGGTAACAAAATGTGTAAATAGTGCTAAGTTTGAACATGTATAGCTACGTACTGTAGAAGGGCACATTAATGCGTCTGGTTAAACTGCATTGTGAGTGATGGGTAAATATGTATTTTTTGTGCTCAAATAACACATGTGAAGAGGAAGAACTGTTTAGTAAATTCATCCCTCTGTGTTTGCTTTGAGATGAGTTTCTAAAAAAGCTGTTTTTCAGATTGTCTAAATTACGGATCCTGGAGCTTCGTGAGAATCACCTGAAAACTATGCCAAAGTAAGTAATTGCCATTAAAAAGCAAAGGAAAACTGTTTGGAAAAGGAAAACGTCTCGGTTACGTATGTAACCCTCGTTCCCTGAGTAGGGAACGGAGACGGAAAATCCCATTCGTCGTCATCCGACGGAACTCGGAGTGACAACGAAAGGGAACCTTGAGTGGCTCATTGAAATGTTTGTTTATTTAGATTCATCAAGATTAATTTTTTATTGTTTTAAAGTAACACCAGGTAGTTTTTGCTCTCGGGGTCCCCCTACAGTTGGGAAACAGTATTGTCCTCTACTGCTGTCGTAAACTCTTTCATCCTACATGCAAGCGCATTTGTTGACAACTAGCCTTGAACAGTGTAGGAGGAGGTGACATGCAGGTGTTCTGCATGCGTCGTGTGTGAAATGTCTTCACACAGTGGCATATATTTCAGCATGTCATATGAATATAATTTCATGGGTTTTATTTTTTTCTAACGACAAATGATCGCGATGCTCACGTTTACAAGCCAACGTCATTATAGTAGCCTAGTCTATTGGTTACCGTTTTACTGAATCTATATGATGCTTCAATGCAATGTTTGAGTGGTAGATAATAACCATATATCGTCAATATTATAATATCAAGCTACCATAAATGAATCTGCAAATTAATTTTACAAATCGATTTGCATTACAGCTTGAGGCAAGAAAAATAAACGAATATCAAAGACATGTTAGGTATCCTAAATATGATTTTGTACATCTTGTATATTTCCTTGCAAGAATGTAGCCCCTACCAAACTTGTACACGCCGTTTAGAAGTTAAAACACCAGTTAACTTTATTTTGAAGATAAACAGAGGATAAGATAGCTTCCGTAACATAGTAAGGCAGACAAAAAACAAAACAAAGAGATAGTATGCAAGCAATATAACATACTTTCTAGTCCAAAAGCATGATAGCCAAGTACATACGCATCGGTTCACCCCCCTCCTCCTCCTTCAGCTCACGCCAGAAAACGTTGGCCCAAAGTTGATCCTCGTTCTGCCTTTAATGCGATCACTTTCTCTTTTTCTTTTTTTGCTTTCGTCCGATAAAACCTTTGCTTTCTTGTTTTTTTGTGCTGCTTCGGCCATGACTATAACATTTGACTCGCATTTTAAGGAAGTGGGGTGGTGGTGGAAGTTACGTATATGCCGTCAAGCAGTCGAATTTTGGAGTTCTCTTTGTTCGCCGGGTTACTACCCGAAACCCAATGTTTAAAAGTACGATTAAAAACGCTACAGACCCCGTCAGGCTATGGCAGACGTGTCATTCAACCTATTGTAAGTCGATGTACCATCACACGAGACTTGGAAATATATTATGAAGGTTAAAAAGTTCCCTGGTGTTACTTTAAGGGTGTCCTTCAGCTTTATTTTCTTGTCAAGTTTTTCCCCTCACAAAGCTTTTTATTTTTGATTAAATTCTATTTGAATTTGTTTACTTAGACTGCCTTCAAATGTAAAGAGATGGAACTTTTGTCATTACACCTACTATAGCAGATGGGCAAATAAGGCAATATTGATGTTTGAATTTAATGCTACTTCAAATAATCGCATTAATCAGCGCAGTCTCATCCCAAGACATCTTTTGACCATACGTCAACATCCGCCTTTTTAGGGTACCCTTAAACGTCGGTTAGATGACGTTATCGGATCCTAACCCTACCCCGTCACATAACTGATGTTAAAGGTAAAGCGTCAGTTGTATGACGGCCCGGGCTCGTCAACTAACCGACGTTTAAGGGTACCCTAAAAAGGCGGATGTTGACGTATGGTCAAAAGACGTCCCAAGACGTCAGTTATATGACGACTTGGAATGAGACTGTGTTAAATGAATATAGAAAACTCTTCTCTTGTCTTTCATGTCATGTATTTATTTATTCATTTTGTTCATTTCTCAGCAATGTGGCTTGAGTTAGAACAGCAGAGTCAGTGTAGCAGAGTCTACAATGTCATTTGTCACAGTGGGGAAGACCTCTGGACTCCTCTAGAGAGGGACACATTGCACACAGTGGTTTATGCTTGCTGACTTGTTCAGATGTCCCGGTTCAAGACTATTTTTTATCTGCCACCAATAATACCATTCAGCCTTCTTTCCAAACCAGACTGTATGAAGGAATGTTCTCCAAATTGGGAGAGAGGTGTTTGCCCACATGCAATAATTAAATGTGGGCTATGTCATCACAGATATCCGAGTAAATTCTTTATTGGGTGGACTAGTCTTTTAAATTCTAAAATTAAAGTTTTAATTTTTTTTTTCTTGTCATATTGCAGGTCAATTCATAGGCTTTCGCAACTGGAGCGGTTAGACTTGGGAAGCAATGAATTCTCTGAACTGGTAAGAAAGATGTTCTCCTATTGAACACTTTTTATCAATGGGACAGCTGCTGCCTCACTCAGTCTCTACCCAGCATGGATTTTGGCTTTAGTGGGGATAGAGGAAGAAGTAGGGGATGTTATTGCCTCCATTCCCAGATTCTCCTGTCAGATCTCTGGTGCTGCACTGCGTTGGTTGCATCATGCCCTGATCCATTATTCATGAATTGGTTCAAACACGTAGCGCTTGCCATGACAGAACGTTCTCCACTGAGCTGCATTTAATTGGCTCACCCAAGCTGGAGTAAACAATGGCAGGGAATTTATCATACGTATCCCAAGTAGCCCCACTCACAACATGCCTATAGCAGTTTCTTTCAGTGCTTGATGCTGGCAATATTGCATTCGTTTATTTGAGTATAAATCAATGAACAGGTCTGTGAGTGGGCAAGTTACTGTGTCTAGAGGAACTGTGGCAGTTGAACTCCAAATTAGCCATTAATAGCAGACTTCTTCCAATAATGAGTTTGCTTTGTGACAATTCGATAAGGAGAAACAACTTTGTTGTTTTTAAAACGCAATTTGGAAACATTTGTAATAATGGCTGAAAAACATGGATGGGTGATAAATTGATATTGATATTTATCAGAAGCAATAAATCTTAAGATTTCCTGTACCAAACAGGTGAAGTTTATAAAACTGTGAAATGACTTTTAAACTTTGTATCGGTGTCATACACTCATTTGGAATATCCAGGGCACTTTGTCCTTGGGTGATGAAATAAATGCATGCGCGGATTGCGCGCATCAATGCTTCCAAAGGGAACAGATGGTTTGGCATTGCAGTAAGTGTTCTTTACTGCTCAAAGCCCCAAAGTAATAAGAGAACACCCATCAACACTTTCTGATTCTGCTGTCTGGACTTTCAATCTCTGTTTCCCATTTCAGGGTGACTTTTCAAATAACTTTTGGCCTTTCCTGTTGGCAGCCCCATCAGTGCTATTTTAATTTGTGCTCAGCTCCCTACATTCTTGATAAGCCCCTTTAATAGTTATATACCACTTTTGGTGAAGTGGTAGGTAAGGTCCATTACTTTTTTGAAGGCGTTAAAGGAACAAATCCACTGTTTTCTTGTAAAACTATAAAAGTAACCTATAATCAAACCTAAAAATAATCTAGCTTGAAAAAAATTGCTAGTTTTAAATATCTGTGATAATGGTGATTTTTGGTCTGTCTCACCTCAGAGATATTGTCCTTGACTGTGTCAATTTTAAACATTTGCATAGAACTTTTACATAATCTATGAAATTGATGTTAGTTTTCTTGTAGTAACTTCTTTTCATTATTAACTAATTTCAGTGACTAAAATAATTCATTCCATGTTTTATTACTAAATGACAGAATCAGACACAAACATTTGCAAGCCTCGTAAAATGACTAGAAAATTTAAAAAAAGCTCATATAATATTTAGTTTCACCTTCTCTGGTTGATGTTTGACATTATCTGAAGGTTAAGCATCTAATTTCTATAAGATTTCAGGCCCTGATTTGTACTTTTTCATGGAAAGTACCAAATCTTTAATAAGAAAAACAGCAGCACATTAACAAGCAATAATCCTCAACTGAAACTACTCAAGAGCGGTTTTCTCAAGTATTTTGTTGGTGCATAATGTCAGGGAATCATGGAATAGCAGTTCCACAGCCTGAAAACAACCATAAGTTTAATTTATTATAGCTCTGTTGGCGTCATGTTCTTTTACAGAGATATTTCTCTCTAACAGCTCACAGTCCTCAAACAATGGTTGTTGAGAATGGAGCACTGATGGCATGAGGCATTTGTCAGAATATCTGTTTTTTTTTTTTTCTGTGATGTTGGCAGATGTTGGCTGGGGTGGTGTTTTGAGCCGCTGATAGTTTCTTAATTGAAGTCCTTGCTGAGGGGATCATGAAGGGACAGATGCTGAGGCTCAAATAGAGAAAATCAGTGAGAAGCCATTAAAAACTGAATGAGACTGCAGCACACAGAGGATTTGGGTCTTTTGAAACTCAATTTAAAACAATAATGTGTTTTTGTGGCCTCTGGAATGTTGAGATTTGTCAAGATCTTGCTTTTATTTTAAAACAATTGGTTATTGGTTTCATCATCATATTTATGCTTTAAGCCTATAATGATTCAAATGATGTGCACTAAAGTGGTTTGATTTAATATAAAACCTACTCTAAAGTGATTTTCTTTTCCTTTGCAAAGTAAGATTTTTATTTGGTTTTGCTTTTTGAATATCTTGGATGAAGTAAATTAAGGTTCTCAAAGGATTTACAATAGCTACGTGTATCAGCTTCTGTCTAGAAGCAGTTTTAAGCCCCAGAACCATTACATTTTTCACCAAATGTCTGAGCTTTATTATATGTTAAAGACCAAAAATATGTATATATACTTTGCCAAGGAAATTATTATATAATCCACCTTAAAGTCGGCGTGAAACGGAAGTTGAGATTGTATTTTTTTCCTTGTCGTGACGTATATCTGAGTGAAACGGCTTCTGAAATTAGAAAAAAAATGTAGGGCAGGGCTTGATTTCGTCCTTCGGGAATTGATTGGATCGTTGGAGGTTGGGCGTTACATACAAAATGGAGGCAAATTTGAATGCGATTCTCTGAGAGGCGATTCACCGATAGCCACACCCTCATCGGATCTGACCACACCCTTTCTCCATTCCACGTGACCGAAATAGAGAGGTCGTTTCGATGGAGGAGGGAAGGGTAATGTCTTTGATTAAAGATTATAAGGGTACATGAATTTTTAAAAAATAATGAAGTGCACAGATAAATCATTTATAATAAACACTACAATATTACATATAAAAAGGAGATTTGTCAAATTTGATTTCATGTCGACTTTAAGACGAAAAAGGTTTTAGAAAAGGTTCTCTCTTAGAAGAAAATGTTTCAAAATATTTAAAACCTTAAAGCTGCAGTAGGGAGTTTTAAGAAAACGTTGGTTTAGCTTGAAAAATTTAACAAGCACAATGTACAGGTCCCACCCCCAATTGCTCTCTGCTCCGCTACACCCCTCCCTTCACAGCTCCTCCCCCACAGCGGAGCCTGCCGTGAACGTGCTGGGGTGCGTTTCCCGAAAGCATCGTTAGCCAACTATGGTCGCAAGTTCCGTCGTTATCAGCATAGTTCAACGAATCGGTGTTTCCCGAAACCATCGTTCCAACGAACATTCGGAAACAGCATCGCAAAGTTGTGTGGTTTGAACGACAGCTCTTGACCTGTGGTTAGAGGCATCGTTTCTATATTTCATGACAAGTAATAAATCCTTATCTTGAGCAAAATAAGCAAGCTGACATTCAGTACAACCAGTGCCTTTTATTCAGCATCTTTAGTTTTTCAAAAGATGTGAAGTAACGTGTTTGAAGAGTGAGCATGTGCGAACGTGCTCTACTACGTAAGAACGAGCCAAATATTGAGTCTGGTAATAAAGCAAAACAACTGAGAACAATTAGAAATAGTCCTCAGATGACTGTAATTTATATAAAACAAATCTAGCGTTAATTGGATCTCAAACAGTTTCATTAAAAGTAGTTATTACTCCACCACGTGCGAAACCATTGTGGTTGAACGATACTTTGCGACAGTGGGTTTCGGGAAACAGTCGTGACAAGCTAGTTGATTTTTTCAACGATACATCGTACTATAGTAGTGAAACAGTGAACTATGTCGTTGTATGGGAAACGCACCCCAGGCTAGTAAGAAGGACCACCGATGACGGCGGATGAACAGTTATGGCACATTCACTAGTAGGGACGAAACATCAACAATATGCTTTACATTGACTACGGCCTGCCCATACTTTGACTACAAACTCTGTCCTCAAATCATTTATTTTGCAGTAATGTAACTTTATAACATTGCACCCTTTCTATAAGTTATACATAGCTAGTAAGATAATATAACGGTAACTAACGTAACAGTAAGTAAGTAATTATTCTAGCAATATGTAGGCCTAATGATAGATAAGGTTTGTTAGGACATTATTTCTGCAACATAACAAGCTAGTTAATTAGCAGGTAGCATTGTTGCTTTGCACAGTGCATGACATTATCTACATTAAGCGGCTTGAGTTTTAACACCGAGTCAATGGGCTCTGTCTAATTCTTTCTTTTTTGCTTGTTTATCACAATCAGTCTTTTTCCTTTTATCCATCTTTGTTTTATGAGCAGTTGCCACTCAAGAAATTGGCAGTTTAGGTTGTTTATCCGCCATTAGCACACATTAGCACACCCGCAATCTTGAGTTTGAACAACGGTACGCCGCGCACTGTGCAAGAGAGGGGTGTGATCAGCACATACACGAGCGCGATTGACACTGCTAAGACACTCCTCCTGGCTCTGATTGGTTGTTTCTGACTAGGGATGGGACGGTATGAAAATTTCATATCACGATTATCCACAAGTTTACTACGCCCCATGAGATCTTGCGTCAAAAGTGGGCGCGACTTCCGGTTTGAAGTAAACAAAGCGCTACTTGACATGCTTGACACTCGTTCATTCAACAGTTGACAGTCATTCAAGTTATAGCGATCCAAACTAGCTAACGATGTGGGAACACAACCTCAACGAAATTAAAAAGGTTGAAATAACAGTGCCTTTACCCTCCGCAGTAGTTGATTGGGAGTATTATAATAACATTATTAATAATCAATACTCATCAAGGCATGGTGACAGACAGTTGTGCGAGCTGACAAACAATTAAAATAAAAAATACACACTTAGTCATTGTGCTTTGGAGTTTATTCAAAATTATAAATGAATGTGCTACTTGAATACATTAACTGGCACATTTGGTATTCTGTCACCTCAGGCTTTAATCCTGAGTTTAGGTGTAACATCAGAAGCGAACAGCCAAACACATGCTGATAGAGTTTATAGAATATTAAGAATTTAAACAAATGTACACAGGAAGATTCGTTGTCTTTTGGGAGGTGATGGAAACTACAGTCGTTGGTAGGATCACTGTGATTTCGTTTTCATCTTATGTTCAAAACAATCACGTTTAAGCCACTGAATTAGTTTAGTCCGGTTATACATACAACCGCGAACAGCGCATGTTGTCCCTGAGCTCCGTAACGACATCTCTCATAAAGATTTGCGTCTTTAAATAGTAAAATAATTCTCCGAAAAACAGCTAGCCTCTTCGCTAACTAACACACAAAATACCATTGGAATGCTACTTCCGCCGCGTCACCGGAAGTTTCACCCACTTTATTTTTTACATGAGCGCCCCTCGGAAACTTGTGGATAGTGTCCAAAATAATCGTGATTATCAATATTATCACGGTTTTGTTAAAAATTTATGGAAGTGCTCAAAAAGAACCCACTTGCTACGAACTTTTCTTCACTGAAGCTTGACGTCTATTTCAAGTGAGTGACATAAAATGTTTTAACTCAAAACAACATTTCATGCCCAATTGTTTCCCTGCTGTAGTTTTGGTATTAAGGTCAAAGTTAACTTGCCTTGCGTTCGGGTGATGATCACACCAGTGACTTTTTGTTCGGCAGACAGGGTGACCATCCTTGATAAAGTTTCCCTCAGGACTTTTGTAAAACCCAAAATGTGACCACTCCTCAGATTTGGTCCTCTTAAAAGGCTGAAAAATCTCCTGAGCACGGTCACTGCCTTCCACCATTCCTTCTCGAATAGTAATTTAAAAAAATATTGCGTGCTGCGCGCCTGCGTCAGACTGGCCGACAGGATTCAGTGAGTTATTAAAATCGCGATAATCAAACACGGTTTTAATGATAATTAAATTTTAAACGATAATACTGACCGTCAGTACATTTTATCACGGTTTATCGTGAAACAGGTTATCGTCCCATCCCTATTTCTGACCAGGAGCAGTGTATTTCTGCAAATGGCAATTGACTCTGTGCACGAGAAAAATGCTAACTTCCGCCTTGAGGGCGGATGTTGGGTACTTCGGTTCCGGTTGCCGTTGTTTACATCCTACATCAGTGGACCGGCTATCTAAAGCTTAGCTATCTAAATATATTTGTCTAAAACTATGTTCGTTTGTTCATTGTCAAGTCAACCAACACAGTTTTCACTCATATTTGGGTGGCGCCAGGCGCTGCTGCATTGTGAAAAGTAAACGATATTTCACATTTTGTCACCGCACCCAAGCAGTCGCTTTACAGAGTGGAGCGTTGCGTATCCATGACAACTAGAAGGAAGTTTTTAGGCTACTAATTATTTATTATATTATACCCTTTAACCAGGAGAAGCCCCTGGGTTTAGAACCTATTTTGCAAGGGAGACCTGTTTAGAAATATGTGTGAACAGCCTAATATGTGTTAAACAGCCTAACTTGATAACGAACGAACCAACGTCGGATACCTTTATGACATGTATAGTGGTTGTCAACACTGATCTATATGACATTCTATATAGATAGTGGTTGTCAACAACATAGCCTCTGAACATCATAAACAAAACAATGGCCAACACAAACTGTTCTGGAAAATGCACTTTCTAACGCATGATTTCGCATTTTATAATGTATAGAGAGATATAACAGTTACCAAATCGCATAGCTTGAGCACGTAGCATGGCAACATTAATGTCCGAGTGATTCCACGTGTACCGCGTATGTACACGCCGTCAAATGTCCGAGCGAAACAAAAGAAAATGTAGATCTACATCTGGGGAGCGATATTTATTTTTTCCTAGGATGGTAGGAGTGACGGGTAGGTTGGGGTTGAGGTAGGTCATATGCTATATATATATATACAATAATAACGTTAAGTCAACGGTATTCATAAACACGCTGAAAAGAGATTATGCGTGTTGATGGCATGCCAAAAATACGTGATACGTGTCATACATACGCAATTTCATGAGATCAGTCTGAGCATGGATGTTGTGACTTAACGTTCCCTTCAAAATGATGCAAATACTGAGAAATGTAATATTTAAACCCCTTCTCTCTTGCTCTGGGGAGCTGGAGGAAAATCATTAGCCAGTCGATGAACATAATCGACTGTAATATTCGCCAAATGTTCAAGACATCTGGAGAAACATACATCCTCTGCGTCGTCCATCAGGCTACCGGAAACTAGACACCCCATATCGGTTTCGCAGCCGGAAATATGCTAACGTGCACATAGTCCATAGAACCACTGGGAGTAGCCAGAGGAGCTTGATTTTTTTCGGCACTTCATATAACACCTTTTGGGGCTTCCATCATGGGATTATTTTATGAATTTAGTTTTTAATTAATACATTTTCTTTTGATACATTTTTAATTTTAATAGAGCAGCTTGTAAACATACTGTATCACTAGATACAGTAAATTGTAAGTTTAAAATTGAAATTACCTTTTAAAGGTGAAAGTATTTTGAACTCATTTAACATTTCCAATTATATAGAACCTTTTTGGCATAAAGTTTTTATATGGTTTATTTTCCACTGTGAGGCCACACAGTTGTTTGCTTCAGTTGTCTTGGTAAAGCATGAGATAACAGACAATATGAAATGTAAATAGCGACCATATTATGGAGGATGATCACATATTTCTTTTAATTTTATTATTAACTTGCGTTAACTTCGCTCAAATAGTGTGCTTGGCCCGCTACAGACAAATTGGCTGCCAGGCAACAGACAAGAGACCAATCCTGATCCACTACATGCATTCTAACAGCACAGTTGGCCACGGTGTGTAATTGTGCCGTGCCGAACCAAGTTCAAGTGGAAATATTACTGGAACTGTTCCTTACTTTTCTTAGAATCAGAACGGTGGAAAAGCAGCTTAAGAGTGTATACCATACAGATTTTATGGATTTTCAATTGTGATGCTTTATATATTGTTCTTTTGTTGGTCATGAGTCATGACCCTCTTTTATTTTACAGCCAGAAGTGCTGGAGCAGATTCATAGTCTAAAAGAGCTGTGGCTGGACAACAATTCATTACAAACTATACCAGGGGTAAGCACAGGATACATCCACTCACAATTTCAAAAGTAGAATAGATATGCAGAGTAGAATTTACTACATGTATGACATATCAGCATACCTTGCCAACCCTGTTATAGAGTTCATACATTTATAATACCAGTAAGGCTAAATTAACATTTTACCATTATATAATCAGTTCCTTGTCATTCGGACATATCATTATGAGCGTTAAAAGTACTTGACTGGCAGTAAATGATGACACAATCTTTGAGTAAACTATTGAAAGTTGACATGACATTTTAACATACATACTGGACTATAATATCTGTATAAAGTAAAATATATGATTTCTTTAATTTATCTCTCTTGTTGTCTGCCGAAGTCTATTGGGAAACTGAGGCAGCTGCGATATCTAGACTTGGCCAAGAACAGGATTGAGAGTCTAGATGCAGATATCTCTGGCTGTGAGTCCATAGAGGACCTACTTCTTTCCTCCAACATGCTGCAACAGTTACCTGATTCAATAGGTAAAGTTCCACTGCTTGCTTTGTTGGAAATATTTGGGGTTTTAGGGGTTTTTCAGTATATAAGATTACTTGTGCATGATGTATCTTTATAATGTTACAGGAAAGTTGAAAAAGTTGACAACATTAAAAGTTGATGACAACCAGCTCACCTCACTGCCTAACACTATTGGAAGGTTAGTAACACACTTACAACTCATCCAGCTGTGTAAAGGAAAAATGACAAAGGCAGAAAATACCTCTGAGATGTCTTAGATTGTATTCCCTGAACATTCCTGTAATGCACAGTTTTTTATTTTTATTTTAGTTGACCTGAGCTTTTGTTAATATATATATATATAAGTTGACATTCAGTGACATTGAATTCTAGCTTATAGTGTCTGTATTGGATTTCACTTTGAATTGCCATCTGGGGCATGATATAACAATTCTGCAGCTTTGCTGCTGTCATTTTGACAGCTTTTCACACCCCAGCATGAGAAAATGCTGACTGTCAACTTCATTGTGACTCTCAGCTCAAGCAGTATCTTTCAATCTTTATTATCTATTGAGGGATTTTGTATGTAGATTCCTGATTGGGAAAAAACATGAGATTCAGGGACTAAAATGTACAATTCATTTAAACCCCTAAAAAAGTAATTAGAACAAACCTCCTTAGAGTCAATATATTGTTTAGCTAAAATGTGCATTGCTATCTGATAACTTGGAAAATAATAGGTTGATCTATTTTGGTTATTCTACAAAATGACTGCCGTTTTTATCTTTCATACACTACTGTTCAAAGGTTTGGGGTCAATAAAAATAATTTTTCAAGAAATAATACTTTTACTTAACATGGGTGCATTCAATTGGTCAAAATGACAGACAGAACATATATTTTTGTTAAACAGAAAACAATTTCCTAATAAAAATATTTTAATAATGAATAGCTGATGCCAACTTTTTTACATATTGTTATAGTGGTGTCTTTTCTAAACAACTTATCATTGAAAGTAGATATATGTAGATATCAGCATTTTTTTGGGTCCCACTTTATATTAAGTGGCTTTAAGTACTATATTACATTGAAATTAATAATTTGATACAATGGACTTATTGTGTACATACATGTTTTTACATTGTACTGATATTTTAAAAAATGCATGTAATTACAGCTATAATTACTTAATGGAATTACATTTGTAATTACAAAGTTGGCCCTCCCCTCACACCTTAGCCTACCCTTAAACTGACCCATACCACCACACCTGTCCCTAACCTTACCCGTATCACACCTCAATAGCAGCAAAAGTGTTTTACAATATGACAGGAACACAATAATACATTGTACTTATTGTTCAATGTAAGTACACGTAAAGCCACTTAATATAAAGTGGGACAAAGCAGGCTAGTACCTTGTACTTATCAAATTAAACCATTAAGCTGTCAACACTGTAATCTTTCTGAACAATTAAATCGCAGTGTATATTAAGATGTTTTAATTTCGTTTGAGATGGCACAATGCAATTAACACTGAAAAATATTAACCTGATATTGGTCTAATTAACTGTTTAAAATATTTAATTATATTTAATTTTATAAATGACCTTATCAAAACAGTTTCGCAAGTTTGACTTTGGGTTTTTAATTCAAAATCAAATGGGAAATTCAGGGACGAAGTGTATACCATTATTCACAGAATATGTTAATTGAGAGGTCATATTTTCTGCAGACTGCCTTTTTCATTTATCAAAGCTGTCACCACTACCTCATTCCTGTGATACTATACTCCATGCATCTCTCTTCTTGGTTTGTCATTGCTCGGTTCTGTGTGTTGTGTTAATCAAACATGCATCTTAAATGGGCACCTCAGTGCACGTGGCAAAACCGGGTAAGTAGACCAGCGAGCATTTGTATTCCCCACACGTCTGCCACAGCATGTTTATTTAGGCAAGGGCATACCTTTGCATCCATATCTCGCTTAAAGAGACACAATGAAAGCCCTACATATGGAAGGCCAGCTGGACCGGTCTGCTAGTACAAATGTTGTACTAATGACCTTACTTAGCTTAACAAACATATGTTGACCTCTTTCTAATTCATTAATTTAAAATACGACA
The DNA here is from genome assembly GCF_988280905.1 of Pimephales promelas. Classification (NCBI taxonomy): domain Eukaryota; kingdom Metazoa; phylum Chordata; class Actinopteri; order Cypriniformes; family Leuciscidae; genus Pimephales; species Pimephales promelas. Next base: position 22,960,658 of record NC_142776.1, on the reverse strand, counting down.
TAAAGGGGAAAAGCAACTAAGAAACAAAATACATGTTTTAAATGACTAATGTGAGGTCCAAATACACTCATTACTAAAAGTACTGAAACTCGTTTGACTCAATAAACACTGTGGCATATACCAGACCATTGTTAAATGCTATAAACTAACATAAGGTTTTTTAGAGCCCATATTTCATAGGATAATAGTGTTTTGTACAACCACCAGAACAGCATTGCAGTACTGTAATATATTTTTAGTAAAATCATCATTTCTTCTGTTAATTCATTCCTTTGTTACGTGGAGACAATGGTCCCACATAACTCACAATTCTCATTTTCCATTAACAAAACGTATTCCTTGTTTAAAAAGGATATGAGCCCTACACTCATACTACTTGTATTGGATGTACTCAGGCTTGGATATTTTGTAGGCACATTGTAAACATTTAAATGGGATGTTTGAATGTGAAATAGTTTACCTGTCATCATTTACACACCTTCATTTTCTTCCAAACTGTTATGATTTTCTATTACTCCATGGAACACAAAAGAAAATATGTTGATAAATGTGCTGGGCGCTCTTTTCCAAAGAAAATGAATGGGAACTGAGCAAGGCAAACTCCAACATGACAAAATACCACCATAAGAATCAGAAACTGACATCGGTACTACATGTTTCAAGTCTTATGAAGCCACACGAGCTAAGAATAGGGAGAATAGGGACTAATGTACTGTGCTAATATGAAGGAATATCTTTTACAGGTGTTTTACCCATATTTTGAACTATGCTTTTTAAACATTTGAATGACATGTTTTTGGGTTTAATGTCTATAAATTTCCTTACCTTTTACGTTTTTTTTTTCTTCTTCTATGGATTCTTTTCTTACAATGTATGATTACCTCCCACTTAGAATTGACGTTGATTGTGCCATATAAGATTTTCTGTAAATAATACAAAGCTTTTAAATGGCTTTAGAAGATTTGGAAAACAGTGGACATGGTTATGGTTATGGTTGAGTTGTTGTCATTTTTGGAGCTTGACTATCTGTATTGTCATTCATTTGAATTACATGAAAAAGAGTGTTTTACAAATTGAAAATCAAATGGGTTTGGAACAACATGAGGGTAAGCTAAAAATAAAATAAAAAATGAATGTGAATTCTTCCTTTGGTCTGGACAACTTGCTACTCAACCCAAACTAACAAGTAGAGCTATCCTCTACAGTTGAGGCAATTATGTCTTTATCTGCTGGACTTTAAAAAGACGTCACATGATGCATACGTTTATCTTATCCTCTCATTAAGTGTTTTCAATAAGCTTTCAATAGGGATTAATCGACCTTGCGTAACTATACACTCCTCACCTGCTTTCTCTTACATCTGCCAGTTTATCACTTTTAGAGGAGTTTGACTGTAGCTGTAATGAACTGGAATCCCTGCCTCCCACCATTGGCTACCTGCACAATCTTCGGACATTTGCGGCCGATGAGAACTTCTTGGCTGAGCTGCCCAGGGAAGTGAGTATCAGTGGACCTAATGCTCTTTCTACAGAATTATTAACGGAAATCTTTTCCTTTCTTTGTGATGAAAATACATCCTACTGTTGAGCTACGTTTGTGTTAATAATCTGTTCAAAACCATTAAAACTGTCAAAGGTTAAACAACGTACAAAATGTGTTCATGTCTGTCTACAACATGAATGAGCTCAGCTTAAACCAGTTAAACCCAGACCATAAAGGATTTTTTATTCAACAGGGTTTTTGCAATACTTCCAAATGAGTCAACTTTTTTAACTCACCTTTAGAATTTTGGGGTCATGTAGTTTTGATATGAATACGTTCATGATATCCTGATACCTTTTATAAAGGTTCTCTCTGTTTTTTGTTTTGTTTTGTTTTGCTGTCTTTATTTTGCACTGTCTAAAATCATGGTGTGCAGACTGTTCAACAGGGCCACAGCTTTAAAACTGTTAAAAACCTACACTACCGTTCAGAGGTTTGTGGTTGGTAGGGTATTTTAATGTTTTTGAAACAAGTCTCTTACGCTCATCAAGGCTGCATTTATTACAATTCAAAATAACTCTTATTTAAATAATATTTAAAATGTATTTTATTCCTGTGATGGCAAAGCTGAATTTTTTTAGCATCATTACTCCACTCAGTGTCACATGATCCTTCAGAAATCATTCTAATGCTTATTTGGTGCTTAAGAAACATTTTATATTATTATCAGTGTTGAAAATAATTTTTGTGGAAATCGTGATATATTTTCTTTTTTTAAGATTCTTTGATTGAAGAAAAGCATTTATTTCATAATGTGTACTTTCTTTTAAACAAATCTTACTGTCCCTAAACATTTGAATGGTAGTGTACAGTATTTGCTTCCCACAATCCCAAAGAAATAATTTTTACTGTGTGTAGACACAACACACAGAGCAATATTAAGGCTGTAGTAGACGAATCAAATTAAATAAGACATTTAAAATTGATATATTTAAATAGGATATACATTTTTAGCATTCAGTCAGTGTACACCTGGTTGTTCACATCCCTTTTGAGAGCCACTAAAGTGGCTTAAGGGACTGTTCGGTATTTATGGAAAGGGCCACCGGAGGAAAATAGGGGGAGGGTCATGCCTTTTTATTCTTTGTTGAGGTGAGGGTCATCCAACTTTTTTTTAGTCTAGGGGGAGGGTCACCTAACTTTTGTATTCATGAAAACAGTAAAATTTCAAAGCGGCTTGTTTGGTGCATATTTTTTCCATGTAGCTTCCATGTAGCTCTCTCGGTCGCGGCCCCCAACAAAACCCAACAAAAATGACCCAACAAAAATCCATACCAGTTTGCCGTTGTTTGACAGTGCGGACGCACTTCAGTACGCGCTCAGAAAAAGTGCATTAGAACAGAATGCAATGAAATGTTTACCCGGCAAAGCTTTAAAGCACAAGCAAAAAATGAACTTTTGTGATTGCGAATAAGTGCAGTTTCCTGTGAGTGTAACTCCGCAACATTAACATATGATGTGAATGTACGTCGAGTTTTACAGTATTGGGACTGAGGCGCCAGAACTGCTGCTGATATAATGTGTGCAGTTAGCACGACATTTTAGTTTTCATTCTTATTGTGTTGTTTCCACAACAATGTTAGGGAGTAAATCTACTGAAATTGCCACCATAACAGTGGAGTGTGATGTGTTAGACGAAGGGCTACCACATTTTTAACTTACTATTAGTATTTTTTTAAGTTAACATAATAAAATACGTAGACCTCCCAAAAAACTAGTTGAGGATATATTCCTTAAAATTGGGCAATTCCAGCGTTATGGACGTGACATTTGCAGTCAAAACCTGAAATATAAAATTCTCAGAAAATGCATTTAATACTGAAATGTCTGTTCATATATTCATACTCCCTTAAATGAGTCTAGACATTATAAAAATATCAGTCTACACATACACGTTTTAGACGTTTTATATTTAATATGAGGGAAATACACATGTGATGTGACACAAAAAATCGTTAACTTTTAGGTGGCAAAATATTTTTTAGTATTTCTATGAACTACGCTGCACAAAATAAAATTAATACTACCCACCGAATGAAGAAGGGTCGGCCTCCACATAACATAAAATATTATGTTATAATATATTCTTATTTATGAGGGGGGAAAAAAATGTTATGGTCGCTCTGAAAGTGACTGTAAAACTTTCTCAGAGACCTCAAACAGAAAGCACAAAGCCTTTCTTTAAAGTGAATTTCATTTTTTATTAATTGCATATTAATTTTAATCAATGTTTTATCAACCAATTGCCTGGATTTAATAAATAATAAGGAAATATATAGAAAATAGATCATCACGAAACATAGGCACCGGCGCGTGAACTGGACTCTCGAACTCAACCGAAATTCAGCGTATAGCCTAAGGTAGGCTACTTGCCTCACAGACCTACAAATATAGAAAGCTTGAAATGTCTACTTTTTAACAGAACAATTAAAAACGAAAGAAAACAGACTACAGTCTGCTCTCTGCTTATGTAATCCTTGTGAAATGCGCATTTCTCTCTGGCGCGTTCACTATACTGCGAAGATCACGATTCAGCATCGTCAACTTCATCTTTGCAGCCGACACTGACAAGGACTTGTAATAAACAATTAAAATGTATCTTTGCTATATTTGACACATTCATAATCATTACTTTTGCCTGATCTTTGTGGCAGCTTTTAGACACTTTATTGGCAGCACCACCCTTACATGTTACATGAACGCGTCACCACTGCATCAACACCGAAAACATGTTTTTTTTTATTTTTCGATAAAAAATTGTGATATAAACCGAATTGTAGGTTTGGTCTATCATTACAGCCCTAGTAAGATGAGAAAGCAGGAGTTTAGTCATTTGTCATGGTTGTAAAAAAAAAAAAAACAATGGCTACACTCTCAGGAAAAAAAGGTACAAAAGCTGTCACTGGGGCTGTACCTTTTCAAAAGGTACACTTTTGTGCCCAAATGCTTCATTTTGGTACCTTAGTGGTACATATTAGCACATAAAATGTACATATTAGTACCTAAATGTACATATTAGCACCTAAAATGTACATATTAGGACCTAAAATGTACTTAGCACCTAAAATGTACATATTAGTACCTAAATGTTCCTATTAGCACCTAAAATGGACATATTAGCTCCTGAAATGGACATATTAGCACCTAAAATGCATATATCAGCACCTAAGATGGACATATTAGCTCCTGAAATGGACATATTAGCACCTAAAATGCATATATCAGCACCTAAAATGTACATATTAGTACCTAAGTGTACATATTAGCACCTAAAAATGTACATACTGTATTGGCACCTAAAATGTACATATTAGCTCCTGAAATGGACATATTGTCACCTAAAATGTACTTAGCACCTAAAATGTACATATTAGTACCTAAATGTACATGTTAGCACCTAAAATGTACATATTAGGACCTAAAATGGACATATTAGCTCCTGAAATGTATATATCAGCACCTAAAATGTACATATTAGTACCTAAGTGTACATATTAGCACCTAAAATGTACATACTGTATTGGCACCAACATATTAGCTCCTGAAATGGACATATTATCACCTAAAATGTACATATTAGTACCTAAATGTACATATTAGCACCTAAAATGTACATATCAGCACCTAAAATGTACATACAGTATTAACACTTAAAATGTACATATTAGCACCTAAAATGTACATATTAGCACCTAAAATGGACAAAAGTTTACCTTTTGAAAAGGTACAGCCCCAGTGACAGCTTTTGTACCTTTTTTTTCTGAGAGTGTATCTGAATATCTTTGTCAAGCGCAAACCAGTACAGAAGTTAATCAATAAATTATCAGGGAGGGTCATGCCTTTTTTCTCAATCATTTTGGAGGGTCATAGAAAAAAATATTCCTGGCGAAGTCTTTTTTGACTACAGATCTCAAATCTCCTCCGGTAGCCCCTTAAATAAACAATGAACAGTCCCTAATACAGCAAAGCTAAAATCTGTAAAACCAAATGGTTGGTAATGCCCTGCTGACCTTCACTTACATAACACACTGTATTGACAGTTTACAAGAGTCATTTTACCTGAGAGAAAGAGAGGATGCTGATATCCAAAAAAAAAAAAAAAAAGCTGACAAAATTGCACCTTACCAGAGCTATCATATCCTGTCCTGTGCTGCAGATTGGAAACTGCAAGAATGTCACGGTCATGTCCTTGCGCTCCAATAAACTGGAGTTTCTGCCTGATGAAATTGGACAGATGACAAAGCTACGTGTTCTCAATCTAAGTGACAATAGGTAACACCTGTGTTCCTGTAGTTATCTTTTTGTTCTCATTTTACACCTTGTGCACACATTAATCACACCAACACTATGATCTTCAACATTGTTTACTAAATTAAAGATGAGACATGAAAATCTGTTCAAAGCATAGAAAGTACTTCAAACCTCTTATAGGTTGTTTTGAGCAGTCTTGATCGGTTTATGGAAAGCAGTGAGGATGGTGATTATTATTTTCCATAATGGCACAGTAATGGGGCATGACATCCTAAAAGTGCCTGGCCTGCCCATAGGCCAATTAAAAAAAGCTCTTTATGAGCTATGTGGGCAGTTTAGATGCTCTGAATACGATTACCTGGAAACTGAGTAATTAAACTTAACCAAGACTAAATGCGACATAGACATTAGAGTACCTTGGTTAATGGGCCCGTTAAATGGAGAGAATTACCACAGGTCTTTATAACATTTTAACTGCACCAAATAACTCACTGCAACAGTTTGTTTTCCCTCATTTGGCTTTTGACATCCATGTTTTACCTTTTTGAATTCTTATGAACTAATTCTTTATGTTCTGTTGTAGGTTAAAGAATCTTCCCTTCACATTCACTAAATTGAAAGATCTTGCTGCACTGTGGTTATCTGACAATCAGGTTGTTATTTGGACCTCCTTTTTAAATCGTATTAGACCATTTTGCAAGATGTAAACAACACTGGTCCAGAAGCTCTTCCTGTTTCAGTTTTTTTTAACACTACATAAAAGCTGGGATAAAATACAACCAACAGAACATATAAAACTGAATCAAAATGTTGAACAAACATCTTTAAGATGTTTTCTTTACATGTGAAATAAAGAAAACAGTTATAAACTGAAACAGGAAGTGTTTCTGGACCAGTGTTGTTTACATCTTGCAAAATGGTCTATATTTGGATCATTTTTTAACCACATTTTACAAACCATTTAATACAATTGGCCCCCAATTAGTGTTTGGGCCATATACAACTTAATGTATGAATTTCATTGGATTAATGCATTATATAACAAAATATAAAACTAAATGAACCCTCCACCCCACCCCACCCCCCCCCCCTCAAAAAAATGTAAGTAAGTAAAATGGTTTTACTTACTTAGAAGCAAACGCCACGGTTAATTGTTTGTTAAATGTGGTTAATAAGTAGGGATGCACTGGTTTATGCGAAAGCCGATAACCGTTATGTTGGCCAATAATTCTAAATCCAAATTTTTGAGAGTCTGATTACAAGAATAAAAGTATCACCATTAAAAGCCATGTCCCAAGCACACAATTATAATGTTCTCATTATAATTTTATGTAGCCTATATAACAGCACTTGTTGCACTTGACTGCATTTTCCTATTTTGAAGTGATTCCAATCATATTTCAAGAAATTCAGAACCATAATGGTGAAGTGTCTCAGCTAAATGAAATTATCCATTATTTATTGACTTTAATATATCAGCCAAATTTTTTTTATTGGGACGATAACGATAACATAACAAAATGAACATATGAAGAGTTCAGATGCAAAAGCCTCTAAGTGCCATTTGAAATTTTCTTCTAAAATGACCATTTTTATCAAGCTTGTATATTTAAGTTCAGTAATTTCACTTAAATGACAATTAATAGGTAATCTTCATTGCCATTTAAGTGAAATTATTGAACTGAAATATACAAGCTTGATAAAAATGATCATTTTAGAAGAAAATTTCAAATGGCACTTAGAAGCTTTTGCATCTGAACTCTTCATATATAATCCAATGCTGATATGGTGGCCGGTATATCATGCTACCCCTATTAAAAAAGTAATCATAAAACATACTGCCATTAATAAATTTGATTTGACAGTTATATTTGTTTACAACATTTCTTTTTGTTATTCAGTCCAAGGCCCTTATCCCCCTTCAAACAGAGGCTCACCCTGAGACCAAACAGAGAGTCCTTACCAACTACATGTTTCCTCAGCAGCCCCGGCATGATGAGGGTGAGAATACAGTAAATCAGCCGTTTCTCTTTTCTTATTTACATTTTACCAGATTGATTTTTTTTTTTTTTTTTTTGGATGGATGTGGGTTTTCCATTCTGCAGATTACCAGTCTGACACTGACAGCTTTAATCCCACTCTCTGGGAGGAGCAGAGACAACAGAGGATGACGGTGGCATTTGAGTTTGAGGACAAGAAGGAAGAAGAGGACAACTCAGGAAAAGTGAAGGTCCCCTTAGGAATTTTAAATGTGAAACAGTCAGCCTCTTTAGCCCCGTTTACACCTGGCATTAACATCCATCTCACGTGATCTGGTCTGATCACAGATGTTAATATCAGATGTAACCAGGATGACTGCAGTATCTGGTTAGCTGTGATTAATGAAAAAAACCTTTAAGCAACAGAAAAGGTCATGGCGCTGCCATATGGGCTAAATCCTCTTCCCTCTATCTGCAGGTTGAGATTAATCTGAAGCGCTATCCCACCCCTTACCCAGAAGACCTAAAGAACATGGTGAAGTCAGTGCAGAACCTGGTGGGTAAGACCACTCACCCCCTCAACACTGAAAAATGCTCTTCTGGGACCAATATGGAGCTCCACAGCCAAGACAAGTATGAGCCCAAGTGGCCCATTGCTCCTAAGGAGGTAATGCTTCTTATCTTATTTTATCACAGTGCCTACCTGGGTTCATACATCAATGTCTCTGCAATTTGGCTTACAATGTGCTTTTTTTTGTTTTATAAAAAGGATAGTTCAGACTCTGAATTTTGAATGGAACGCAGATAAACAAATAACTGTTACTACTATATTTCTCATCCAAGTTTACAGGTAGACCAAAATATTTCAAAATAGGCTCTGGGGACCACCTTAGGGACAAAAATAACAATAATGTGACAGTTCACAGCTGCAAAAAATAAATAAATAAACAGGTTTTGTAGGGATGCCAGACTTTCTTTAATGTTCCTTATGATTGTATTATTCATCTTAGTTGATTTTTTTGTTAATTTCCGTTTGCAATTTAATAATTTTATAATAACGATTATATAATAATTATGTAAAATAATTGTAAATATTATAATATATTTACATTATAATGCGGTTACTGCAGTTTTATAAACATTCAGAGGTAATATATCACGGTGATTACTCATGGTAAAATGAAAAATGTGACACATTGCTTGCATATCCATCACTTGGATAGGTTTATTTTGTCATTGAATCATGAGACACCATTCAATGAGATTAGTGCATGTTCTCTGCAGGTGATGGAGCGAGAGGTCAAAGACTATTCTAAACCACCAATGTCTGATCAAGGTGTCCTCCTCAACTCAGCCATTGACATCCCAAAACGCAAAGAGGATCTGACTGAGAGCTCGGAAGTATGCCAAGTTTTCTCTTTTAATTTTGTCTCTTTTAAATGCTGAATGCCTTAGCTTTACCCTCTTATCCTCGGGGTAGCAGCTTGTTTTACAGCCCTCTTTAACCTTTATAATGGTTCATTATTGTAACTACAAAACACATTAGGGATTTATGAAGTCAATAACTTTAAAAGAGAAGGATGAGCGTGTGTAATGAAATTTAGGCTTTAGTTTTTGAAGGTATTTGCATCCTCTGTGTCAGAGTCAGTTTGGTTTTATGTTCAGTATAGAGTGTTGTGTAGTACTCAGAGTGTTTGTTAAAGGTTAGCTGAACCTGCGGAGATAAAATACACAAAGATCGGAGCAAATGTTTCATCTCTCACAGCCAGCAACCCCCCTCCCCAACCGCCAGAGCTGCAGTGTTGTTTAGGACACAGGACAACAAAGAAGTCATTAACTTTGCCTATGAATATTAGAGCAGAGCTGGTACAATTAGTAATGAATGTCACAATCACCTTGTAGGATGCTTTATTTTTTTGGTAACTCACCTATTTCCTACAATTGTTTACTAGAAATCTAGATCTACAGTGTTTTTACCCTCGCTCGGTCTTCAGGTTTATTTCCCGTAGCATTGCTCAGTTGTACAGCTGAAAATCTTTCAGTAAACAGAAATAAAGGTCAGAGTGAAATGTCAAGAACACTCAGAGGACCCATTAAAGGTCCCTTTACGAAAATATGAATCGAATTCAGGAATGGTAAGATGATTTGAGTAAACCAGAATAAATCAAGGAATTATGCAAACACAGCTACATTCATAATCCATTCATTGATGCCAGGCTTCTCTATGCTTGCAGTAGCTCTTTGTTTAGAATAGCATACAAGTGCATGGTGTATTGTGTCCGTCGCAGCTTGGCCTTACACTGCTTTCCCCCAGGGTCTCAGAGACCAACCCCCGGCCAAACTGTGGAGCTACCAACATTATTATTAGTATTATCAGGGTTATTGGGACCTTGGGAGTACCAGTGCCATAAACCTCATGTTTCTTACACATTCTTTTCTTTCTAGACCATGAGAATCCATTTTTGTTTGTTTGTTTGTATATATATGTATGTATGTTTGTTTTGCTTAGATTTCTTTACATCGCGTCGTCCCCAAGCAGCCACAGCCAGAGAATACAAGCCTGGCCGTTACTTCCTCTTCCTGTTTCTGCCTCATAGTAAGTGGCTGAGAGACCAGACAGCAAAAAAAAATCAGCTAAGCATATGGGGTGGCTCATTTCAACTGCCTTCAAAGCAAATTCAATTTGTTTTCTCAGACACCCCCATTGTGGGTGAAAGCGAGCTATTTTTTAATATAGTGAAATATTATAATTTAAAATAACAGTTTTCCATGTGAATATATTTTCCAAATGTAATTTATTCCTGTGACGGCAAAGCCATTTTTAGCATCATTGCTCCAGTCCAGTCATCAGTGACGCATGATCCTTAAGAAATCATTCTAATATGCTGATTTGCAGCTTAATTTCTTCTTATTAACAATGCTAAAAACAGTGATGCTGCTTATTATTTTTTCAGAAACTGTGACACCTTTTCTCAAGATTATTTGATGAATAGTGAGTTCAAAACAACAGCATTTATTTGAAATAGAAATATTTTGTAATATTGTAAATTTGTAATACTGTCAGTTTTGACCAATTTAATGTATCCTTGCTAAATAACAATATAACTATGTATTACTTATATTACTTACTGAACACAAACTTTTGAATGGTAGTGTATAAGAGCTATTTTACTCCAAATATCCCTGGAATCTTTGGTATAATTCGAATCAAATTGCCCACATGCTGAATTTGGTTCCCAGATAATTTAAAAGAAATATGAAAGCATTGGTCTGCCGCATCAATTTACACAGTCACATTTTTTTTTGACCAATTGTGCCAGAGCAATGAAGAACAAAAAAGACAAAATAGAAAAGATGATGGCAGGTAAGGGGAGAGGCGGCTATAAAGGAGTAAAATAAATAACAAGAGACGTTCTGAGAGAACGTTCTGATATGTGACTTCTCTCTTGCTCTGCTGCCGGTTGTGTGAGCCAGCCTGCTGATGTACAGTCAGGTCTGAGAGGTGTGAGTGTGAGACAGCTGTGAGAGACCTTGAAGCATCTGATTTGCTCCTGGGGGATTTGACCAGACAAGCCAGGACAAGGCCTGTGAATCCTTGCAGTCTACATATTAGTCTGCTAATGATGAATCTTAACTTGATGTTGAGGTGTGAGATCACACTCTGTTACTTCTGATATAGTTCTCAGCTTCAGTTTTGTTTAACTTCGAGGTCATTTGGGGACAATGTTTGTGTTTTATAATCAGGAAACTGTCACTGTAATGTAATAAGGGAGTTGTTTAAGCATTTTCTAATGAATGACTCATTTTAATATACTGTATATACATGTATTTTCCGGTTTAGCTTTCTGATCCTTTTGTAACGTCTTTAACTGGAATCTTGTTTTTTAAACATAATGCTGTTGTGTTTTAACGGCTTAGTTTTTCTAAAAGCAGATCCTGCCTAATAGAGTTTTATGCAATATGCAATTAGAAAAACATATTTTAATTCAGCCAAAATGTTTGCTGTTAATATAGCAACTGTTTTCAATATAATTGGATAGGTTGGCATTTGAAAATAAATTTATTTTGATTTATTTTGACACTGTGATCTAAAATTGGATTACAAGTATCACCTACTGTAGTATGTTTTAGTGGGCCTATAAACAATTAGTCTTGCTTGACATATCTAGAAGAGGGAACGGGTATTGCGTAAGTTTAGCTTACGCAACGGGAAAGATTAATCTTTTCGAGATATTGAAGCAAAAAAAAATTATCCTTAATTTCGTATTTATTGTCATAGCAGTGCAGCTGCTAGCAGACCATAGCCTTAGCCTGCCAATATGGGCGTGGCTTAGCATATATAAGCAGGGCTCGGGAGCTGTTTCTCTGGTTTTCATCGACTGAAGCGAAAATCGCTTGTGGCGTGAGCATGGCAGGTTACGCAATACTCGTTCCCTCTTCTACAGAGAACCGAGGTTACGTTAGGTAACCAAGTACATTCTCTTACAAAAGATTCTCTCGTATTGCGCAAGTTTAGCTTACGCTATGGGAAACCTTTTGTCAACCTCGTTTGCGCCGAGCATCCATTTATGAGTCCCAGGGTTTCCCGGGGAACCCAGATAAGTGGGAAAATAAGGCGACCAGCAACGCAGCACTTGTACGTAAGAACTCATAGGGAATACAGAGCTCACCGCTGGTGTGTATAAGCACATAGCACATACCCATTAGTGCAGAAGAGCTGGGACACGTGAGGGTAGCCTGCGTACGAACATCTGGACAGAACGTACATCTCACTTTTGCCTGCAGAGCGGAACTTCTAGGTTATAAAACCTGACAAAGGTGGACGGGGAGGCCCGCCGCCACACATATGTCATGAATAGAAATTCCGCTGGACCACGCCCACGAATATGGCCATGCCTCTAGTGGAATGAGCCCTGATGCCCATGGGGCATTGCAGACTTCTCGACACGCAAGCGGCAGCTATAGCGTCCACAATCCATCTGCTTTGTTTCGAGGCGGCGAGAGCCTTGGTGCGCCCACCAAACAAAACAAAAAGCTGCTCCAAGCGCCTGAAAGGGGCGGAGCATGCAGTGTAAACCCTCAGCGTCCTGACTGGGCAGAGGAGATCAAGTTGCAGACGCATGCGCACCGAGGCGGGGTAGCTTTCTTGTAACGTAAAAAAAGCTAGCCGCGGTTAGAACAGCTGTCAGCAGCACGTCCCCATTCAGAAACGACGCAGTGCGGATTGTGAGCGGCAGCTGCACATCTGTGAGGGGAGGCGGTAAAGGCGAGAGCAAAGCTCGAGGGAGGGAGTCCGGCGAGCACGTCGCAGTGGCCACAGGCTCCGGCAGTCTTTGAGAACATCTTCTGCGCGGTTCTGCAAAGGGCGAGTGACGACTTGAGGGTTGAACACTTCGAGCAGAGCCAGCAGGGTCGACATCGGAAGTGTGTCGCAGAGCTTACAACCCCTTTAGAGGGCGAGAGATGCGTGTTTCTGGCCCAGGCATAGAGCGCAGATCACATGGTGGTCTCCGTCACTGAGCTGATGTTGAAGGATGGCTGAAGGTGGGGAAGACAGCCGGCTTCTTCAGGCGCTGTCCTAAGATGACTTCTCTCTAGATCCAGCGATGCATAGAGCTTCGCTGAAGAGATGAAAATTGGAGAAACAGCCTCCAAGCCCTGCTTATATATAAGCCACGCCCATATTGGCGGGCTATAACGCTGTGAAGGTGAGAGCGCACTTCATTGGACGTGGTGTCACGCCGGGCTCAGTGGTGGGCTCATGTAGTTCCCGCAGGGAAGCCTATGAGCACGCTAGACAGCCTCCTCTAGGTCTGCTAGCAGCTACACTGAGTTGACAATGAATATAAAATGAAGGATAATTTTTTGACTTCAATATCTCAAAAAGAAGCTTTCACGTAGCGTAAGCTAAACTAATGCAATACGAGAGAACCTCTCGTAAGAGAACCTCCCCACTGCCCTAGTGCCTGTTTTGTATTCCTTTTGTCTAGTGTTTAATTCAGTGTGAATTCGACACCTGTCTTTCCAGGACTCAATGGGAGGTTCCCCCAATGATATCCGAATTTCTGACATGAGACCAACTTTGGTAGAGCCATCTATGTACAAACCAAAGGTTGTGTTACTGGGCAAAGAAAAAAAAGGTTAGTGAGAAAAAAAAAAGCCTGTAGACATTCAAGATGGCATGACTTGAAAATCTTTTATTTTCCAAATGCATGTTATTGATCTTATTGTGGACCAAAATATCATAACTTGATCTTATCTTATTTTGGTTCCATTTTTCAAGAAATCTCCCCATTCTCTTTTGATGTTTATTAATAAAGCTAAAATCCTTCTGAGAATGATGTTCTGTTATAACGATGCATTGTGTAATTGCACTGGGGATCACTGTGGGATAATAGTTGTTGTGAGAGGCACAATAATTGGGGTTTATTCTAGACAAAAATAGTTGTTGTTGATGCATATATTAAACTATTTTTCCTTGTATACCTTTATGCCTATTTTATCTTTTTTAAGAGTCCACAGATGAGTCTGAACCAGACAAAATGCACTGTTTGAACAACAGCGGATCATCTGCCACTTATTCAGACTACTCGCCCTCCCAGGGATCATCTGGCTCCTCCAACCCACCTGGAAATGTCAGTAATCTGCAAACATCTGGGAAAGAGGGGCCACCACAGACTCACTGGACCAACAGGTTGGCAAGAATTTAATCACTGCCACTATTAGTAATCGACTAATAGACCATCTGTGCTTTCATATGACATGGCAGTTGATCAAACAGTTTAGATATTCAGCTCACTGACTTTTGGGTGGCCCAAAACTGATGTTGTGTCATTGTAATAAACATCTCTGCCTATAATCCATAATTATTTAAGACAATTTTAACCAATCAATTGCATCAACCCTCTACAGACACACTAAAGCTTGAGTCGCTAATGGCTAATACATTTTTTTTTTTTTACTTTCCAGACTTTTTACATGGAATTCAAGAACAATGCAAATTTGTAAAAAAAAAAAAAAAAAAAAAAAAAAAAAACATAAATATAAAATATGAATTTCAAAACAGTGACAGTTCTGTTAACTCTTGGCCATCGGGCAGTCCTTATGGTCAATTTTGGGTTAGTTGTTCATGTGAGACTTTTTGTCTCACGTTGAGTCTGTGTGTGTGAGAGAAAGCGACAGAGGGTGCTGTCAGCAATGTGCAATGTGCCTAAAGCACATCAGGCAATGAAATTAGATCTGTGCTAAAACACAGGCAACGTAAATCGTACAATTTACTAGCCATTAGCTAAAATTAAAGCTAATTAAAGACATTTAGCTGCCTACTATGAAATTTGGTTGCATTTGTGAGTTACAGTATTTAGTCGCATTGTATAGGGTTGAGCATATAGTTTTTACCTACTGGCAATATTTATAAAACACAGAATTGCATTTCATATTTTTCATATTATTACTACCTTTTCATGTTATTCAGTGAAATAGATTGCAAATCTGTGCCTTTGTGGGGATATCCCGTACACCACTGATGATGTTGTTTTTTTTTGCCTTTTACCTTCAATTTTAATTAACAAGACAATTGAAGACCCCATACTATCTGGGCATTTGTTTCTTTTAAAATGCCTCTATTGCTCACATGCTCGCACTCAAAGTCACACACAGCAGTATGACTCTTGCTGTCATCTTCAATAAAGTGTAGCTGAAAATCCATCTCTGTTGATAATAGTGAACTTTTTTATATTAGTACTGGAGAAAAAACTTAATTATCACTCATTTTACTACCTGTTCTTCATAAGAACTCTTTGAGAGATTTCTGTTTTGATAATCTCGCAGAAGTATTACATGGGAAAAATTTTGTAAACATTGAAATTTTTTATTTCTATTTGATGAGGATGGCAGTTCAGTCAACCACAGTGATATTTCCCAGCACTTTTCCATTTGTACACTACATATGGTATATTAAAGGGACAATGTGTTCGAATTTTTCCCATCTAGCGGTGAAATTGTATTTTGCATTCAAACGATTTGTGCTCTCCAGCACCTAGCTTTTTCAACGATAGTCGTTATATACCAAAAAGCTATGATGTCTTCTGAAAGCACTTTGTCGAGTGTTCCTTCGGGTGAACAGTTTTTTATTTCAAACAAACTGCAACTTGACACAACGAACAAACAAATGTTACAGTATGAATTACTGACTGTGAAACTTGCTGGGCTAGTAACAAGCGCTTCTCACTACTCTGCTCCTCCTTTTCTGCTTTTTGTTACATGGGGCTGGCTCCGAATGAAAACGTGTTGTGGAAATGTGTTGGCCTAGTGCTTTTTGTCCATCTCTGCTATTATAGTTTTTCAAGATGGCAGAATTCTTCGTTTATGAGGATAAGTCAGATAATTGGCAGAGGTATTTGTACACCATTGAGGACATATTTATGAATAAAAATATTGATTTTGGGGACAATGTGTGCCTAAAAATGTACACATTGTTCCTTTAAAAAAGTTAGTTTTAATTTTCAATATTTCATCCCCAACATTACTCGAATGAAGACATCAAGTTAAAGTGAGCATCAGCTAAAATAAAGCATAGCACATAGAGAAATGAGGGGTAGTGGTTGGTTGCCTAAGGAATTTGGGCTGTACACTAATGTTGTAGATTCAGTCCTAAATGAACAAGGAAATAGACAGTAACTAAGATTGCAAACCTGTGTTTTAACTATTGTGCCCTTGAGCAAAGTACTCAACCTGAACTTGCTCAAGGGATATTATGCCATATACACTAAGTAAAAACCTTTTAATTTAAACCGTTTACTTTGAGTAACTTGGAGTCTTATTTTATTTTTTATATTTATTTATTTATTTGTTTATTTAATATTATTATTCAATTATCGTAGAGTATTAATATATGAATATAATTTACGTTTTTTCAGGAATATATAATTATAAATATAATACTACCTGTATAAATACCCTTACCTTGTCACAAAAAGGTAAATGTTTTGATATTTTGAGAGGCTTATTGACTTTGACACACAGTCGTGAGAGACTACATGGATTTCCTTTTGTTTTTCCTGCACAGTTCTTGATGCACCACATTACATTACTGAGTTTTAATTTTATGACATTGAAAATGCTTGTCATATCCAGTTTATCTCCATGTTTTTGTGTACAGATTTTTTTCGTATTGTACACTGATAAAATCTCAAATATATACTTATCTGAATATGTCAACAGGCTGGCCCAGTCTTTCCCAAAGCCCATTGAAACCAAGCCCCTTCTGAGCCAGAGGGAAACACCTCCTTCCAGCACCCTGCAGCAGCGAGGTGAGAGGCGACCACTCAGCGACACCTTCGACAGCTGGAACGATGCCCCCCACTATGATAACACAGGTTTTGTCTCAGAAGAGACACCTCTTGACACTCCAAGCAGTAGTGCTGGAAACCCCATGCTAGGCTCAAAGCCCCGGAGTGCCTCGATGGCACATGGGCGACGGCCTCTCATGAGACAAGAGCGCATTGTGGGAGTTCCCTTAGAGCTTGATCAGACGCAACACACTTTCCACACAGTCCGCACCAACCCTGAAACTGAAGTGCCTCCTTCCTCTAACCCCTGGCAGAACTGGACGAGGACTCCCAGTCCCTTCGAGGACAGGACAGCTTTCCCTTCCAAGTTGGAAATTACTCCAGCCAACAGCCCCAATCCTGACCGCAAGGACTTTGAACAGGAGATGGGAGAACTACCCAGCACTTTTCCCTCAACTAGAGCCTGGGGGTTTCTGGACTCTACGGACTCAGGGCCGGGACGAGGTCATCCCAACATTTATTCACATGTCCAGGGTGGAAAAGACCCACTCAAAGGAAACACCATGGTTGTTAGCAAGAGTTCTGAGAGACTTTCGCCAATGATGAAGGAGGTAAAAGCGAAATTTAAGAAATCTCAGAGCATAGATGAAATGGATACTGGGTCGTACAAGGTTTACAGCATCCCCTTGGACCACTACAGTTCTAGCATAGAAAATCAGGGAAGTGTTGATAGAGCAGACCTCCCTGTACCACTAGAACAGAGCATGTCCAGGAGCCAATCAGCTCCAATGCTGGACGATGACATGGATGGCTACGGTTTAAATAAAAGCTCTCAGCAGCAGAAGCCTGCCATCCCAAAGAAAGTTTACCATTTTGACCAAAGCTTCAACCCGCAAAGAGCCATGGATCTTGTGAAAGCAGACAGGAGAGTTCCTCCACCATTCCCCAACGCCCCTGAATACATAAACCAACCTGGGAAGACATTACCAAAGGAACTTGTGAGCCCGAGAGGCTACCGAGGCTATCCACCGATGGAACAGATGTTTTCATTTGCTCAGAATGCAGTCACTGACGATGCCATCAATCCACAGCTCTCTGTCCAGCCCCAGCGCTCCAGGCCGGGCTTCCTGAGGCGAGCTGACTCTCTGGTAAGTTCGACAGAGATGGCGCTATTCCGCAGAGTAGCTGAGAACCATGAGCTGCAGATGGCAGAGCACTACAACAGGCCTCAGCAGATAAAAAGCATGCTGGAACAACAGAACAGCTTGTCTACCATCTCTGACACCCAGTTCCACAAGAGGAATGGTAGGTATGATGAAGATTACTCGTCTTATCAAGAACCCAAAAAGCCCATTATGGGATACCCGACTAAGAGTCTGACACAACGTCGCCCCCTGTCTGCACGGAGCTACAGCACAGAGACATATGGGGCATCTCAGGCAAGGCCAGTGTCTGCCCGACCCACCATGGCTGCACTGCTAGAGAAAATGCCTTCAGATTACAATCTTAGTACATGCACTGAGAAGAGCCCTGAGAGTGACATGAAGCTGAGATCTGTCCCTCAAAAACAAGAGGACCCGAACTCCAAAATGCCAGTAGATTGGAGACAGCAGCTGCTTAGACACATAGAAGCGAAGAGGCTAGACCGGGTGAGTAAGCAAGCTTTGCTTTTTGTTCTTCTACAAAAGTGTTTGTTGGCTTGGAATTTATCTAAATGCTCAGTATTTGCAAGAAATAAATTAATTTGTTCTTTAAAGGTCCTTGAACACTGAGTCCGAAATTTTTTTATGCATTTTTCTGTATTTGTCACAGTGGCTCTGAATTGCCAAAACACCTCAAAATGCAAAAAATGAAAAAAACCCGATCCCAATTTTTTTTTTTTTTTATGACGGACAAAAGTTTCGGAGGTTTTGTGTAAACGTGATTGGCACAACGTGAGGTCATATTTATTTTTTAAAGAACGAAAATTCCCGATGAGAATTTCGGTGTGCAAAGACCTTTATTCTGTCTTAGTCTTATAAGTCATTTTATACTTTGTTTGTAATAATTTAGATCTTAATAACAAATTTTCTACTTTATGTTTAATAATTGAGATCTTAATAACAAATTTTCTCAGTGCAGTATATTTTACTATATTATTAAATACCTACATCTTTATTTTACATAATATGCTTGTTTTATATATTAAAGACAAATCTTAAATGAAGGCCACTTTTTAGTGTATAGACACGTGAATAGTTGGGTGAATCATAAAACATTAAGCGCCTGGAACATATTTCACTACAAAATCAAAAGAAATTCTGCATAAATAAAATTAAGCTTCTTTTTAGCAGATTTTTTTCATTATGATTTTTGTGCATGTTTACCTTATTTTCACTAAATTCAAGCAAACCATTCCCTTTTTCAAAAACTGATGATTTGAATGATGAAAATGATTTTTAATACATTTTTTATTATTATTATTCAAAAATGATTCTCGCTTCTCAGATTTTTCTCTCACTTTTCCAATAATGGAAATTTTGAAAAAAAAAAAAAGACCTTTAAATAATTTTAACAATGCAAAAAAGTATTGAATGGTCCTTAAATGGCTTTAAATTCTTTATGCAGAATATCTTTCTTTCTTTTTTTTAATTGTGGTGAAATATGACCCTGCCATTTCTTTCCTGAGATTCACCCACTTATGTATTCAGCTTTTGGTGGTGAGCATTTGTTTCTGTGCAAGTGGAATACATTACTACAGCATACTTCCATTGTTCATGTAATTTAGTCCCACACTGCTGTTATTAATATTCTGTAAACTGCATATCACTAATGTGCCACGTCGGCGGTAATGACGTACTGTTGTTGTTCTGTTTGTCAAGCTTACTCACTCTGTTACAGCAATGTGCAGTCCAGTGTACCCCAGCTACAGGCTTTTGACCTTTCTGTGTGGCATTCCCATTCACTCATGTCATGTGGTTGTTTCCCTCCAATCAGAGCGCTGTCCTTAAGCACAACACAGTAAACTTCGGCATGCTGTACTCTGGAGGCTATGCTGCACCGCATGCCAGCAGAAGCATGACAATAAACTTTTACAATAACACAAAGCATGAAAACCAAACAACTCAGTGGCTACCTCTACCAAATGTGAGTATGAAGCAACTTCAGCCCCAGTTTCAGCATGAAGAAGTAAAACTTATATTAACGTAACTTCTCCTATTGAAGATCGTCTTTTTAGATCTATCTCTTTTGAGTGGCTTCTGCTTTAACTTCTCAAACAGTGGTAATATTATCAATTTGGCACATTATGTTGTATGGTATAATAGCCTTTCTATAAGGCAAACCATCTAAAACAGTTCACAGTAATCTAACACTAATCTAACACTTCACCTGTTCTGAGTTCCAGGCTAGACACTGTCTCTCACTGTGATGTTAAACATATATAGGTGTTTTCTGTTGCATGTGCTCAGTCTTTGTGTTTGGTCTATGCACTACAGTCTTTCTATGTCCTTAAATCACAGAACAAAGCAATCTGTGACTGACAGCAGAGATATATTTATGAAAGGCCTTCTTGATCTTTATAAAATACAATCAAATTCAATAAATCAAAGTTCAACTGTCAGGTGAATTCACTAACCATTAACACCACCACTGAGTGTAGCATATCTGTGTAGACAGTTCACCAACCTCCATTTACTTATTCACCAATGGGTGATTGCTATACTGTAAGAAAATAGATGTTAGCGAACTGCTCAAATCAAGCCATATTGCAGTAGTTTAGTAATGCTGTAAATACACCAGATTGCAGTAGTTTAGTAATGCTGTAAAGTACACCAGATTGCAGTAGTTTAGTAATGCTGTAAAGTACAGCAGATCACAGTAGTTTAGTATTGCCATAAATTACACCAGATTGCAGTTGTTTAGTAATGCTGTAAAGTACAGCAGATTACAGTAGTTTAGTAATGCTGTAAAGTACAGCAGACTGCAGTAGTTTAGTAATGCTATAAAGTACAGCAGATTACAGCAGATTGCAGTAGTTTAGTAATGCTATAAAGTACACCAGATTGCAGTAGTTTAGTAATGCTATAAAGTACAGCAGACTGCAGTAGTTTAGTAATGCTATAAAGTACACCAGATTGCAGTAGTTTAGTAATGCTATAAAGTACAGCAGATTACAGCAGATTGCAGTAGTTTAGTAATGCTATAAAGTACACCAGATTGCAGTAGTTTAGTAATGCTATAAAGTACAGCAGATTACAGCAGATTGCAGTAGTTTAGTAATGCTATAAAGTACACCAGATTGCAGTAGTTTAGTAATGCTATAAAGTACAGCAGACTGCAGTAGTTTAGTAATGCTATAAAGTACACCAGATTGCAGTAGTTTAGTAATAGGGCTGGGTATTGAGACAAATTTCACAATTCGATTCGATTTCGATTCACAAGCTTGCAATTCGATTCGATTTCGATTACGATTCGATTCGATTCAATATCAATTATTTTGGATATCAGTTACAATAAATGGCAATTTTTCTCAAGGGAATCAAATCTCTTAAATGCGGTAAACTATGGACTATATATATATATAGTCTAGTTGTAGCCTACTAGGCTTCATCAACCTAATATGAAGGTAATAATTAAGTGTTTTGTAGCTATACAAACACTTAAATTACACTTTTATTTATTTTTATAATAAGAAAATTATATGAAATATAAACATTTAAATGGTGGCTGTCATAAAAACTTGCCAGATTTATTCAAATATGCATTAAATATTGAAGAACACTAACGAGTGTGGACTAACGAGTTTATGTGGGTTTTCTGAGGTAAATGTGACGATACATGACATTGATTACAAGCTGTTTAATTGACGTCTTTCCACGGTTGAAACGCAGATTGAGCGAATCAATGTGACATGATACGGATTTAGATAAGTTGTACTCGATCTTTTAACACACTTTCAGACTTTTCAACTGGTATTATTAACCCGGAAGAGAGATCAGCGCTGCTGCTTCTCTGGAGCTGTGCCAGAGCGATCTCACGCCAAAACGGCAAAACGCTATTTATGTTTTTGAATCTCTAAAGAAAATGGACGTAATTTGAAAATTGAGACTTTGTTATATATCAGTAGTAACAAAGCAGGACAAAGATTAGTGCGATTTGTTGGATGTGCGCAGCCGCGATACAATGTCTCATTCATTCAAATGAAACAGGATGACTAATCGATTCTTGAGATTTAAGAATCGATATCGGTTTGTAAAAATGAGAATTGATTAATATCGAGAAATCGATATTTATTACCCAGCCCTATTTAGTAATGCTATAAAGTACAGCAGATTACAGCAGACTGCAGTAGTTTAGTAATGCTGTAAAGTACACCCGATAGCAGTAGTGTAGTACTGCTGTAAAGTGCAGCAGATTGCAGTAGTTTAGTAACGTTATAAAGTACAGCAGAGTGTAGTAGTTTAATAATGCTGTAAAATACACCAGATTACAGTAGTTTAGTAATGCTGTAAAGTACACCGGGTTACAGCAGATTGCAGTAGTTTAGTAATGCTGTAAAGTACAGCAGACTGTAGTCGTTTCACAATGCTGTAAAATACACCAGATTACAGTAGTTTAGTAATGCTGTAAAGTACAGCAGATTACAGCAGATTGCAGTAGTTTAGTAATGCTGTAAAGTACAGCAGATTGCAGTAGTTTAGTAATGCTGTAAAGTACACCAGATTGCAGTAGTTTAGTAATGCTGTAAAGTACACCAGATCACAGTAGTTTAGTAATGCTGTAAAGTACACCAGATTACAGCAGATTGCGGTAGTTTAGTAATGCTGTAAAGTACACCAGATTGCAGTAGTTTAGTAATGCTGTAAAGTGCAGCAGATTGCAGTAGTTTAGTGACGTTATAAAGTACAGCAGAGTGGAGTAGTTTAATAATGCTGTAAAATACACCAGATTGCAGTAGTTTAGTAATGCTGTAAAGTACAGCAGATTGCAGTAGTTTAGTAATGCTGTAAAGTACACCAGATTGCAGTAGTTTAGTAATGCTGTAAAGTACACCAGATTACAGCAGATTGCAGTAGTTTAGTAATGCTGTAAAGTACACCAGACTGCAGTAGTTTAGTAATACTGTAACGTACACCAGATTGCAGTAGTTTAGTAATGCTGTAAAGTGCAGCAGATTGCAGTAGTTTAGTGACGTTATAAAGTACAGCAGACTGCAGTAGTTTAGTAATACTGTAAAGTACACCAGATTGCAGTAGTTTAGTAATGCTGTAAAGTACAGCAGACTGTAGTCGTTTAATAATGCTGTAAAGTACACCAGATTACAGCAGATTGCAGTAGTTTAGTAATGCTGTAAAGTACAGCAGATTGCAATAGTTTAGCAATGCTGTAAAGTACAGCAGATTACAGCAGATTGCTGTAGTTTAGTAATGCTGCAAAGTACAGCAGATTGCAGTTGTTTAGTAATGCTATAAAGTACAGCAGATTACAGCAGATTGCAATAGTTTAGTAATACTGTAAAGTACACCAGATTGCAGTAGTTTAGTAATGCTGTAAAGTACAGCAGATTACAGCAGATTGCAGTAGTTTAGTAATGCTGTAAAGTACAGCAGACTGTAGTCGTTTCATAATGCTGTAAAGTACACCAGATTACAGCAGATTGCAGTAGTTTAGTAATGCTGTAAAGTACAGCAGATTGCAATAGTTTAGCAATGCTGTAAAGTACAGCAGATTACAGCAGATTGCTGTAGTTTAGTAATGCTGCAAAGTACAGCAGATTGCAGTTGTTTAGTAATGCTATAAAGTACAGCAGATTACAGCAGATTGCAATAGTTTAGTAATACTGTAAAGTACACCAGATTGCAGTAGTTTAGTAATGCTGTAAAGTACAGCAGATTACAGCAGATTGCAGTAGTTTAGTAATGCTGTAAAGTACAGCAGACTGTAGTCGTTTCATAATGCTGTAAAGTACACCAGATTACAGCAGATTGCAGTAGTTTAGTAATGCTGTAAAGTACAGCAGATTGCAGTTGTTTAGTAATGCTATAAAGTACAGCAGATTGCAATAGTTTAGCAATGCTGTAAAGTACAGGAGATTACAGCAGATTGCTGTAGTTTAGTAATGCTGCAAAGTACAGCAGATTGCAGTTGTTTAGTTATGCTATAAAGTACAGCAGATTGCAATAGTTTAGTAATACTGTAGTACACCAGATTGCAGTAGTTTAGTAATGCTGTAAAGTACAGCAGACTGTAGTCGTTTCATAATGCTCTAAAGTACACCAGATTACAGCAGATTGCAGTAGTTTAGTAATGCTGCAAAGTACAGCAGATTGCAGTAGTTTAGTAATGCTATAAAGTACACCAGATTGCAGGAGTTTAGTAATGCTATAAAGTACACCAGATTGCAGGAGTTTAGTAATGCTGTAAAGTACACCAGATTACAGCAGATTGCAGTAGTTTAGTAATGCTGTAAAGTACAGCAGATTGCAGTAGTTTAGTAATGCTGTAAAGTACAGCAGATTGCAGTAGTTTAGTAATGCTGTAAAGTACAGCAGATTACTGTAGTTTACTAATGCTGTAAAGTACAGCAGATTACAGCAGCTTGCTGTAGTTTAGTAATGCTGCAAAGTACAGCAGATTGCAGTTGTTTAGTAATGCTATAAAGCACACCAGATTGCAGGAGTTTAGTAATGCTGTAAAGTACACCAGATTACAGCAGATTGCAGTAGTTTAGTAATGCTGTAAAGTACAGCAGATTGCAGTAGTTTAGTAATGCTGTAAAGTACAGCAGGTTACAGCAGATTGCAGGAGTTTCGTAATGCTGTAAAGTACAGCAGATTGCAGTAGTTTAGTAATGCTGTAAAGTACAGCAGACTGTAGTCATTTAATAATGCTGTAAAGTACACCAGATTGCAGTAGTTTAGTAATGCTGTAAAGTACAGCAGATTACAGCAGACTGCAGTAGTTTAGTAATGCTATAAACTACACCAGATTGCAGTAGTTTAGTATTGTAGTTGTTTAGTATTGCTGTGAAGTACACCAGATTGCAGATATCCCACGGGAAGTTGCTTTCAGTTAAAACAGCTCAAACGTGCATTTTAGTGACTAGATTTAAGCCTTGTCTGGGAAACCGGGGAAAGGAGCTTAAAAAACATAGTAAACTTAGTAAATTTTCAAGCTTTATTTCTTAAGCTTTTATTTATAGTATATATTTATATTAAACATAGTGACCTGATAAATAAAGTTTTGTGGGAGTGTCCTTCTCACACATTGGTTCTTTAAAACAAGCACATTTTTATTTTGGCAGTGTAAATTTAGAGCACTGTTTTGAATTTTGCTTGCTGACAACACTATATCCTTTCAGACACCCTCACAACAGAGCAATATTTTAGATAATGGACAAGAGGTGGTTTCCCCAAGTAGCCAGTGGGCGCCATATTCACTGGGACGAAGAGACGTGCCACCAGAGAACATGAATATCATCAAAAAGGTATTGATTGAAATCTTTGGATTTAAGTTATCATAGTGAACACAAAAAATCTGCAAGAGAAAGCAAAAGTATTGCCAAATATTTTTTCATCCCATCTTCTCCCTTTTTTTCTTTACCATGTCCATTTAGGGGCTTCATATTTTAAAGATGAATTGGTTAAAGATTCTAAAAGAAATTATTACAAACAGTGTTTTATATTAACTGTGTAAGTATTAGGGCTCAATCAGTTATTAGCATTTCTGTTTTAAACTTCAGTTAAACAAGTTGGTAAGTTTTATTCATTTCTGTAAATATAAATATTTACTGTTTACTTCAATTAATTGTTTCATACCTGAATCAGCGATTTCCTCCAAAATTACCACTGAACTGTAAGTTTGGCATATTTAACATTAAATTGTTTTAGAAAAACACACAATACCATTTAAAATTAAGTTCATGCATTCAATTGATCAAAAGTGACAGTTAAAACATTTATAACATTTCAAAGATTTCTATTTAAGATAAATGCTGTTTTTTAACGTTTCAAAGAATCCTGAAAAATAATTGAATCATGGTCCACAAAAATATTAATTAGCGCAACCGTTTTCAACATTGATATTAAGAAAATAGTTGTATTTCACAATATTACTGTTTTTACTCTAATTTTGATACACACACACAAAATGCAAAAAGTGCTGCAAAATGATCACATACCTGGTAATAAGATAAATCATTAGCAAATCACTGTAAAAACTCTCACGTCTAAGATGGTCCCATTTGTTTCATAAGCCATGCTGAGCTGAAATGATTCATTGCATTTGTCTGGATCTCATTATAGTTTTATTATTTCCACAATACATTTTCAGAGAGACACCCACATGTCTCTGAGTATTAAACCCTGTCATGTTCTACTCTTTAAGTTTCCTCTGGCTTAACCTGTTCTCTGTGAGATAGACATCTCTGTTGTATCGTGATTGCCATGCTCATTTTTTCAAATGCCGGGGTTAATTACTACCTGCTGTCGTGATTCATTTCACAACTCGTATTCCTGCTCGGTCTCCTTAGCAACCTCAGTCTATTGGTGAATGTCTTTACGTTGTCGCTCAATATTGTGGAACATTTTGCTTCCTCTGACACATTTAGTGTTGTGAAGAAAAGTCAAACATAATGAAAATGATATTAATTCAAATAATGAAATCAAAACGTCATAAGGTAGCTACTATGTCTTTGTTCCTGTAATGATATAAAAGCACTTGCCAGCTGCAAGAATTTATTAAACATTTACTTGATGTTTGCCCACAGCCTGGTGTTCATAATCCCCATCAACAACAACCTATGATGATAACCTCAGCCACCCCATCCCATCGGACGGCCCGTGACCAGCAGTATGAGGGGGCCATCAACAAGGTGTCCATCCAGCAGTACCAGCCACCTCTGCCCATGCCCATCACCACCACCAGCCCCCGGCCTCAGAGTGCCCGCTGCTTCATCCAGACTAAAGGCCAGAAGAGTATGGATGGCTTTCCAGAGCAGGTACGGTTGATCGCACAGAATAAAATTAAAAAGAAATTAGGGGTGTAACGATACCATCAAGTCACGATTCGATACATATCATGATACTGAACTCACAATACGCTATTATTGTGATACTCCAAGATATATGGTAAAAGGTTAAAGGGATAATTCACCTCTGGAAAGACGAATGTATATTTAAAATGGGTCATTTATGTAGAAGAAATGTGAAATTATTTTTGAATTTGGAGCTTTCTAGACTGAGAAAAGACAGAAAATGTATTTTTGACTTATGTTGATGAAAGACAACAACTCCCAGAATGCACTTGCTTCACTGCCCTAGGAGGCAACGCCTATCGGTAACAGAGCGCAGTAGGTAAACAACAAGTCTGGGTATATAGTGAGTCTTTGTGATGAGTCTGCCAGAAAATGTGTTTCGAGATCGCCCAAAATGTCCGGTATTCTCATGAAGTAGCGTGTATATGACATGCCAATTCGTATTTCCATTTTTGGCGTGCTATCAAGACGCATAATCGCTTTTCAGCGTGTTTATGAACACCGGTGACTTAACTTTATTACTGTATATATAAATATATAGCTTACCTCAACCCCGTCCCTAAACCTAACCGTCACTGGGGTTAATGGCATTTATGACTATTCCCTTACCATCCTAGGAAAAAAAAGATCGCTCCCCAGATGTAGATCTACATTTTGCTTCGTTTCGCGCGGACATTTGACGGCATGTACAGACACGCGGAATCACTCGGACGTTAATGCCGTAGACATACACACGCATACATGCGGATAGCTCAAAATGCGTAGAGATAACACGCCACTTGACTCGAAAGTGCCGTGTATGTTTACGCAAAAGTCATGATGTCATGTTGGGTATTCGGCTTTTACGTTTATAGTGGCGAGCAGGACGAGACTGAGGGCCGCGGCACAATGGCGCAAGGCCAGTGGCGTGATTACCAATGAGCGACACCTGTGAGACTCACCGGTCTCGTATCGCTCACAGAAGAGCGGGAATTTTCTTAGTAATGTTCAAAACGCACATCACTTGATCGCTTGTTTAGTGTTCATGTAAACACTACATTCAGATTCACCAATCGAAATGAATTCAGTTGGATTGAAACAAAAGGTGTGCATGTAAACAATGAATGGCAAACGGCCTACTCGGCTTTCTCCACAGAACAAGAGCCTGCTAGCTTAGCTTTCAAAAAGATGGCTGACACTATGCGTACATTCTGTGAGTGAGCTCCACCCTTTATGGCGGGTTGAGAACATGCAGAATAGCCCCTACTACTGACTGTAGTCTTTAGCCTCTGGCCAAAAAATCCTCCGATGACGCAAAATGATGATTTGTATTTCTACTAATACAAAGCTTAATGCTATGTGATCATGGAATATTAATACAGTGTTTTCTTCGTTCAAATCATCTTCTTCTTATGACTAAACAGGCTTTCACACAGAGCCCAATTAAGTAAAGCAAATGTGCGTTGCGATGACGCTCAAATCAGTAGATCCCTATGGGGCTATTCACACCAGGCCCAATCAAACGCAGCGCAATGCACATTTGCTTTACTTAATTGTGCTCAGTGTGAAAGGCTCTTTAGTCATTAGAAGATGATGATTTGAACGAAGAAAACACTGTATTAATATTCCATGATCACATAGCACAATTAAGTAAAGCAAATGTGCATTGCGATGACCTTGAATCGAATCAGTAGATCCCTATGAGGC
Source organism: Pimephales promelas (assembly GCF_988280905.1). Classification (NCBI taxonomy): domain Eukaryota; kingdom Metazoa; phylum Chordata; class Actinopteri; order Cypriniformes; family Leuciscidae; genus Pimephales; species Pimephales promelas. Next base: position 22,931,895 of record NC_142776.1, on the reverse strand, counting down.
TATTCATACCAGGCGCAATCAAACGCAGCGCAACAAAGCGAGATGTTTTTTTTTTTACCAGTGTGTGGATTTTTTGAGAAGGACCTGGCTGCAGCCTGCACGTGTCGCCCAGCCCTTACCTACTCTGATTGGCTCCATTGTCTTTCATAGGCATACTTGATAGAAAATGTGTTGTTAGTTGGTGTAGGAAAGAGTATGTCATTTATAAAACTGGAAAAGCTGTGCAGTTTCATAAAACCTTCATTATAATGCACAGAAGGGGGAAAAAAAGAAGAAAAAAAATTAGCATGTAACTCACAATGTCCCTGATTTTGTTTTGGTAAATTAAGCTGGTTTTTGGGCTAACGCACGAACGACCCCACAATATTTCGAAACAATTATTTGGTTGATTATCCACAGCATGAGGGCATCAGGTAGATGAATAAATTAAGAATAAGGCTAAATTATTTATTTATCACCATAGAAAGGAAATGAAAAAGGATGCATCAGTATCATTAGCTGTATCAGTAACATGACAAGCCATACTTATAGTTACAGAAGGTGTTATTGGTCATGCAGATGATAACTAAATTACACTGCAATAGGCTAATGTGTCTGCAGTGTTGTCTACTATTTATGTGCTATGACGCTTTCATTTTCATCACTACATCTCAAAGCATAATATTAGATTTTTGCTACACTTTATTTCAGAAAAACAATTTGTTCCTCGTTATTTTAAAGTGACGAAATCGAGAACTTTTTATCTGTTCGTGCCATGATTCAGAAACAATGCGTCTGGAGTCTGTTGCTATAATAAAGAAGAACACTTTCACATACCTGACTTAATAAACAGCACATTTTTATTTTAGTGCTGTTAATGTTGTGGTTGTTTCAGCAAACAGTTTAGTAAATTCAGCTTAAAAGCCTCAAGTAAAATTGTGAACTATGCTCACGTATTTTATGTCCTTGAATAAGCAATGTTTTAATTATGTTATTTCAAGTGCAACCAAAAATTAGATTTGAAAACATCACATTTTGGCTCATTTTAAGCTCAAACTGAATCCAAAAATCTCACAGCCAGCCTCCAGGGTCAAATATTGTGATTCACATCATGAAGTATTAAATCAAGATCTCTGTGACCAGTTATGTGACCGAATCTCGTGATCCGATTCTTTTAAATAAACTGGTTCAACTTGCAATAGCTTAAAACTCAGTGATTCAATGAGACGGACATAGCTAGTTAAGTTAACAAAAAACAGCTGAAGTTGTCTCAGATTGAATGTGCTCTAGACTGAGCTAAACCTTTATAAGCACTATCTTATTTGTGTGGAATTAGACGCCTCTTTCATGATGGCATTCGCTATCAATCCATGCACTACTCTGACCTACACCAACTACGAACACATTTTCTATCATGTATGCCTATTGAAGACGGATGAGCCAATCAGAGTAAGTACAGCCCCGCTTCCATCTTCAGGTGAACTTCAATTTTCTTTCCCCGTCCTCCCCATAATGAAACGAGACATCCAATTAGATTCCAGCTTACCCGAGCCCCTGCTGTTACACAAAATTGTGAGAGTGGTGGCGCTGTTATGAAAACCTCTAAATCTATTCCGGAAGAGAGAAGAGAATGGGTGTTGAGTTCTTGTTATCAATGTGTTTCTGAGAACAGATTTATTCTTACATGTTCTTTATACGGATTATCATTTCTATTCAATTTCCACTGAATTGTGCGATCTGAAGAGCTTGCAAAAAGCATACAGATTTCTTCCGAACGTGTCTGAACTCGAGAGCTGTCAATCATATTATGTGATCATAACTCCTGCCCTGCCAAATGACGACATTATGTTAATTTCCTCATTCTAAAATGAATAGCAGGCAGATATGTATGGGTACAATATGCGTCACATAACTAAACATTCGTCATCGTTTTCGAACACTTTTCACAGTCCACACTACAGTTCAAATGTATTAGTTTTCAGAGGACAAAAGCACTGTCTCGAAATGTAGGCCGAAATGTAGAAGAAAAGATGTGTTTTCAAATGTGTGTGAATTAAGGTAGACTTAGGCTTTGATTGATGTTGTTGACAGCTGTGTGTGAGAATCGAGAAGAACCCTGGCCTTGGTTTCAGCATCTCAGGGGGAATCAGTGGACAGGGGAACCCCTTCAAGCCCTCGGACATGGTAAGACCATTTCACTCTCTGTTTTAAAAGGACAGAGCAAAATGAATATAGTATGCTAATTTCTGCATTCTCATAAACTACATTTAAAGGATGCTTTTTTAGAACAAAATCAAAGCTATCTCTCTTCAGTCAGTAAAGTGTGTCTCTCTGTAGAGTTTCCATGGAAACATGCACTACTGCAACTTTGCACACCAGCTGATTGCATTACCTTTTAACTTTTTCTTGTCTTGGTGATAGTTCAAACAAAAGTGTTTTGTGACTCAAATGTTGCTGATATTCTCTTAAAGGGATACTCCACTTTTTTTGGAAATAGGCTACTTTTACAACTCCCTCAGGGTTATGCTGTTTTCGAATCAATTCAGACGATTTTCTGATATTTAGAAGAATATCAGTAACCAGACAGTTTCTGGTCTCATTGACTTCCATAGTAGGAAAAAAATATACTATGGAAGTCAATGAGACCAGAAACTGTCTGGTTACTGATATTCTTCTAAATAACAGAAAATCAGCTGAATGGATTCGAAAACAGTTAAAACCCAACTGTTTAACTCTGAGGGAGTTGTACAATTAGCCTATTTCCAAAAAAAAGTGGAGTATCCCTTTAAGCATGTGCAAAAAAGATATTGTACATTTGTTTCATGTGTTAGATTGAAATGGCGTCAATTTGCATGAAAAAGTGTCGTTCTTTCCCCCCATAAAGTATACAATTTAGCATAATGATTGCTTGTGTTGTATACTGTTGCTTTGGGGATCTTCTAATAAACCGAATCCCTGTGAGCCCTGATGAAATGATGTAGTTTGGTGGACTCTCAATATGTGACGTCAATAAGACTTCATATGTGTGCACATGGTGCATACTGATGGGTCCCACATGTAATTTAAATATGTATGCTTTATAATCTCTGCCTTGATTTCAGCACAAAAAAAAAAAAAAAGTCAGTAATGGATCCTTTACTCTTGAAAAAAAACTAAGAAAATTTATCAATAGCATGTTTTACATTTACTTTTTAGTTTAACATTTGCATTTAGTTATTAATTGTAAAAAGGTAATTTTATAGATACGTAATGTAATTATTTTATAAATTACTTATGAGTTGGAGAGAAACCAAAGAAAATCTAAATCCAGATTAAACGGCAAAGATTCTAAACCATAGTCACCATGTGGTTCCTAACCTCATATCACTTTTGACTTATAGGGTATCTTTGTTACTAGGGTACAGCCTGATGGACCTGCCTCCAACGTTCTACGACCAGGGGACAAAATTCTGAAGGTAACACTGTTCTCCATCACATTGTCCCACGAGCTGCGACAATGCATCCTCCGCCACACTGCAAGTGGAGGGCTTTGCATGTGGCATTAAATGTCCAGTGTGTGTGTGTGTGTCTCAAACAAGTGAGCATGGACTTCTGTTGTTATGTTTGTCCAACCTTGACATGACAGACTTTTATAACATTTTAAGCTGCCACATTTCTTATAAGTCAATTTTAACGGCATGAAATAATGATATATTAAATATATATAAATAATGGAATTATGAATTTAATGTATCAGATATTACTAATCAATGCAACCATCTACCTCAACTTGACATTTACGTTTATCTTCGATGCAGATTGAATCTGGTCTTTTGAAAATGTAGCGAGATATATCCCTAATACCTCCCAATAAAAGAACTAATTAAAGTGCCACTATTATGCTAGGTTAAAGGTTCTTCATTTTGTTTTGGAGGTCTCCTACATGCATCATTTGAATTTTCTTATAAAATACATATACAAGATCGTCTCTCTAAACCCCTCCTTTCCACTAGCCTACTCTGCTCTGATTGGTCAGATGGCCCTTACATATTACACGAAAGGTAATATTCGAAAAATCATAATGGGGCACTTTAAATACAAAATAAGTCTGTATGTTTAGCATAAAAGCGAAATGTCTGGCATCGCTGCCTTTACGTGTAACGGGGCAAAGGGGCGGTCCAGGCTCTGTGTGCCTAAATAACTTTTTGGGAAGTTATTGGGCTGTCTCTGGTTTTATGTGTCGCTGTCAGTCGTCTGCAGAAAGCAGCTCCTTCTACTTCCACAGATGCAGAGTCTAAAGACCAGCTTCTTTCCACCTTCTCTCCTTTTACAGCATGATCTCCTGTATGCATCTCTCTATTCTCTCCCTCACAGTGTATATCTCTTTATCCTCTTGAGCTAGGTCTGTTCCCAGCCCTCCTGTGCTGCCGTGCCTGTTCCTGCCCCCCTCCCTCCTTCCTTCCTTCCTTCCTTTCCTCTCCTCTCCCAGTTTATTTTGTTTACCATGTGCTTCATTCTTGCATTGCAGGCAAACGGACATAGTTTCTTACACATGGAGCACGAAACTGCAGTGTCTCTTCTGAAGAATTTCCCGAAAACTGTGGACTTGGTAATCTTAAGGGAGAGCACAATATAAATATTTTTATAGCTTAAAGACTTCTCAACCAGATGGAACACAGGAACTTGTACATCGTCTTTTTATCTAGGAACAATTTTGCCAATTGCTGGACCAATGGCAAATTCCAGTGCCAAATGTACACTAGAGGACATATATCTAATAACGTTACGTACGGCTTACACATTCTATACCAACATACATTTGTTGAAATCTTTTCGTTGATGTTGTTGATATTCTTCTTTATCTCAGCCTGTGGCTGTAAGTGGGTGCATTTTTTTCCTGCTTATTTATATGGCGTATTATTTTGTACCTATTTTTCCTAGCAGCTTTTCAGTTTGATCTTGGAGCATGAAAGCACATCTGCTTTTAAGGACATTTACCCACCATAACACTGCCTCAACTTTGTAAATGCCTTGTGTAAATATATACATTTACAACTCAAATGTGATTAGAGCGTAGAATGTGAATGAAAGACACATTGATGATTTTCTAACGCGCTGGCGAGTTTTTGTAACAATCTAGAAGAGATATCCTTCTTACGAAATGACAATTTAGGGAAAACTAACAAAAAAAAAGTCCCCGTCCCCTTTTAACAATTCTGTATCTGCACAAATCAAATGACAGAAAAGATTCCCTGAGCAATATTTCCTCCGTTTTTGAGGTTTTCCGGCAGCACCCTCTATTGGCATACATGGATTTTACCTGGCTCAGATCTTATTCATTCGCTAGGTAATGTGAATGCACACTTCCATGTTTTTTTCATTGAAAATTCATGCTCATGTGGCAGTTTATTGGCAACAGTTTTCAATATAAAAATGTACTTTCATATCACATACTACAGCTTAAATGGAAAAAGAACGCAAAAAAGCTTAATTCCAGTTGCTTGATGTTGTTAAGCTGCTTTAAGTTTTTTCAATAATTTTTTTTTTTTAAATGGGACAACAAAGGGAATTCCTGTCATAATAAAACGGACTAGAAACGGTGTACACATGTAAGGCTTTACTGATTAGAGCATGCTTTCACTCTTAAACTTGTTTTATTAGGATGCTTATTAGGGGTCTTATGTGTTTTGGACAAACTGTTTTTACATACCCATTGTTTCGCATCTCTTTTGGCATTTTTCCCCCTTTTAAATCAGCCATCATTGTGACAAACAGTGCCATAATATCCCTCCCAAAAAAGAAAGAAAAGAAATCCAAGGCATGTCTCAAATGTTGCAAAAAAAAATGTAGCATTTAGAGGGAGAGTTGCGAGACTTTTGGAAATGCACTCTGAAAGACCCCAAACACAACACCCACTGCATTTAGCTCCAGAGAAAGATTGAGTATTAAAGATTATGATGGATGATGCAATTAATTGTTCAAAATACTATTGTGAAAGAACATTTGATAATGATTATTTTTACTAAACGTTTTGAGATAATGGTTTCTAATATATTGATATTAGCTATGCTCAAATTGTTAAATTTTATAAAGAACACAGAACCAATGTATGGACAGAGAGTTAGAGTGAGGGAAGGAAAGACTAGAAACAAATATGTACAATTCTTTCTAAAGTAATTGTGAATTTGTGTCATAAACATAAATGTATATGAATATACAAATGGTCATTTTTGTATGTGTTTAAAGACCTATTGAATATAAAAGGTAATATATGGTACTATTCAGTCTAATTGCAGTATTGATGTAAATAACTATGAATGGAGACATTTAAATAATTTATTCCAATAGATTGTGAATGTACTTAAAGCTTTCTGCAGTATTAAGACTTACTGAACTTGAATGCCGTTTCATTTTTGTGCAAAAAGTAATATATCTAGAATAAATTATTCAATTTAGTTCAAAAGAATTAGTGACAATTTATCATATCATTTATTTGCACATGCAAGTTTACTCCTTCCGATTTTTTTCTGTATTACAGCAAATATGTAATTGATGACATATATTCTGTGTCTAGAATGCATTTTGCAGATGATATATGTAAATATTTAAAATCGATTTTAGTTACAAAAAATTCAAACAACAAACCTGTATAAAAAGGAGAAGAAAGTCCAATGCTGTTCAGCAAATATTGGAGCCATTTTCGGCTTTGGAGTACAGAATTTTTTCAGTATCTAAGAGGTGTTTTGAATAATGTATCTTTATTGTACAAATAATAAAAATGTCACTATTGTTACAACTGCTCATTCTGTGGTCCTTTACAGACGATGAAACACTCAATATTCATAATTTATCACTAGTGCTTTCATAATGGAAAAACGTTCACACTGAAAACCAATTATAAAGTTTAAAGCTTGCACACACACATTTTTTTATTATTAATTTGATTTCATTTTGTCTTAATTTCAGTACAAAGCATGCTGATGTGTTTATTTATAAAATATGTCATTACAAAATTCTGTAATGATTTTACAATGTCAAAACAAGTGGCAGGAGATTATTTTTTGTCTTGTATATATTATCAAGTGTCATGAAGTGCAAATAAAAGTGTTATGGCACTTTTACAGAGTTGACCGCTTATCACCGATGGTTGAATTTATATTAAACGTAAAAATTATGTTGGAATACGACCTCGGAGATACTCTAGGACAGCATCTGTTCCTTTACTAAGGATGGCAGCTCTTGGATTACGGAAAGGATTCCCATCAAGCATTAGAGCCCTAAAGACATAAGATAAATCATATGATCATGTTAAACTAACGGTCTCAAGTCTGTAAAGATCTGTTTATGTCCAATTGGAAAGACTGTTCATTTGATCTCTCTACTTCACATTTAGTGATGCTCCAATCAGCTTTATTAGGGCCGATTACCGGTCACAGAATGGCAGGGGATTGGGAATCTTTTATCTATAATCTAGCAGAGTTTGCACCATTTGTAGAAATAAAACTAACTATGAATTAACTGTATTGGGGAAAAAAAAACAGTAGAAATAGTCTACTATCAAGATCTTGAAAAAACACCAAGTGCTTATTTAATTGTATTTAGAATGAGATAACTTAAGGCTACTGTAGGCCATCTTTCTTAAATAAGGCTAAGTAACAAAATTATTCCAATCAAAGAGGGGTCAGGCAGACCAACACACATTAGATAAGCTAAATGGGATGGGATCAAGTTATACTTAGGCATACTTGGAAATTGTATCCTCTTAATACATTGACTACATAATAATTGGCAGCAAAATGTAAAACTTGTTACACCAAACCAACTACATCACATCCAAACCACCCCCACAACAAAAAACAAAACACCACCACTTTTCACAAACATCTCGCAGCACGAATGTACCAATACAAATAAATAAAATATCTCCAGTTAACTAGCAGAGCATTCATTTTGTTCATTTGTTAAATAAGAGGCGATCTATCGCTGGAATGCTTTTTTAAAATCAAGCGATCAAAGTGCTTGTTACCGCTGAGATCAGTGGCGCGGATACTGTGTTCTCTTATGGCTCGCACACAGCCTCCACTTGGTCACGCGCTTCAATCCGTTGTGGAGACTATTCGTTCCGGTGAAGGAGAACTCATGTTAACACTGGCAAGCTCCGATCTGCTGTTGCGTGCCCGTGCGCCACGCATGCAGGTGGAAAAAAGTTGCGCGAGTAATTTGTCACGTGATCGGCTTTTTTGATCCGCACTTTTGGGGTTTGCCGATCAAGCTATTTTACATCATGATCGGCGGCCGATCAATCGGAGCATCACTACTCACATCATTCATGTAAAATATGGACTCTACCCAGACCTCAGTTTGCTAGAATCAGAAGGAAACATAAACCTTACCTCAGACTGGTACAGTTGCCAAGTTCTGGTGGCACTTGCATGATATCGTTGTTGGACAGATCCAGAGTAGACAGACTATTTAGGGTCTTCATTTGGACAGGATCAATGACTCCAACTTGATTGCTACTGAGTAAAATGGTTTCAAGGGATGAGATGCGGTAGAGCACATCTGGGAATGACTTGAACCTAAAGATAAATAATGATTTAGACAACAAACACGAGTAGAGATATCATATATATATCATATATATATATATATATATATATATATATATATATATATATATATATATATATATTTAGTAACTATTTTGTAAGCGTGGTAATGGTAGAACTTGCCGATTAAAAGACAAAATAACACTCCGCAGCTTGGTTAAGCCTTCTAACTCCATTGGCAGTGAGGTCAATTGATTGTTCCTGAAAAAAACAGTTTTTAAAAAAATCATTAGTTCAGTGCACATTGTAAGATGTAAATTTTAAAAGACATCAGAGGTCTTATTTTGAGAATTCAGTGTTTTATTCAGAGTAATATGCTTTAAGTATGTATATTTTGTATAAGCAACATTTACCAGAAAACAAAATATCTGAACTCAGAGATTTGTCCTTTAAAACTCTAACTAATAATTTACCAGCCACAACATAATTATAGATCTTTTGTCCTTTGTGCCATTTTAGAGATACAACACTATCAAAAGTAGTCAAATGTTGCAGGTGTGACAAAAACATATAATTAAATCTTGAAATTGGAGCCTTAAAAGGCATAAAACTAGTTAGGATTACCTGAGATCTATATGTAGCAGCTGTTTCAGTTTGGAAAAGTCCACTGGAATGGTTGTTATCTTGTTAAACTCAAGATTAATGTCTGCCAGAGTGTCCTTTAACTCCATAATTCTAGAGGAAATGAGAGAATTATTTTAAATACACATTGTAAGTGTTCAGTAAATCTCTGCAATGGAATGGCCATTGCTGTTACTGTACCTCGGTGGAATTGCCGTCAGCTGATTTTTGCTGAAGTTCACGTTGGACACAGGACTACCATCAACGGCGTCGAATACTTCATCAGGAATGGATCCCTCCTGTTTCTCGCTAAGGAAAATGCCAAATCTTTACTGTCAAAGGCACAAATTCCTCTCAAAGTTGCTAATGAGGAAGTTGTGTTACCTGTAGTCTAGCGTTTTCAGAGTTTTGATGGCATGTACATTGATTTTAGCTTGGCTTGGCAGAGTCATTGCTGTTTTTGGCTCTCCTTTCAAGCCCCCATCAGGTTCTACATTTCAAACATGACAAAAACCCACAGTGATGTTACAAAGAATCTTCTTTGATGATCATTTAAAATCAATGATCATTTAAAAATGACATTATACTCTAATCTTTACTTAGTGTGTTAGACATACCTTGTATTCGACTTCTGAGATATTTTAGGAGCTCACCAGTTCCTTTCTGCAAAGAAGATACTATAACAGTTTCTGATGCATTTCACTGATGACTTTTCCGGTGTTGTATCTGAGATTAATAAGAACAAAGGAGGACAGACAAGATGGGATATGTTGAACACTCACAGTCAGAAGGTCTCTGCGGATTGCCCTCAGTGGATTGCCCTCCAAAGCCAAAAACTTCAGCTTAGGTAATGTGCCAAGTCCACATGGCAGACTGTTTCACAGAAGAAAGAGACTTTGAATGACTTACTTTCTTCTGCACAACAGACGACATTCTGAAAACTGTTGACCATTGACTTCCGTTGTATGGAGAAGGAAAAAAAAAAAAAAAGACATCTCAAAATATATTTTGTGTTTCACAGAAGACAGATAGAAAGTGACAAGGGGGTGAGTAAATGATGACTGAATTTTAATTCATTCCTTTAATATTCACTATCCCTTTTTTATCCGTTTTTGGTCATTGAAGAGTCATGTTGAGGATCAGAATACAGAAAGTCATACTTGTTTGGAGAACGACATGAACTGACTGAGTAAATAATGACAGAATTTTCATCGGTTTCATCTACAAAAAACAATTTTTACGCTGTGCTCCCTTCATCTTGCGGTACAATAATTCTTAAGTATTATACAACTGATTTGCAGATCTGTATTGCTTAATGAGTATTAAAAAAGGGATAAGTTTTTGCTTCAGAATTTTGCTTCCCAGTAGAATGTGATACAAAACAAAGTACTATATTTTACAGTATACATGCAAAAACATAATTAGTGTCCAGCACCTGCTGATGTCATTGTTAGTCAGATCCAGTCGCTCCAGGCCTTGCATTAGAGTTATTTCTTCAGGAAGACTCTTCACCTTGTTATCTCTGAGCTCCAAGAAACTCAGAGAGCTCAAGTGCTTCAAATGATCTGCCTCCAACACCTCAATTTGGTTGTTCCCACAAAAGAGTTCCTTTAAACATATAAACCGGCTTGTGTTAGTCTTTTTTTAAGACAAGCATAACTTATTCTACCACATCAGTGGATTTGGTTTACCTTGAGTGTTCTACAGCAGGGCAGTTCGGGAAGATATCGTAACTTGTTGTGTCTTAAGTAAAGCTGCTCGAGGGACTCCATCTGAGCCAGGACGGGAGGAATGCTCTCTATTTGATTCTGTGAACAGTCCAGCAATCTCAGGTCTGTGAGGATTAATAAAAGAAGGACGAGTTCACGGGTTAACCAGTAAACATGATTCACATCTAACCTGCTGCCTGCTGTCAAAACATACTTTTCATTTCACTGACGGCAGGAGGGAGACTCTGAAGCTTGTTGCAGGACAAATTCAATTTCACAAGATTTTTCAGGTTTGCCAGGCTTTCTGGAACATCCATTAGATGATTATTGGAGAGATCCTTTAAGAGGGAAGAAAATGAAAGAAGTAAATATTTGGAATACTGGAGTATATCATTCTTAGCAACATCTTTGATTTCTAACTGTAAAGTATAACAAATGATCATACTGCAGTGGATTATTTTTGATGTACGATACTGTTTAAAGGTGTAAAATCCCCATTTTACCAGACCAATGTTTTGATGACTTATTGAAATGTTGTGGAAAGTAAACACTGGAATATTTTATTCCCATCTGCATCCATTGATTTTCGTTCTGTTTTGCTTAATTTCCCGGGTCAGAACGTCTGCATTTGGTAGTTTCAGCAGTGTAAGTGTAAATGCAAAAATCGGATATGGGTCACTTTTAAAAGATGATGTAAGCAGGTCGTCAAACAAAAATCGGATATAGTCAGAAAATCGGATTTGGGCATCAAGACCTGCAGTGTAAATGCAGCCTAAATGCATTGAAGCAACTGCCATGTGATTGGTTGATTAGATAATTGCATTAATGAGAAATTAAACAGGTGTTTCTGTGTGTGTGTGTGTGTGTGTGTGTATTATATTATATATATTACAGTTTTTTCGAGTAAATTTACAGTAGATGTAGCATAAGAGCACAATCCTTCTTCTTCTTCTTCCAAAAACATAATAAAAATCTTCCCAACACCAAACCTAGTAGTATGCATTGATTTAAACGGAGAGATATTAACATTATTTAAGGAACTAGGCATTTATGATGAAGTTAGAAGGTTAAATGGCCAAATACTGTAGTTTGTTGCTGGTCAAGACAAGAGGTCAATCACTTACAAGGTCATCTAAATTAACCAGGTTCCCCAAATCCAGAGGAATGTTTTTGATCAGATTCTGTTGCAGATGGAGACATCGCAAGTTTGTAAGCCTCCAAAGACCCAAAGGTAATTCCGTCAGTTTATTGTGACTGCAGAGAGAACCAAGAATTATGGCACAAGGTCTTCACAGTAAATAGATTTATCTATTGCTTTATCCAGAGTGTTGCCTCAATCTGTACCTCAATATGAGCTTCTGTAGTTGTTCTAAATCTCCAATAGAATCTGGTAGTGAGCTTAGTTGATTGTCATGGACCTGGGAAAAGGCACATAGTTTACAATTCATTACAATTTACACCCTCAAACTCCATGGAAAAATACAAAGATGTGAAATATTTCTATTTGACTCACTCAAAAGCTGTGCTGATACTTTGTCATAAAAAAATAGAAATACTGTTTTACTAATGGTCTCAGACTTGAGGACCCAACTTTATATAATAAACTATAAATGTCCGGTTTAAACTTTAAACGACTAGTTATATTTATTTAACCATAGTACAGTCCTCTATGGTCCTTATATTTATTTAAAAACAAAATAAATATACGTTTTTATTTATAACATTAGTTTGTCAAATGAAACATGCTGAAACAAACCTACATCCAAGACAAGCAGGGCAGGGAGGAGTTTGACGTTTTCAGAGAGGCTCTGGAGTTTGTTGGAGGACAGCAGAAGTTTGGTCAAATCTGCCTGTTCCCACCACCGATCTGCAGCTCCGAATGACAAGTTCTGTTGAGATTCCTCAGGCGTGTCAATATTCAACCTCCACACACTCTGAGGAACTGAACCCAAATAACATTATGTAGAATCTTACAAAAATACACAATTTTAATCATAGTTTCACCCCAATGTACAATTGTTGCTACAGCTGTTGTTTGTAACGTTAAACGTTATGTCTAATTATAGAAGTTCATTCAAACTTTTTTTTAACAAATAAATATTTGACATTTCCATTCATTTTTCCATGAGATAAATGACAAATGTCATATCTGCATTACGGTATGTCAGCACCACAAATTATGGATGCGTTGGTAGCTATAGTTTGTTTTGTTTGTGAGGTTAGTTCACTGAAGTAGTCCTTTTCCAGTCACTGTGTTAGAGACTAACGTTATTTGGTTACCTTCAGTTAGACCACGCCCGGATAGATTGAGTTGCCCGCTCTTTCTAGCAGCTTTTAGTAATCCAGATGGGACAGGACAGTCTTCTTTCTCTTGTCTGAATCCTGCTCTCGAGTCCACAACATGTGCTCCTCTTTTGAAACGAGACATGAATGCGATATTGTGCGTTTAACACCTGTAACGTTAATTTAGTAAACGTGAATGAGATTGTGGACGGTGTTGTGAAGTAAACCGTCAAATACCTAACCTAAACATGGCCTCCGATTTTTAAAATAAAAGTCCCTAGGAACGAAAGTAGTTTTCCATGGCAACCAAAATGAAAAAAAAAGTAGGCTATTATTAAGAAATGAACATATAATAAATGTATTTAAGAGATGTTAAAATATTTCCTAACATTCTAAATATTTCTATTTTAATAGAAACCTTTTATGTTTCAGTAGTGACCCATAGAAATACAGGAAACACTAATTACACCTGCAGCTCCAAATAGCCAGTATTAGTATTAACACATATTTTCTTAAATGTTACAAATGTTCCTCTGTTTGTGTTATAAAGCTGTATAGATGCACAGTGGCATCCAATATAGTAATATGATCAGCAGATGGTGCTAGCTAGCCTTTATAAGTGAACAACAAAGACAACAGCTATTGCAGCCATTTAGATAAAACCACCCAGCCATAATAAAGAGATGGCTGGGTATAGCGGAGAGTTTGTGAGATTGTGGTTAGGTCTCAGCAGCAATAAGGTTGTAAAGGTCAGTAAGCTGGGTGGGGGATGGACAGGGGTGACTCTGGGATGCCAGAGTCACTGTCGAGCCCTCTTGAGGTGTTGTGGGCTAGTCGACGAAACACTGAGGATGGAAGGTGCCCACTTGAAGACCCTAGAGATGCTTAATCCAGACGGTTGTCGTGCTGGTCCACTTATTTTTCAAATAACACAGGTCAATGAAAATACAATTTTGAAAAAAAAAAAGAAAAGAAAAACAACCCAAATTTTTATGATGCTTGTTTATTTAAAATAAGAGACAGTATGTTGTAATACTTGAGCAGACGCACTGGCCTGGCAACTAAATATTAGTTATATCTCAATCATTTCATTAAGAAATTGCAACCAAGAAAAAGCAGGCTAAACATTAATGCACGACATTCATGTGTCAGCACATATACACTGATATGGTATCTGAACAACATATACAAATAAACCTCTCAAAGAAACATCAAATTACAAAGCAAAAAAGTGAATACTATAATGGAACAGACATCTAAAGCACACACTGATGTGAAAAGGCAAGCTGAAGGGATGATCTATTATATCAATGATTCAAAATCTGCTGGAGGTCCATCCATTGTGGGTTTTGGACAAGACTTGTTATGCCCCATTTGATTGGACTTGAATTTCAAAAAATGTTTAATGAATAGTATCCATGGTTATTTATCTCAGTGTATGGGGTTCACTAAAATGTGCTGTATGAATCATTTTTGGGAATTTACAATCAGTTACTACCACAAAAAAAAGGCGAGCAACAGTTTTAGAACATTGTTTAGTAAATAAAAGCTTTGCAACAATACTATAATGCAGAGACAAAAGGATTTTAATGTTGCAACAATGACTGCACAGTCACTGGAAAGATATATTTATCCCCCAGATACGAAAGCATTACCGGGTGTATCATAATTCAACAACTTGTTTCAACTCAGTGATTAATTATCAGAAAAAAATATATATTTTTTTTATTTAATTTATTTTTATTTTTTTAATTAAAAATTTAAAAATATATATATATTTCAGATTTTATATGCATGAGTTGCACGTTGTGCTGTTGATTTGAGAATGCAAAAGCAAGAGAAAAAAAACCACTGAAAACTCATTTTCTTCTGCTTTCAGTCTGGGGAGAATATGAGAGTAAAAGAACCCTTTCAATCTATTCAGTAGTAAAACTCCAGTGCATGTTGCATTCAATGGCATGATGATGAAAATCATCAAAGAGGAAAATACTAGACACAGCATATTCCCTGATATGGCATGTGCCTTCAAGTAGTTCATAGCATAATAAAATGTTGGTTTAAAATGCTGCAATAAACATTGTGCAATAAATATGTAACAGGCAAAGCATATGCACTGATATGGCTATTGCCCTCAGCAATTTCAGAGTAGAATAATACAAATGATCATGATAATGGATCAGCTTTGGTTTAAACTCTAGTTTAAAGAAAGACGTCAGACAACTCTTTGTTGTTTCTTAATTTAAGACGGTCCTCAAAATCTCCCTCGGAAATCTTATCAGCCGTACTATGTACCATTGCAATCACAGATAAAATGCATTGCTATTGCTTAAGCATATTGTAGCTTTAAATTTGATCTCACATCTTGATTTGAACTTGAATCACCTATAGATATATTGATACAACTATGAAGGTCTAGAGTCAAGAAGAGATGAAGTTGCCAAACCCCTTCTGTGACTGGCAGACCTGCTACAAAGCCAACAGGGACGCCAGGGAGCTCACAATGGACATCAGCAGTAGTAGGGACGAGGACAACACTGCAACGGAAGAGAAACCAATGCACACATAGTGGAAAGAGTTACTATAAAATCCAAGTATTATAAATGATTTAATATTTAAACAATAGAACACAAGAGGGTGTTAGCCTTGATGTTATTCGTAAGCAAATCATTTTAAAGGGATTCTGAATTGAGAAATAGATTTTGTCTTGATCTTTTGACATGCAAGAGGTCATTGTACTATAAAACAAATCCAGAAAAGAAAATGAAAAAAATTCCTCTTTAGTTCAAAAACAGCTTTGCAAAACAAGCTCCGAAGATGACACGTTTCAGATTTTAGCACATTATGATGTAATATTGCAATGAAAGACCGCCTCTGCTTAATCAGATCAATGCCTACTTCCACATCATCACATATTTGGCCCTGCCTACTGCCACGTTATTGAGATGAGGAGACAAGAGAGATACAGAATCACAGGACTAAAAATACTGTAACATTACCTTCCAAATGATCCAAATGCTAGGAAAGTTATTTTTTTCTCTTAGAAGCATGAACATAATCTGTTATTTAAAATGCGATTGAATTATATACAGAAAGTGGTCAAAGAACGCTTCCGTTAACAATCATTGGAGCGGTCAATCACACAGAGCTGGGTTTCTGGAGTTATCTGGACTCTCGCCTAAACTCCTGTCCCGTTATAATCGACGAATCGCTTATTTACATTGTGAGAGTGCAGAAATGGAGTATTAACAGACATGACATGTTTTTGTCTGTAAATATAATCCTACAGATCTAAATATGATGCCATAACTTTTCATGTTTTGTTAATCTCGACTGCTGTAATAGTAAAAACGTAGTAAACGTTTTAGAGCGAGTTCCACGTATAATATTTATTTCATATACAAAGACGTTAGCCAATCACAGCAGTGGGTGTTAACATTGAAGTCTCACAGCAGACACGTCCCTTCCAACAGTGTGTTCAAATATGAGGGATAAAATGTATTATTTATAAATTATGACAATTTTTCATGTAATAATCATACTAATTATAAGTTTTTGTACGTACAAGCCAGTTTTGTAAAATCTTTACCATTAATGGGATATTTCCTAATCTTTAATAGAGATTCTTTATGTTTTCTTTTATTTATTTTTATGGTCTATTTAATGAATGTATTGTGTTAAATTATTATTACATTTTTTATTTTACGATTAATGTTCTTTAATGTTTTAAATTAAAATATTTATTTATTTTTATTTATTTATTCTTTAATAAAAAAAACTATTTTTATTATTACCACTTGCTTTTTTTTTTTTTTTTACAACTATGCATTTGGCAGACACTTATTTAAAGTTAAGTTAAATTTCATTCAAGTGATACATTTTATACATTTGATCAGTTTATGCATTCCCTGGGAATCAAACCCATGACCTTGGTGTTGTCGGCACCGTGCTCTACTGTTGCTCTAAGCTACAGGAATGCTCAAACAGGGGTGCGTTTCCCGAAAGCATCGTTAGCCAACTATGGTCGCAAGTTCCGTCGTTACCAATAGAGTTCAATGGAAATTGCGACCAACTTGAGTCCATAGATGGCTAACGATGCTTTTGGGAAACGCACCCCAGAATAGCACTGCACTTTTTTATTTAATTGATTTTTTTCTTTTTAAAGAATGTATTTTAATGAGATATTTTGTACATACAAACAAAAGACTAGACACACACAGATAAGATGGAAAAACAGGAGAAAAAAAAAAAAATATATATATATATATATATATATATATATATACACAGTATATAAGCATATATACCAGTACCTGTTGATGTGGCTGAACACTCCATGGCTATCACAGCATCCAGGTAGCTCTGGCCAAGCCACTCCTCATACGTTTTCTTCTCTCCCACACCAATTAAAGTGATGGTTGAGTCCTTAAAAATCAGGTCCGACCCCTCATAAGCGCTTGAGTCAAACATCTTGAAGCCTGAGGCAGCATTAACTCCAAAGAAATTCTGAAAGATGCAAACCAAAAAGTCCCACCTCCATTTTCATATTACCCTGAAAAATAACATTTGGCATAAGCAACAGTACCTGGGCTTTGTCCAGAAGGCCAAAAATGAGGTGGTGGTTGATATCGGGTCTTATCATAACAGCGTGGGAAGGGACACGGGCCAGGTTGCACTTGGTGTACTGAGTGACTTCAGCACGAGACTCCTGAGAACAAAGCAGCTGAAATTCACGGTAATCCAATTGCTCCGCCCAAGAATCAGTATTGTTTCCTGAAAAATAATTATTTTGACATGAGAAAAGTACTCTAGACTTTAACACACACAAAGTAATTGTCTGCTTGCTGTTACATAATTCTCTCTGAAATGTCCAAATGGGTTTTTAGTTTTTTGTGTGAAAAATATTATTTATTGTTTCTTAAAGGGGCACTTGGCAACTCTAGTCATTTCTTAGCTTATTTTCACGTTTGTTGTTGCATGTTTTCTCATCGAGCTCATTCTCAAACAGCTGTGCGGCGTATATTTTCACAACAGTGTCATAAAAAACTCACTTGCGGCACCTTCCTCCCACTTTCAACCACTGCTTATGTGCATTTGTTATTATCGGAGCCGGCCAACTTTATCGTGTGGAGCTGTGTCTACCGAGTGGGTAATGCATCATACACAGTATCATAGAATTATGTCAAATTGCCATAAAGCAGTTTGCATTCTCTCCAGAACAGGTTATTAAACCATTCAAATTATTTCTAAACGGTTTTATTAAGTTGAAATAGTTGCCAAGTTCCCCTTTAATTTTCTCTCTGAAGTATTGTTAATCAGAGACCTTAAATGAAAACCTATTCTTCTTCTTATTCAAATTAGACCAGTTCCAACCATTCACTTTTTTAGAAGTGCTTTTCTTTACATTAGCTAATTATTATCATGTTAAGTCTCTTTACTCATTGGAATAATAATGATTAATTTATTATTGTTTTTATTTCGGTTGTTTAATTCAACATTTATTATTAATTATTATTAACACATTTTCTCTCCCTTCTTTAAATCTATGCTTTTGGTTCTGCTATGCTCCTATTTTTTAAGTTTATTTTTTATTCATTTATGTTTTGCTAAAATGTTCTTCATATTCTGACTTGTGAAGCAGATTTTATGGTAACACTTTACTTAAAGCCCCTATTTATAACGTATTATAAAGATATTTATAACGTACATTATATATTATAAAATAATACAATTATAAAATAATTGTAAACAAAGTTAAATAGGATTATAATGTTTGCAGATTCTCAAAATTGGTTGTTTGTCATGTGTTTTAATGCAATTTACTTTGTAAAGACATGTTTAATTAATAGATAATTATCATATTGTATTACAACTTGTTACAATTATTCATGAGACCATACAATGCAGTATAAAGCATTATATGGGAGAATTACTGCATTAAAAAATACTTTTATAATGTATCATACATACTGGCTTTAAGTAAAGTGTTAACGATTTGGTTAAATGAAAGGTGCTATAGAAAATAAAATGTTTTCTTATTATTATTACTGTTATTTGTATTATTATTAAAGATTATGAAAGTGCTCACAGTAAATTAGCCTTCCAGTTAGTTTTTTACTAAAAGCAAGAAAGAATTTCTGAGAATTACCATTCGTGTTCTGAAATACAGTGGAATGCTTGACAAAGGCCACATCACCATGATTTTCAACAAGGCACCTGGAAATATAAACAGAGACCATGTTCAACTATTTATTTGTCATGCATATTCATTAGCATCAAATCTTTCAGAGCTATTGTGTAGTAGAGTGGATTACCTAAAGGCTCCATCGTAACCATCGTATAAGTCCTTGCCTTTTTCACACTTGTTCTGACCACTGGAGTCTCCAATGCACTGCTCACACAGATTACTGGGGAAACCCTTCTGATTGGCTCCGGGTACACAAGATGATTTAAAGAACTCCCCAGCAGCTAAAGGCAGATTTTTTTGGTATTCATATACAGCCAACAACAATATATGACAATTTGTGATAGAATGACAATAAAAAAAATTATTAGAATTATTGAATTATTAGATATATACAAATCTTAACATATCACTAGGTTACAACGAGAAAGAAATCTTACTACTGGCTATTTGATTCACATAACTTGTATTTATTAGAGCAATGTGTTTGCAAATATTTTATTATGATATATCCAGATTAAGCTGTTATATTATATATATATATATATATATATATATACATATACATATATATCGTATCTATCTATCTATCTATCTATGTATATATATATATATATATATATATATATAATGTGGTCCAAATCTCAGAGATCAGCAGTGAAAGTGCTTCTATTCAGCATTCATTTCTAATGTAATACAAAATGAGTAACACTTTACAATGTAAAGTGTTACTCATTATGTTAAGGTTTCATCTTTTAACATGAACTAAGAATGAACAGTACATTTGAGCATTTATTAACCTTAGGTCATGTAAAGATATAGTTCAAGATATAGCAATCAATTTTTTTAATCAAGTTGTCTGTTAACATTAATTAATAAGCTAAGCTGTGAACGAACATGAACTACACAGCCCCTAAAGGCACATGGAAGGGAAAAAAAATTATATGGGAGGAAAAACGTTTGTCAATGCTTTTCCATTCTCTTTTGCGAGGGAAAGCAAAGGTTTTGTGAGAGAAGACAAAATCTCATAGTTTTTCCATCACTATGTCCCTTTATGAGCTCCGTACATGAACAAGCAATGTAAAATAGTTTTTCTATTAAATAACATTAAGAAAGATTAATAATGCGTTCAAAAAATGTGTGGCTAATTGATAATTAAATTTAGCTATTGCATTACCTAAGAAGAGCTCATTGTAAAGTGATACCACAAAATGTTTCATTTACAAATTACAAAGAACAATTTGAGTGAAACGTGCAACTGAAACATTTAACTTCAGACTTTGGGACCCCATGGTATAAGTCCACCACATGTCCTACCTTGGGGCACTTGGCATGTCTCTGGTCTGATGATGCCTTTTTCTATTAGCAGACCCATTGGAATGTTCCAGCCTGCAGTTCTGCCATAACCCGTGTGACAAGAGCGCTTGCTCTTGAGGTCACTGAATCTCTGGATGTCCATGTTGCTCTTCCTCAGCACAGCCACAGCATAATAAATGCTTCCGTCAGTGTCTCCTGCGACAGAGAATCACAGTGGCTTGTGAAAATGAATCATCAGTTATGAATAAAACACAAAGTAGTTACCCAGAGAACACATTTTGTACTATATTCAGGTAATTTCATATAAAAACTATATGGAAGCCTATGAAGCTGGTTAAGTCAAAGTACACTGACAGCGTATGGCACTAACCTGTGTAGCTTTCTCCAACCGCAGGTTTTAAACCAAAACTCTTTCCTGCTGTGTAGATGTAGCCTCCATCAAGAGTGATGACATCAGCTTCCTTGTTCTGGAGGAAAAGAGTCTCATTCAAATAGAGCACACCTTTTTACCTGCATTGAGTTTATACAAATCAATTTCTCTATGGATAAAATGAAAGGGATTTTTCGTTTCAGAACTTGACTGTTGCACTGTATTGCAGGTGTTAAGAAAAACGTAGAAAAAAGCAAGTATGGATAAAATGGTTTGGTATTTAAATGACCGCTGACTGGCATACTTGTATTTTCTTCAAACAGTCTTCCACAGATGTGCCATAGACACACTGAATATCAGGAATCAAATTTTTGCTTTTGAAAGCCACAGCCATGTCTGCACATTTTTGCTGCTCTCCATTAGACAGGACACACCATCGAAGTTGAGTGGGGACATCTATATAACACACACACAACAGAGTTAAGGACAATTTATGTAAGAAAGAAAATAGAACATTTTTCATTGTTTGATGAAGATACAGAAATTCACACCTGACTTTGAGCAGTCCATAGCTCTCAGTATGTCATAGTATCGGCCCATCCATTCGATATGGTTTTCATTTCCAGCTTGGATAAATGTTGTTGAAGCGTCGCTGAACAACAAGTTTTCCCCACTGAAGTCTGCTGAGGAGAACATGGAGAACCCAGACTTTTGCTGAAGAGAAACACACAAACACATTTAAATAAAACAGCATGTTGCACAACAAAATAAAATGTACATTTTGTATTTACTCTATTAGAAATTAATGAATGAATCCTAATGAAGTCGAAAACCTCAGATATCAGTAAAAGGATCATACCAGTCCCTCACGCAACATGTTGTAAACCACCGAACTGCTGATGTCAGAGTGGACAACAATCCCCCTCGATGGCACTCGCGCCAGATGGCATTTCTCATAATCACTGACTGGACTGCGAGTGCCGTCCCGACACAGCAGCTGATAGTCTTCAGAGTGCAAGTCCTGAGCCCATGAATCCCCCTGACCTGACACACAAAGTTAAAAGATATATTATTATCTTCATAAACCGATCACAATCCATTATTTATCCATAACACAATATTAGAAGACCCCCAACTAGCTATAATAACAAATGGGACCTTATTATTATTATTTATACTATTATTATTTAATTTTCATTAAATGTGAATTCATTTAGTACGTACATACTGTTGTATTAATATTGTTATATGAATAATATATATATTTTTAATCATTCTGTGGCCCCCTTAGAAGTTTGACAAAGACTAGGCTACACATTTACCATCAGTATTCTCGCCTACAGTGGTGTGCTTTACAAAGGCGACATCACCAGCATCCTCAACCAAGCACCTGTGAAGCCCAAAACTAACATCAGTTAAGTGACATACTGAACATATTTCTCACTATCAGAGCTGCAACTGCACCAGATTTCAGTGTAGTATGATGGGACAAAGAACATGGTACCTGAATGCTCCGTTATATGCATAGTATTGCTCCTTGTTGCTTGGGTCACACTTAAAACTTCCAGATTTATCTCCCACACAGAGCTGACACAAGGATGCAGGGTCGTCTTTAGCCCCTGGGATACAGCTGGCCTCAAAGAAGTCAGCAACCCCTAAAAAGCCAAGATAAGATACTCTTCCATTTGAAAAAGGCAATCTGATCATTTTTGATGCACTGCACCAAAAGTAAAGAAGTACCTTGAGGGATGTCACAGCCCATGGCAGACATCATCCCAGTGTCAATCAAATACCCTAGAGGGATGTTCCAGCCAACTGTGCGGTTCTTCCCGGTGTGACAAGACTTCTTCCCCTTCAGACTGTTGATGTTGATGGCTGAATTATTCGTTTTAACCACAGCAACACCGTAGTAAGTTATTCCTTTCCCTATGGCCATTAAGAGAAGAAAAACATTTATGACTTTAGTCTAAGTTAGTCTACATTTTATGTTGATCTAAAAGTTTAATTTTTCCAGATAAAACAATGGATGGTCCATAACATCAGTATTTTTATTACAATGCACATTTATTATATTTGAATCATGATAAAGAAACCAAATACAGATAGAGGCATCATCTGTTAATAATCAACCTAATGTTTCAGCTGACATTTAATTATGTCCTGGTAACACTTAACACTTTTGATTTGAGTAATGTATTAGTAAATGTTGAAATTAACATTGACAAAATTTACAAATGCTGTAGACGTGCAGTTCATAATTAGATAATGTTAACTGATGTAGTTAACTAATGTGTTAACTAACGGAACCTTGTTGTAAAGTGTCACCTGTGTCCTTGATCACCGTTTTTCCATTTCAACAGTTCATTGGTACAACTTGCATAATCTGGTATCTTGAAAATAAGAACATCGATCATACCATCTGCTCCAGATTCTCCAGCTGCAATTTTGAAGCTGGCTTGCTTGCCAATGTTGTATATCTCTGAAACACTGGCTGAAAAGGCATCAACTTCTTTTTTCTGTCAAAATCAATATTAATCACAAATGCAACTTAGCTCATACTCTGCAAATAGAACAGACACTTTCAAAGCATGCTATCTGAGAAGATACACTTTTTCAAGTTTTTTTTTTTTTTTTTTGTAAATTATACTTCAAGCGTCCAAAATATAAATGCATAGATAGACTTACGATGAGTTTTTGAGCACATTCTGATTTAGATGAGACACGGACGCACTGTGTCGCTGGTCGAATTGAAGCACTGGTGAATGCCTGAGACATGGCTTTACATTTGGACTCCTCCGCCTCAGATATAGTGCACCATTTTATTGTACTCTGCCCTGACACTGCACAAAGTAATGTATAATATATATCAACATCCTACTTTTCCCTAAAAATGTTCTGAGTTCCTGCTCAGAACACTGCTAACATTAAAAAAAAAAAAAACAAACAAACATAATAGCGTGTAGCTGTTAATTAAGCTGGGTGGGATGGGGAAAATCTTGTTTTTTTTCCCCCCTTAATTTTAAGTTTTAAAAGTTGCTTACCATAATGCGTGACTGCAAGTAGAACACTTAGAAAAGTCAAGGTGTCCATCTCTGACTCGAGAGTGCGCAGATGTTGTAACTGTACTGTGTGTTGTCGATTTATATCTGTGAGAGTCTGTTGCAAAGTCCAAAAGTTAGCCCTTTGACATAACAAAAACGGAAAATGATACCATAATAAACGATACGTGCAGTCACACTTTCGAAATTTATAGACTATAATATGACTAGACACGAGGACTCAAAACGACACGTCCAAGACGGGCGAAGGTCCAAGGTGCACACAGAGGGGTCTTTCATTCTTGAAAGCTCCACCTTTTTCCATAAAAGAATGGAAAGAGACTCTGAATCAAGTGCAGTGTCATAAACCCAGGTAAAATAACTTTTAACTTAGAAAAGAAAATTATTATTTCAACTTTCGTCAAACCTAGTTTATATTCTGAGGACAAAAAGCTTTAATACACTTTCTGGTTAACAAACCACACACACACACACACAGATATATATATATATATATATATATATATATATATATATATATATATATATATATATATATATATATATATATATATATAGGCTATAACGTTTGGCTATATATATAATTTCATCTAAAATTGTCCAATCAATACTTTCTCTAGCAGGCAATACCAAAACATAGACTTATTTAATTAACAAAAGTGAAAATACTTTCGAGACGCACGTGCTGCATGATGCTGTAAAGCCTAACGTTACGCTTTTGAATCGTTGTAAATCATAATGTTAATTGTTTTACAACAGGAAGGAAACATATGCTTAACGACGACAGATATAGCAATACAAAAATATACTGCACAATTTATTGTGGCAGTGTTTTAACTGATCTCCAGACTGAATACCGGTTTTGCATAAAGTGACAGTTCACCTAAAATAAAAATTCTGTCAGCATGTTGTTCCAATAACCGGTATGACGTTTCTTTCTAGTGTGGAACGCAAACAAAGTTATTTTTAATGTTGGTAACCAAACTGTTTTGTTTACAATTGACTTCCATTTAAAAACAAAAAACAAAAAAATAAAAAATAAAAAAAAACACAAGAAATGTCTCAAAATAGTTAAAGCGCTGCCATTTAGCCCAGTAGCACTGGCGCTCACGGGTCGAGTGCAGAATGAATGGGAGTCAATGGGGTTTCACCCCCAGAAATCCACTTTTCTCAGGATGTATTTTTTTTGTCAAGTAATTTGAAAGTTGCATTCAAAAGGGAGGGCTAAGAAAATACACTCAGCTGAAAATTGCATTTATAAGTTCACTTATCTGTTCTAAAAATCCGTTCAAAAATGTGATGACGTCACACAATAGCAGAATGCTAGCGTGTTCCGGCCAACAACGGCCTAACCTGTAAGAAATCAAAAGGACATAAGTACTCGTTCATTCGACTTTTGGCCTATAATCTATATTGAACTTGCGGAATCAACAATAAAATCTATTTTGATTTAACGACAAGCAGGTGAAAGAGACACATTTAGCCGTTTAGCCCCATAGAATTCTAATGGAACTGCAACCAAGGTGATGCACAATAGGGCTAATACAGGGGTTCTCAAACTCAGTCCTGAAGGGCCACTGTCCTGCAGAGTCTAACTCCAACCCTGATCAAACACACCTACCTGTGAGTTTCTAGCATAGATATCTATATAAAGGCTAGATATCTCGTCCACGCTGCTGGCCAATTGAGGTCGACGTCTGCACCTGGCGGCCATCTTGCCACAGGTAGCTCGCTCACTCGTAACATTGTGCCAATGGTACATGCACTATTTAAATAATCATAACTTGCTCAATTTTCTACCGATTTTCAAACGGTTTGGTTTGTTATAATAGTCAGAGATGTAGTTATGACACAGCATACTTATGAATAATAAGTGTATAAATAATCATCCAGATAATTATAGACACGTTAATAACGTTTGTAAGAAACCAAACCGTTTGTAAATCCGTCAAGATTTCAACGAGATAAGAGTATTTGTGTTCGTGCTGACCACTCATCTTACATCAGCTTGCCTGTGACAAGATGGCCGCCGGTGATGACAATAGAAACTCCGCCTTAAGACATCTAGCCTTTATATTGATATCTATGGTTTCTAGTGATCCTGAAGACCTTGATTAGCTTGCTCAGGTGTGATCAAGGTTGGAGCTAAACTCTGCAGGACAGTGGCCCTCCAGGACCGAGTTTGAGAACCCCTGGGCTAATAGAACCCTTTTGCGCCGACGTCACAGTTACGTCACGGCGCTAGCTGGAGGCAAAACAAAGTGAAAACTGGAGGCGGCCAATACAAAACAGCACAGATTCGGCTACATATAAGGAGCTTAAATAATGGCCTCTATGCACGGCGGTATTTCCGGTGAAGGTGTAAGGATGCTCGATAACTTCCGCCGATCGTAGAGTCCAATGTAATACCGAGAATTTATATTGAATTTTATACTCCATGGTTATACTAATGAAACGTTAGTCACAAAAACAGATAAAACAGACACCCCTTGTTGTGTTTATGCTTCTTTTTAAAATTATATTAAATAAACATAACTATATATAAAATTACACCTAAATGTATGTACGTTTCGTTTCAAAGACGGAGGACAGTAAATTTGGAAGATTCTGCCATAATCCCATTTTCCTCGGTTTTCCTCCGCTTTAATCTCCACAACCGGAAATGGACGAGCATCCTTACGTCAAATGCGAAACTTATGCGTGCATATAGCCCATTGTTACTATTATTAATTGTCATCTTGTTGTGTTGTTTGGTGCAAGAATTGATGAAAAATGAATATCCTGTATCTGGAACTTTTATTTCTAGAAAATATTCACATCATTAAAATCGCACTGTAATGTCACTCTTTCATTGTCGTGCTGGTCTCGGCGCTGGCTCGGCAGAACTGCGGATCGTACACACAAGTCTTGTACAGGGCCATATAGGCGTCTAAAGATTTATATGCCCTCAGTTTCTATTTACGATCGGTTTCTCTATAAGGTACGTAGGTGTAGAAGTCAGGCCACTCAACTGAGGTGACGTACGTTAATCCTGTCAGATCGTCCATGCATTGAGTGAGCGTGTAGGCGGCTACAGGTCGGCCAATCTGGTTCCGTCCGTTAAAAATAACTTTTGGAAATAACAATTTCCAAAAAAACAAAATCCTGGACATTGAGTGACCTTACACATTAAGATAATATCGGATTTTCTCCAGTCATTGTTAAAAAACAAGCTAACAATCCTTGCTAACTAGCGTTAGTGAAGCGGCCAGAGGGATCTTTCTGCCTCCACCTAAGCTCCGCCCACAAAAAAACGTCACCATGTTTACCAACTGAAAAGGGGTCTATAGGAAGTGCTAAGGCTCTCCGTTAGACGGGCTCTGGTAGCACCTCAATTGTTCGCGTTCACACCACACACCCATTTACTCAGTGAAAATTCGCAGTGAAAATTTGCGGAGCAATGAAGACACAGCATCGTCAGACAAGACAGAGCAGGTTGCTTTTGAAATGAAACATTTTTCAGCACTCAGTTCTGTCAATTTTCTAACGAAATTCAAACAATAAATAAATGGCGCTTGTGTTGTGTGCAACGTAAATGTGACGTGACCACGTGGAAAAAGGTCATAGACAGCTGGAGAACAATGTCACGTAGCATTACATTTAACGTTACATTAGGAAAGCTATTACCATAGCCTACCACATTAGTTGGTTAGAAAAATGTGGGTTAACTTTAAACTTCTTTAAACTTTTTGGTTCAAACTTTCACAAACCAACTTGAAGTTTCTCCACCATCTTTTTTTATCTGGTTTGAGTTTTTTTTTTTTTTTTCTTGAGAAAAATTAACATGTATCCCTAATATTTATCCAAATTATATCGGATTTGAATTCCAAGAATTGAAATCGTGAAATTTGTGTCAAGGAATAATAGAAAAAGTATCCTGCCAGTCATTGCACCATGTAAACATTGTAACATGTTATCACTAAACTCTAAACTTCTGTTCAATTACCAAATGTTTTTGGTAACCGGCCCCCACACCCCCCCAAAGGAAAAAAAAAGATACAATCAAAGCACTGTGTATGAGAAAAAAAGTTTTTATTAGCTGTTCTCCTCTTTGACAAATGGAATGAATCAAGTTGGCAGATTATGTACATAATCTAGTCATAAAAGTGTGTTAGAAAGCCGTGAAGACAAGTTAGAGAAGCAATCTTTTAGAAAACAATCATCTCCGAGTAACTTAAGAATGAAAAGGGGATGCTGTCAGTGTGGCCCCTGGTGGAGAGTTAAAGGCTTGTGTTAGAGAGTGGCAGAGCAAATCTCTCTTCAGCTATGGGTAATCGACAAGTTCACATACAGAGAGGCAAGAATCTCTTAGCCTCTATGCTAATGCTCATGCTAACTCTGACATTTTCACAATCCCAGGTGAAAACAGAAAGAGAAGCCCTCTCCTCCGCTTCTCACTCATATTTAATGGGTCAAAGACTATTGCTTTTAGAAATCATGCAAGTCACATGAAAAAGTAAACATGACAACTACATAGGAGAGAGAGCTGAAGACTACAAACTGCCAACTTGAGTTTTTTCATATTGTTTGAGCAGATGCAAATGGAACACCAGGTGCCCCGTGAATCAGTGTTGTTTTTGCATAAAAACAAACCAAACAACAAACGTGATGGAGGTAAAAGTAAAAAAAAAAAATATATATATATATATATATATATATATGTATATATATATATATATATATATATATACACATACACACATATTTATGAGTGTACTGTATGTCTGACATTATAAAGAAAATAATTCCCATAGGTATAGTGTTTAATTAAAGCTCAATATAGACTTTTATTATAACAAAATAGGCAGTATACTGAGGGATTAAATATACATTACAATTTATACTCTCTTATTTGCATTGCTGTTTCTTGAAGTAAGAATATGTCATCACCTGGATTTGAAAGATAACCATAAGTCGTTCCTTTCTTCACCTCAACTATAAGCTACTCCCATATGCACCATGATTAAAATGTACACAGATTGTTAAGACAAATAGACATTTAATATAAAAAGAAGAACTTTTGTGCCAAATGTTTTTGTCCTCTTTGTGCACTTGTGACAAAACCGATCAGCTGTGTACAGCAAGTGGGCTGCTTGATCTTACAAAATAAACGAGAGAAAACAAAAGTAATATGACGGCAGCAGTTCACATAGTTCAAATCTGTCTGACAAAAAAAAAAAAAGTGTTAAATCTCAAAAGAATAATCCAAAACATGCTCTTAATGCAAAAAACATGCAAAGTTTAGCTTTATGTCTCATATTTGGGGGACGGGGACAAACCAAAATGTATATAATCTATTAACTCATTGGTTTTCCTTCGAGAAAGTCACCTCCCTTAAACATTAAGGAATCTGTACCGTATAATCTGTCCAGTAAGTCGCTGTTCAGCAATGTCTCCTCCCACCGGAGGATGAAATGCGGAGATTGAGATGCGAGTTCTAGACAGCAGTTTCAAAGAGAGGCATGAGAGAGAGTGAGTGAGAAGTGGCTGTAAGCCCACCATGACCCCAGGCCCATCCAAAGAAAACATGTGTCCTATGCTCAGGGGTCAGAAAGCCAATGTCAGCAGCAGGCCAGGTTAGTATAAAAAAGAAAACGGGGGGAAAAAAAAAATTACAAAAAAAGTTTAAAGAGGAATAAGGTTTATTTGTCTTCAGCCGTCTCATAACTTCTCTTTGACGGGTACCCAGATGACCGGCCCAGATTGCTCCTCGATGATCTGCTTAACCTGGTTGTAGATCTCTTCTAATGTGTCCCCTTGTACAATGGCTGCAAGAAAGATAAGATCAACATCGATGAGTATAATACATCTCACTCCAAGACTCTGAGACTAAGTACATGCAGCCTATAATTATTTGCCACTGATGCCAAATGCGGTCACTCCCTTTATAATAAAAAGTCTTGGTAATATTACAAAAATAAAAAGCAAATAAATGTCCTAACAGTATTTTATAATACTTTAAATTGTTGTGTTTGTCTCAGGGGCAACAAAGGACTCGTCTACTGTCAATGGTGTAGCGATGTATGAAGTACAGCTCATACAGAAGTCATTTTAAAACGTTTTCATTTCATTTCATTTCGTTTTCAAACGTTTACAGCTTTCATTTGTCAGCACAATGAATTTCATTTCAATGATTTCCATTGAAATGACTGGATTAGACCCACGAAAACTCGACTGAAGTAAATGTGGCCGAACCATAATGCAATTAAAAATTGCATGTCAGTCTTGTGGAAAGTAATGATGTTGCTACATTTTAATGTCTATGGTGTTACAGCAATATAAAACCTCATAAATCCTCTGTGCAAGCACTAATACAACATACCATATTTTCCATCTGTGGTTAAAGGTTATGTGCAGTGAGCTAATGTCTGTCTTGGCTTTTTTTTAACACAAAAAACTGATTGCTTCCTTTTAATGTTTTGTTTTGGAATTTTTAATAATGATTTCTTTTGAATATTGAGTTAAACTGAAAATAAACATATTATAGTGTGAAATAAACTCAAGGAAACTTTCCTGGATATACTTCAGGCCAAAAGTTCTTCAAAACTAAAGGTTATTTGTGGTGAGGAGACATAAAACTACATAGTGAAGATGCACTTTTTGTGATATTTCATTGAAAACCCCAACCTTATTTATTCTTTGAATGACAATATTTATTCTTTGAATGTTGATTCCGTTTTAATTCAATTAAAATCAATAAGCTTGGCGTCTGTCGACTCAGCGTGTCTTGGTAGGGGAATTAATATAAACATAATTTGTTGTGACCTAAAGGGACAGTTCAACTAACAATGGATATAGTCATTATTTACTGTACTCACCCCCGTGTCATTCCTAAACATACTTTCATCTATCATAAAAGAATATATTTCTAAACATATCTCTGTTTTTGTCCATACAAGGAAATTCATTGGGGATCAATGCTGTTTTATGACTTCCGTTATATGGGGGAGAGAAAAAAAAAACACTGAGATATTAAAAACATTGATTTTTTATGTTGCACAAAAGAAAGTCGTACAGGCTTGGAATGACATGAGGGTGAGTAAATAACAGAATTTTCTTCTTCTTTTTTTTTTGCTACCCCTTTAAAATCAATGTACACAGGTGGAATAAAACTGGATGTGTGTTAAAATATCTTAGTTTAACAGAGTGTTGCAGGGATGATGTTAATACCCAGAAAACTAATTCACCACTGGTTCACTCGAGATATTTCTATGGGGTTTTATAATGGGTTTTTTTCAATTTACAGTACAAGTAAAATAATTTCTGTTTTAGAGCATGTGAGGGAATCCGCTCTATGCCAGTGTGCTCTGCTCAGTCGCTCACGGCCCAAGCGAATGCTTCAACTAGGCTATGTAGCGCTCAACCTCACCAGTAAAACGACATTCACTCCCACAATAAATTTCACTGTACTTTACATCTTTCTGCTGGTAATGGATTTCTTCAATAAATGTCTTAATTACATTTGCCTATAGATAACAGTTATAGCAATATAGCAATATTTTATTAAGTTGTAGGCTTTAAATAAATAAAAAACAACTTTGCTGTTAGTATATCAAAAAATTCATCTTCGCTAACCAAGTTTCTCCACTCTTCCCTTCAATTTCGTTGTCTTCTTCGGTCTTAAAGGGTTAGTTCACCCAAAAATGAAAATTACGTCATTAATTACTCACCCCCATGCTGTTCTAACCCCGTAAGACCTTCGTTCATCTTCGGAACACAAATAAAGATATTTTTGATTTAATCTGAGAGCTGCATCACTCTTCCATAGACTGCCTAAGGGACTGGCTCTTGACGGCCCATAAAGTCATTAAAGAAAATGTTTAAATGTTCCATGTGCCTACAGCGGCTCAATTATAAGTTTATCAAGCGACGAGAATACTTTTTGTGCGAAAAAAACATAAATAACGACTTTATTCAACTATTCCATTACTTCCTTATGGGCGCATGCGCGAGAACTGAGACGAGGACGTTCTCCTTCGACTTGTTACCGGCTGCTCTCCGCTTAGGAGTTTTACCGCCCCCTACCGTATAAGATGATGTGCTGATATAGCTGGAAGCGCAAAACTTTCTGTTTGCAAGCAGAGGAAGATGCGCGCTGTACATACGCTTTTCAATTCGCGTATTTTCCGCACTATAAGGTGCACTTAAAAGCCTTTAATCTTCTCAAAAAACGACAGTGTTCCTTATAATCCGGAGCGCCTTATATATGGATCATCATCTTATATGGTAGGTGGCGGTAACACTCCTAAGCGGTGAGCAGCCGGTAACAAGAATTAGATGAATGAGAACGTCCTCGTCTCAGTTCTCGCGCATAAGGAAGTAATGGAATAGTTGAATAAAGTCGTTATTTATGTTTTTTTCGCACAAAAAGTAGTCTCGTCGCTTGATAAACTTATAATTGAGCCGCTGTAGGCACATGGAATATGTAAACATTTTCTTTAATGACTTTATGGGCCGTCAAGAGCCAGTCCCTTAGGCATCCTATGTAGGACTGATCCAGCTCTCAGATTCAATCAAAAATATCTTTATTTGTGTTCCGAAGATGAACGAAGGTCTTACGGGGTTGGAACAGCAGGGGGGTGAGTAATTAATGACTTAATTTTCAGCCAAAAATTTAAAGTTCACCCAAAAATTAAAATGTTGTCATCATTTACTCACCCTCAAGTTGTTCCAAACCTGTATAAGTTTCTTCTGCTGAACACAAGAGATGATGTTTTTCCATACTATGGAGGTCAATGGGGACCATCAACAGTTTAATTATAGCCTGGTAATACCAAACTCTGCTAATTCGCTTTGCTTCATAGGCAGAGTATGGAATGGCATATTTGTCATATCTTGTCTGAAGTATAAAATCATTGGTTAACCGTAAGCCAATCGAATAACATTTGGTTATGACTTGTGTTATTCGCCAGATCAGCCGCATCGAACTTCCACTGTAAACACATATATGATGCGAAAACGAAACCATCGAGCGAAATACCGGAGTGAACATGGCTGACCCGAGTTTTACGGCCTCCTTAACCTGATCCTCCATGAGTGCAACCAAGGGGGAGACAATCACAAGTATCACCTTGCCGGCCTTTGTTCTACCCAGTTTCTCGCTGACGATCGGTAATAGTTGATAAACTTTTCCCAAAACCTGTCAGGAGAAGGGCCACAACATCACCTTCATTCAAAATGTTTAACAAACACTGAATGCCGGGAACATTCTCCACAACAGAGCAAATTACATCCCGTGTCTCCATAGCCGCAGTCGTTTTCGATTTCCCTAACCTAAAATACAATCTTAAACTCGGTGCTTAGCGTCTACATCACGGTTCTCAGCCCTCCCTCTGTTTGTTAATTGTTTGTTAATGTCTCAGACTGAGTACAGAAGCAAACTGAAATTGAGCGGAAGTACAGGCTAGTTTGATTACCCATATTCCTTAAAATATCTTCCTTTGTGTTCAGCAGAAGAAAAAAATTCAAGTATCCTCAAGACCTTATTTTACGTATTGGAAAACGCCATTATAAAACCCTATAGGAAAAAGTCTGGGTTTTGACATCTTCTTTGCACCCCTCTATAGTAGAGTGTGGATTTGTTGGAGGAAAGGTAAGGTAAGAGATCTATAGATGAAATTGACTTAAGTAGAAAGGTCAGAATTGATTTGGATGTGGGTAAGTGTATTCTACTGTTCTCACCGGTGAAGTGCTCTAAGAATTCCTGCTCCAGTTTCATGGCTCTGTCATAAGTCTTCCTGCCTTGCTCCTCCATCAATCTTTTATTCATCTCTCTGAGGAGGACACAGAGGACCTGTTATTAGTACCAATCAGTCAAGCTTTGGCATTTATCATGAGTTTGAGGACTCTTTCATACAACAACGTACAAAATGTTCTCCACTGATTTTGGTTTCACGAACACCGCTATGGGGTAGAGCTGTGCTAACTGGAGTCGTTTGATGGCATTGCCTGAGACATCCAGGATGCAATGTTTGCCCTTAAAGAACAGTGGAAAAAAATAGTCACATGAAAAATGGGAAAACTGCTGCACCGTGAAATCGAAAGGTCATCACGAAACTCACAAACAGAAAATTCCTTTTTTTATTACTGCCATAAGTTTATTACTTGCAAAAAGTTGAACTTGTTCACCTTTTCTGCAACCTCTCGCACTGACTGCACGCTTGTCCCATAGAGGTGGTTGTTATATTGGCCCGCCTCGATGAACTTGTGATCTTGAATGTCTTTTTCCATTTGCTCCCGTGAGACAACAAAATGGTAGTCTCTGGCATCAACCTCGTAGTCTCGCTTTGGTCTAGTCGTGTCTGGTCAAAGAACGGTAATGGCCATTATAACAGTGCAGATGATATTTGAAATACTGCAAGAAATAATAAAACTGTGTACTCACGGGGAACACATGACCCAAACTTGTCAGGAAACTCTGAGATTAAATCATCGTTGATCCGGTCTTTCATGGGTCCAAGGATAATCACAGGTCGAGCGTAACTCGCTGTAAACCACAATTATAATAAGTCTTACAATAAATCAGTCATGCATAGTTGTACAATGACATCTACATGTAGTTATGTGGAGTAATAAAAACTAAATGTACCATAATAAAAGAAAGCTTGCAAGAAGACACTCACCTTCCTGTTGGGTGACTGTCTCGTAAGAGAGGACATAATCTTCCTGCCCACCTAGTAAAACAGAAATACTGATATAAGTTCAAAAATCTTAGAGAATATAATTAAACCAGCATGTATGTGCTGTATGGCCTCAGCTAAACTTTTCTAAACCTTACCTAAATTGCTTAAACTTCTGATTGAGAGGATTTTAAAAAACATCAGAGATGCATTTTCAAGAGTGGAACTGTTTTTAACTTCTTAGATACAACTTCTTCAGGAGAACATAAGCCTGCTAAAGTACGCTAATTAATAGATATATATAAATAATATATACTACTAATGTTCGCACATGGTTGGGGTCAGTAAGGTTTTAATTAATATTAAAAATAAATGCAGTTCTTTTGAACTTTCTGTTCAAAGAACCCTGAAAATAAAAACATTAAGCAGCACAACTGTTTTCATCATTGACAATAATAAGAAATGTTTCTTAAGCACCAAATCAGCATATTGTATTTATTACATACATACATATACATACATATACATACGTATATATATATATATATGAAGAGTTCAGATGCAAAAGCCTCTAAGTGCCATTTGAAATTTTCTTCTAGAATGATAATTTTGATCAAGCTTGTATATTTAAGTTCAGTGATTTCACTTAAATGGCAATGATAATTACCTATTAATTGTTATTTAAGTGAAATTACTGAACTTAAATATACAAGTTTGATAAAAATCATCATTAAAGAAGAAAATTTCAAATGACATTTAGAGGCTTTTGCATCTGAACTCTTCATATATATATATATATATATATATATATAGAGAGAGAGAGAGAGAGAGAGATAGATCAAAAATACACTAAATCAGTAATATAATAAATATAATATGCTGATAGTATTATATATAATAGTACTGATTTTAGTGTATTTTTGATCAAATAAATGCAGCCATAGTGAGCATAAGAGACTTTATTAAAAAACAATTTAAAACATTATACCGACCTCAAACTTTTAAGCAAGTGTGTACACGTTTAAGGTTAAAAGACTGGTGCAATAAATAAATAAATAACCTCACTAATCAACTATGTTGTTGTATGACTAAACCACTTGTACATGAAAATCGAAATAATTGAAATCTGATTTTGGGCGTTCAAATATATTTTTCTATTGTATTTATTGCTGTTCATTTAAATTTCAAATATATTACTTGTACCCTATGAAAGCATGGCTTTGTCACGAACAGTAGTCTCTAATTTTTACTCACTGTTCAGATTAGATATATTTGAGAGCCATGCAGCATTAAATAAAAGTTCAAGAGGTTTTTCAGCCCACTCAATGTGAATGACAGGCCATGATTTACAAAACTGCTAAAAGACACAGGCTTGTTCAAATGTTTTTTGAAGGTAATATTCCACGTCGTAATACGCTCCGTCTCTGGCATGATCACTAAAACAAGGTACACAGATAACAGCACCAGCTTTATCACATAAAACTCTCAGCACAGGCTATGCACTATAAGGCATGTTATATGAATGGTAAGCTTCTGTTGGCTAAATCAATATTGTGTTTAGATTAGCTTTTAACACCCTTTTAACAATTTTAATGTTGTGTTATGGAAAAATAAAATTTACATTTTTTAAATCTTAAAATAAACTATTCTTGTGCAAAATCCTGACTCTGATGTTGGTCTTAAATAGTAGGCTACACATAACATATAAGGTAAGGTTAGAGAACAAAAGGGAATTAAGCACTCAAAAACATGATGAAAGGAAATAAAAGGGAACACACACTTACGGTAACTACTTTCACTATCGCTGGCGTTAGAAGTTACATGCTCTGAAACCATAAAAAGGGGAAAATAAGCACCAGAGACACAAAAACACCAGTCTTGCAGGAATACGCCAGGCACACTAAGAGCAGTCACCAGCAGATGGCAGTGTTAAGAACCTGAACAGGACATCTGAGGCTTGGAAGCTGATCTCATTTTGCTCAGTTTCTCATAAAACTGCTTCCACAAGATGAATTTGGTATTTCAGCCGAATGAAAAATTGAAAATCATCGAACAGCTTCTAAATGCATGCAAGACAGTCTCTCGGGGGGTGGGGGGTTGCTCTTAACACAGTCATGGTGCATTGATGAACATTGATGGACAGAGAGGCTCCACTCCACCACCTAAAAAGTGTCTCAATGTAGAAGTCTAAGAAAGGACAGAAATACTAAAAATATGGAAGTCAATGGAGATTGTAAATAACCTTCTTTCACATCAACCATGCTAATCTTAACCCTTCATGTTCTGTCGTGACTGTTTTCACAGTACTCAAATGTTTGGGATGAGTTTTTATTTGACTCTTTTTAATTGTTTGGCAAGGATGGATTAAATTGATAAAAAATGACAGTAAAGACAAGAAAGGATTTCTATCTCAAATAAATGCTGCTCTCTTGAAATTTCTACTCAAAGAATCCTGAAACGTATACATTTAATAATTGAATAAATATAATGTTTTCAACATCAATGACAGTTTCTTGAGCAGCAAATCAGCATATTAGAATGATTTCTGAAGAATAATTTTAGAAGATTTCTGCGATCACAGGAATAAATTATATTTTAAAATATAATATTATTTGAAATAGTTACAAACTAGTAATATTTCACAATGTTACTCTTTTCACTTTTATTTTCAATCAAAAACATCCTTAGTGAAAAACAAGAACGCAATCTTACTGACCCCAAACTTTTTGCACAACTATATTTTTCATATAGTTGGGTCAGTTGAGTGTTTGCTCATAATCAGTTCCTAATAGATTAAAGCAAGTTACTGTATCATCCTGAGATGCAAAAAAAATGGCCTGGCAGTCTCTCAGAACTCAAACAGAACATGAGGGTTAAACTCTTCTGACTACAACATTATTTGCATTTGATATATTTGTCCCCACATAACCTTCCAAAGCAGAATCACGGCAATAACTACATTTGTACATATTCTGATGAAAATGTGAGAAGTGCAAAACTCACTGCTCAAATACGAGGTTGTTGCCAAGCTATTGCTAAGCAGGGCACTTGTCACCAGGTAAAAATCATTCATTCGAATGCTTAGTAAGGGTTAGGGCATTTGTTCAAAGCCCTAAACCATAGCTTCTCAAACTTTTTTGTTTGCCAAACCCCTTAGTAACCCCTTTGATTTTAAGTTAATATTTCAACAATTGAATGACACTGTGGCAGAGGGGGCGTGGTTCAGTGAAGTCTGTGACGGGAGAGAGGATCGGGAGACAGGTGCGGCGTGAGTGGGTTAAGTGTAAATGACAAACACCTGTGCCTTACTGCAGTAAGTGGCGTGGGGAGACGGATAAAAGCCATGAGGAGACGAGAGATTGGGAGAGAGAGACCCGTGGAGATTCGTGGGTGAATTGTCATTGAGAGAGAGAACGCCGAGAAAGCTGATTGCAGCGCGTGATGCGCGACTTTTGTTTATGTTGAACAGTGAATATTTTGGTTTTATTTTGAATAAAGACTTTATTACAGACACATTTGAATGTTTTCTGACGATAGATAGATATAAAGAGAGATAGAGATATAGATAGACAGATATATAGACAGACATATAGATAGATAAAGTAGACAGAAAGACAGACACAGATAGATAGATAGATAGATAGATAGATAGATAGATAGATAGATAGATAGATAGATAGATAGATAGATAGATAGATAGATAGATAGATAGATAGATAGATAGATAGATAGATAGATAGATAGATAGATAGATAGATAGATAATCATATAATTTCAGATGCAGATCCGACCTCCGTGTGGAGCATTGGCTATTGTCAGAATCCTTGTGCATTCAAAAATTTCACTGGATTATTACAATTAATGGCACAATTAATGTCTGGAAATGTAAACTGATATTTCCTACTGAGACACTACAACAAAATGTATAAATAACTGGCTTAAAACCATTTCTTTGAGGCGAAAATACTAGTGTGCCTAAGACTTCTGCACAGTACTGTAGATAGATAGATAGATAGATAGATAGATAGATAGATAGATAGATAGATAGATAGATAGATAGATAGATAGATAGATAGATAGATAGACAGACAGACAGACAGACAGACAGACAGACAGACAGACAGACAGACAGACAGACAGACAGACAGACAGACAGACAGACAGACAGACAGACAGACAGACAGATAGATTAGATAGATAGATAGATAGATAGATAGATAGATAGATAGATAGATAGATAGATAGATAGATAGATAGATAGATAGATAGATAGATAGATAGATAGATAGATAGATAGATAGATAGATAGATAGATAGATAGATAGATAGATAGATATTTTATGATCTTGCAATTTGAATTGAAAAATAATTTTATGATCTTGCAATTTGAATTACACTAAAGGCCCAATTTGAACGATCTGAAATGCAATTCCATGGCGGATTGCTATTATAATGGCGCATTTGCTAGGCGCACGCCATGAGCGATTCAACGAGGGGACCGGCATTCTCGCCAGGGCCGTAAAAAACAGATAAGTGACATTGTATGGGGATGGGAGAAACTCACTTCTATTAGCTTCTATTAAACAGGTGTATAATAATTTGGGTAAATGTGTAAGCTAGATTTATTTTTTCACATCTTCATGGACACCACAATGATTTCCCTCGTGTGGTAATGTTTTTACCTGTAATTGTGTATGGTTTGCAAAAATGGGAACTGCTGCGTCTGTTAATGAGAGAAGCAAAGTGTACGCCCGTTTTCTACACAACTACGTATGGCCAAGCATGCGCCCTTAAAATAACATGCCACTGACTTTAGACTAGGTTTTTCCTGGTCTGTGGCAAAACTGTTTCCTGAAACTGCAAAATGGCACCAGGGAATGTTTGCACAGGAACACGCCTCCTCTTTTCGCTGAAACATCCCCGAGAACGCAAGTTCATTCCCTAATTTACCGCCATACGTCTGTGGAGGGAAAAGTCCGCTGTAGGTCGGGTGAAAAATAGGAATGATACATACGTCGTGTACAAGTAATTTGCACTGGGTGCAAGATATGGCCCTACTGTATGTGTCAATGCATCATTTTGATGTCTTAAATTCTCTACTTTCAAACATTCAAACCATTTTACTTTGGGGGAATATTGGTGAAATTCTGTAGACTTATATCCACAAGATTTTTGGAAATTTTGCAAATTTGAATTTAAATAAAGTCAACCTAACACACACTGTGTTCTCAAAACGATGTTAAACTGAGCACATGCAGAGATGGAGAAGCTATTACTGTGAAAAAAGACGCACTCAAAACCCAGTAATAAAAGCTGCAGTTAACACTAGTGTAAATGAACACAGTGCTGCTCTTCACTCAAACACGCAGCACAACAGACTATATACTTCTATAAGTTTGAAGCTTTTGATTTTATATAAATACATACATACATACATACATACATACATATTTCAGTTTTACTTTGATTAATTGTCCAGCCCTATTTATTTATTTTAACGTTACATTTGATTTTCAATTAATTAATAGCTTTGAGTTCAAGAAGAGCAGAATCAGCTTGTCTTACACCATGGTTAGGGCATAATAGACAACAAATGACCTGAACATAGTGCTGATCTGCAAACTTCGAGCCAGATTTACAAAACAGCACAAAGTAGCATGAGACCGTAATTCCATAAAAGCACAGATGGGAGTGAAAAGTTTGAAAGTTCTAATGCGCAAATTAAAGAACAGACGCAGCAGCTCATTTCCATTATGACCAGTGGTGGAGGAAGTACTGAATCTCAGTACTTAAGTAAAAGTACAAATACCCAGATAAATATTTACTTTAGTAAAAGTAGAAGTAACACAATGACAACCATACTTAAGTAAAAAGTAAAAAGTACTTTATTTTAAAAGTACTTTAAGTATTAAAAGTAAAAGTACTTGCATAACAATTTATTCTCTTAATGTCTATTTTCTAATGATTAATAAAACATTTAATTCTAACTCATTCAACCTAATAGCCTACTCCTCCTCCTAATGATGTTCAATAATGATGGAAAAAAATGTCACCATTTCTGAAACAAGCTTGCAATTAGGCAATATCATGCTTATCCTTACTATATGTTAATAACTATGTTTGGCAGTAAACGCGATTCATTTATGGTGTAATTCTGAACCTCTTGGCTTGCCATAATCCTAACCAAGCGTATATTACACAGGGTGTGTTTCCTATGCACGTAAAAACAAATTTTCGCGTATGAGTTGCATGATAAACACACTACGTGCGAGACGCATTTAGTTGACGTATCTATGGCAACCAAACGTCACTGGTGAGACAAACGTGCAACGAACGGACGGTCAGATTACGTTTTGTCAGGGGAAAAACTGATCAGAAAATGTAACGAAAATGTAACAGAAGTTGTAGAAATGTAGTGGAGTAGAAAGTAGAATAATTGCTGCAAAATGTAACGAAGTAAAAGTAAAAAGTATGCACTATTTATTTTACTTAAGTAAAGTAAAGATACGTGAAAAATGTACTTAAGTAAAGTAACGAAGTATTTGTACTTCGTTACATTCCACCACTGATTATGACAAACGCAATGTTCCGAGGGTAGCAAGCAATAACATCTTCCTCAAACATTCTAAATAAATGAACACGAATGGATACATTTGTCTTCTGCTCTCTGTGGTTCCTCCTCCAAGTGGGTTAACACATGCCTTTTTTGGGTGTTAATGCCGCAAATACCAGTTAACTGATCGCCGCAAACCTCCTCTCATAAATGTTGTGTCTGAAAGGGAAACTCCTACGAATGCATAACCCTGTCCACACCTTTGTATCTACATTTTTCACTGCGTGTCTTTAGTAAATCCTGACAGTACGTTTTAAAGCCAAAAAGTGTAAAGTCAGTAAATCTAGTTTTATAGTCGCATAGATGCAAAACAGGTTGCAGACACAACACAATTCTAACTCAACAGCACTTCTACGGGCAAGACAGTTTCATGGGGAATAATGGGAGTTTGGTGGGGCCGGTGGGGTGGACCTGCTGTAGCCTTTGTGGACTTACTCAAGCCTTTGTCGTCACTCAGGTCCTGTGGAGCAGTCGGCAGAGAGCAAGGAACAGGAGAAAACCACAAAAATAACAATGATTACTGGAACAACATATCTGGTCTTACCGAAGAACTTCGCACCTGCCTTGCAACAAACCCAGATACGGAGACTTCGGTGGTCTTCAACAGACATTCTGTCCTTACATCATCTCATATTGATGCAGAAGGGATCGATCAAATTTCCTGTCATGTTTAGGGTTGTTGCAAAAGCAGGAGTTTCGTTCAGAGGTGTTGGTGCCACTACCCTGTCTTGCGTGCTTTTCTGTATCCACGGCTAATGTACTTACGGTCCACATCGCTTGTTTCCTGTTCGCTGGGGTCCTTGTTCTTGTAGAAATGGAATTTTCGCGAAAAGAGGTTCTTTTTACGCTTGTCATTGAATGACTGCTGAGAAGGAGAGGGAGGGATGGAGGGAGGGAGGGAGAACAAAAAGGGAAGAACAGATGGAATGGTGTTGGGTGTCTAGTGCAAGTATGAACAAATGCCCAACTTAACAGATGCCCATGTTACTGGCTCTGTGGCCACCGCCATCCAATAAAATGATGCTGGAATGACAAAAATCACTAATGCTAGAACTTATAAATAGACATGAAACATGATATTGATTTGGGGATGGCAACAGATACCGTTGAGTTTATGAGGGATTACTGAATATCAGATCAACTTAAAGGGTGGTTACCACAACCATGGTCAGCAAAGTGGGACAAACTCAAGGACATGCAACCGTCGAAATGAGTTAGTGGATTAAAGTTAGTGATTAACACTGGTAAAAAGTTTGGACGGGAACAAAGCTACAATAAGCACAAAAGGCAAAAATAGATGGACAGCGGAGTAATTTGCAGGAAGAGAAAGTGAAGAGCAGTTTGACATCAATGGCAAGCGTATTTATCTTTTTTTCTCTGAAACGTTCATGCACTCATGCTGCATTAGTGAATGCAGTTGAAAAGGCTAAGACATTTAAGAGTGGATGATGAGTTTATCTGTTTGCTAAACACAATACTGCTGCAAGATTAAAATCACTAGGGCTGGGCAATATTGAATATCGACAATAAATTCTGTGGTGATCTAATATGAATCAAATTTGTGAATTCCGCAATGATTTAAAAGGTGCTTTTTATTTGGCCGTTACATTTTCTATAGATGACATCATTATGTTGTCAGGATGTACAGTTCTTTCTGGTCTCTGTATACAGTATATTCAACTTTATTAGCAATCTGTGTTAGAGTAAGATGGTAAGTTTTATTTTTATCTGTGAATCAGGTCATTTCAACTTATTTAATGATGTTTGTATCATTCAACTAAGCCCATTCACAATGTGCCATGTTTCGTTCTTATTCTAAAATCTGTTGGTAAAAAATATTATATTAATGTTTCATTTGTGCTATTATGTTATAGTAGTGCAAGAACACTGGGGAAATAATACTTCATTTTACTTGCATTAATCAGGTTTTTTTGTTCAGTTGAAATGATTGTTCTTTTGAACAGAATTTATTAAGTCAGAGCAATTACACAAATACTATAATATATATTAAATGTCATCAAAATGCT
The DNA here is from genome assembly GCF_988280905.1 of Pimephales promelas. Taxonomy (NCBI): domain Eukaryota; kingdom Metazoa; phylum Chordata; class Actinopteri; order Cypriniformes; family Leuciscidae; genus Pimephales; species Pimephales promelas. Next base: position 22,888,550 of record NC_142776.1, on the reverse strand, counting down.
GAAAAATATGGAGATCTATGTACTCTACACAATGTTTACAAAAGTGTAGGGGTTAAAAAAATTATTTAATTTAATTTCATAACAACCTATTTTAATATATTACGAAATAAGTAATTTATTCCTGTGATGGCAAAACTCAGAATTTTCAGCAGCCATTAATCCAATTTTCAGTTGCATATTATCTTCCAGAAATCATTGTAATATGCTGATTTGGTTTATTTATTGGAACATTTATTATTATTATTATTATTATTATTATTATCAATGTTGAAAACAGTTGTGCTGCTTAATATTTTGTGGAAACTGTGATACATTTTTTTCAGAATTCTTTAAAGGACAAGAAATTTCAAAAGTACTGCATTTACAGTATTTTGAAAGAATTTTTTTGTTTAATCCCATGTAACGGTTACTTTTTATCAATTAAATGCATCATTAATGAACAAAATGTATTATATATAATATTTTTTTGCAATATCGCCCAGCCCTAATAGTCACATGCTGTTAAGAATACTCACATAGGAGAGAATTGTGAACAAACATACAGGATTAGTACACTACATTCAGTAAAAATAAATTACAATCTATTTTACAAATGAAAATGACAAACAAGCATCTCATTCATGAAGAATGATTCATCAAGAATGATTCATTACTTATATATAGAACATCACTACTTTGTTAGAGTTTACACTTGCCAGCTGTTAGTCGTCCTATGTGAGAACAGTTTTGACTTTTGAAATGTCACACAAGGAAGGTGGAACAAAATGTTTCTAATGCTGAACATCTTATTAGCACTTTCATCTAAAAATATCATAAAAACAAGTTTCAAAATAGGCTACAAGGCGTGTTCATAATGTTTTCTGATTTCTGTCAAATTAAGGTTATGTTGGCATGTTGACTCCAGGTAAACCAAATCATTTTTTTTTTTTTTACACAAAAGGCCTATTTATAATGTATTAGTCTATAAACTGCTGCTGTTTAAAAGCATTAAAAGCATGTTTGTGTCATGCCAGACATGGTAAATATTTGAGCAGCAAACACTTACCGCTTTATCTCGAGACTTGGAGTTGAATTTGACCGTCTTTAACCTGGCTCTTTCTTTTCTCTCCACCCTGAAGAGAAAAGAGACAGAGGATGTGGGGTATTTTCACTGTTAATACACGAAAACGGTCATGTGGTCATTTTGTACTAGTGTATAAACTAAAAATATTTTTTTGAAAAACATATGAAGCCAAAAACGTTCCCACAGATGGTTGTAAATGCAGACTGCATGGCTAGATGCTTGATTTTATACATTGGTCTAATTGAAACAACTGATTAATTAAGAGGTGTGTCCCAATTGTTAAAAAAAAAAAAAAATCTGTGAGATGGCCAAAATGTTTTATTTGTATGCATGTGCACAGACTGGTTATTTGAAAAATGATAATAAAAAAAAGGAACATTGTTCACAGCAAGTTATTTGACACCAATGATTGTTGAAGGTGGTGTATTTGTTACAAATAACATGCTTTGATAGATTTAGATGACCTCTAACCTCCAAAATCCAGATATGAAGTACCAGGAAATAATACTGTATGTAGATCACATAATTTGTTTAAAATATATAGGACAATTTACAGAAACTTTCTCAAAGAGAAATCCCAACTTATTTCTGGCTGGGTGCCCCCTGTGATCAGTTAGGAGACGTGAGAGGCACATTTTTAGAATGAGGTGAGAAGTCAATTATCAACTTTCAATCAGCATATAGCTGAGCGGAGAGAAAGAGAGGGAAACTCACGGCATCACACATCAGCGCTGAAGTTCAACACTCTAATTAAGACTTTGTAATATCAGGTGACAGTAAACCCATGACTTTGACCAAAATAGAGCAGACTTTGTCCTAAAGCTAATTCCATGGCTAGCATGATTTGTATCCTAAATACGATTAAATTCTATTGTCACGTTCTGTTTAAATCAGTTTTGATAAAACTTTATTGGTGTCAACATTGTTGGTTGATGCCATTGTTGTGATCATTACCACACAATAAATATCGAAAGTGTTTATGATTATTTGGCAATTTGTTTAAAGTCTGGGTCTGCGACAAGGGTAAAACGAATTCTATACATGAAAAGCATTACAAGTAGCAAAAACAATAACACAAAAACAGGATTTAACAGGATCTTAGGATCACAAAAGAGAATAAAATCTTTTAGTTTTAATAAAAAAAATGCTCATGATTGAACAAATGCCCACATAGTTTTCAATCTCCAGCTAGTTAAAACCCTCATCACAGAGAAATACTTTTACTTCAGCTGTCGGTTAAGTATATTTCGTTTCAAATGTGATAAGTCTGGGATGCCATTGTGCAGATATACACTTACCTAAAGGATTATACTGTGTTTGACCCCCTTTTGCCTTCAGAACTGCCTTAATTCTGCGTGGCATTGATTCAACAAGGTGCTGAAAGCATTCTTTAGAAATCTTGGCCCATATTGATAGGATAGCATCTTGCAGTTGATGGAGATTTGTGGGATGCACATCCAGGGCATGAAGCTCCCGTTCCACCACATCCCAAAGATGCTCTATTGGGTTGAGATCTGATGACTATGGGGACCATTTTAGTACAGTGAACTCAATGTCATGTTCAAGACACCAATTTAAAATGGTTCGAGCTTTGTGACATGGTGCATTATCCTGCTGGAAGAAGCCATCAGAGGATGGATACATGGTGACCATAAAGGGATTGACACTAAGGGACCTAAAGTGTGCCAAGAAAACATCCCCACACCATTACACCACCTCCACCAGCCTGCACAGTGGAAACAAGGCATGATGGATCCATGTTCTCATTCTGTTTACGCCAAATTCTGACTCTACCATCTGAATGACTCAACAGAAATTGAGACTCATCAGACCAGGCAACATTTTTCCAGTCTTCAACTGTCCAGTTTTGGTGAGCTCATGCAAATTGTAGCCTCTTTTTTCTATTTGTAGTGGAGATGAGTGGTACCCGGTGGGGTCTTCTGCTGTTTTAGCCCATCCGTCTCAAGGTTGTGCGTGTTGTGACTTCACTAATGTTTTGCTGCTTACCTCGGTTGGTTATTTCAGTCAATAAAGCTCTTCTATCAGCTTAAATCAGTCGACCCATTCTCCTCAGACCTTTAGCATCAACAAGGCATTTTTGCCCACAAGACTGCCACATACTGGATGTTTTTCCCTATTCACACCATTCTTTGTAAACCCTAGAAATGGTTGTGCGTGAAAATCCCAGTAACTGAGATCAGATTGTGAACGTGAGACCATGCCACGCTCAAAATGCCTTAAATTACCTTTCTTTCCCATTCTGACATTCAGTTTGGAGTTCAGGAGATTGTCTTGACCAGGACCACACCCCTAAATTCATTGAAGCAACTGCCATTTGGTTGATTAGATAATTGCATTAATGAGAAATGGAACCAGTGTTCCTAATAATCCTTTAGGTGAGTGTACATGTGTGCTCATTCCTCATTATTAACAATTACTATACATAATGGGTTATAACGAAACCAAAATGAAAAATGGCAGTGAATTGTGAAAGAACCAATAGAGGAAATAGTATGAGCTGTGGGTAATGTGGCATTAAATGCACAAATTGTGTTAATCATGGTAAAGAGGTAATCATGGTAACTGACCTAACTTTCTACAGTACATTATGTTCTGGAATGCATGGGGGCATAGCCTACCTCTTCTTGCTGGGAATGACGCCCATCTCCTCCATCTCGCCATCTGGAGTCACATGGCGCGCCTGCCACCACTCCTCGTCCGAGGCATTCAGGACGTGTAGGATGTCGCCGAAACGGAAGTTCAGCCCCTGACTGGGCAGGCCTGAGTCTTTCGTTATGTCATAATCAAACAGGGCTCTAAAGGAGGAAGAATGAAGTTTTTTTTTTTTTAATGGAGCATAGGAGAAAAAAAAAAAAAAAAAATATATATATATATATATATATATATATAAAGTGTCTTGTCACAAACATGACATTTCAACCAGAATGCCCAAATAATTTTTATAAATTCTGTGCCATATTCAAAACATCTTTGCAATTTCTGTTTGTCTAAATTTGATTCTCAAACACTCCCCTTCATTTTTTGAAAACTCTGCTTTTGTGGTCCATAAAAGACAGAAGAGCATACGGCATTAGAACAAGACCAGAGTGAGAAAAATATTACTTAATTTTCATTTGGGTGAACTATCCCTTTAAGAGTTATCTTTAGGCATAGTTTGCACTCGTCTCTAAATATTACACTGGACTAGGAAAATGTTTTCTTAACATAAAAAAAAACAGCTTTAGAGATGCAGTAGCAGCCTTTACTTTAAAGGTCAGAAAGGAGGATAAAAATGGGGCATGCCAAACAAAATTTTGATTTTTGGAATTAAACTCTTTCTAACATTAAAAGTGGTCTTGCATGAGAAAAAAAATGCAACAAGCTACATGGGTGTAGAATAAACAGCAAGAAAAGCCTCTAGACTCTGAACACACAAGCTTCAATGAATTTTAAAGGTCCCGCTCTTCTTTGCAATTCCATTTTTCAAACTTTAGTTAATGTGTAATGTTGCTGTTAGAGCATAAATAACATCTGTAAAATTACAGCGAACGCCCGGTTTGGACTACATCCTTCTTCTTCCTTTTTTAATGACGTAACTAGGAATACACAAAAATAGGGGGTGTAGTCTTGTTGCGCTCCCACGGAGAAGAAGCACTTCAGCTGAGCATGCATTTCCAATTTACGGTAAGAGGCGTGACGTTTCTGGGCAACGTGCGATAAGCTGCTGTCGAATCACAACACAGCGGTTCGCTAGCACAATCAGAACTCGTTACGTATTTCTGAAGGAAGGACTTCATTGAACAAGGAAGACATCGGGCTGTTTTTTGGACAGTGAATTGTGTGAAAAATACATTGTTTTTTTACACGTGAAACATGTTATGTAACCAAGCACTTTTTAGCAACCATACTTTTAAGCAACCATAAAGATATGAAAACCATTCTATAATTCCAAGCCAGCCTTCCTTACTATTTTGCCTACAGACAGATTTCCTGAGATGTTAAGTAGGCCAGCTGTTCATAGCATGTGTGCATGTGCATTTAAGAGAACTGGAGCTGAAGTAACTAGCCATCCAAGCTCATGACTAGCTTATCCGTTTCCTCATCAATAATGAAGCACTTCCAGGAGGAAGCAAGGGCATCTGAGAAGCTTATGAGGTTTTAATCAGACACCAAAGCCCTCTTTAACCTTCAAAAACATCTAAATAACACCTATTTAACTCTTCAGCAAATGGAATAATAGGTAACATTTGTATCCTTGTACAGTCGAAGCAGAGACTTTAAATCATTATAGTAAAATGCCCGTGGAATGCAGATTAAAGGCTCAATCCGTATAGATATATGGTTTTAATGGAATATTAGATCATAAATATGGCGTGTGTACGTGACGTGTGTATGTATGTGTGACTTGCCTTAGTTGGACGCTTCCACGCAAAGCCTCTGAAATTCCTTTCAGAAAGGTCAAAATGATATATGTCCTATGACATTCAGTGTAACCATTACACATTTTTAAATGTATTTACTAGTATAAGCTAGTACATAGTAATACATCGTTTCTAAGCACACTGCTGTCAAAGTGAACTTCGACTTTGTGTCACAAAAATGTTGTGGTTTGCAAACATGCTGCAGGGAATAGAGGCCAAAGATGACTGCAGTTCTACCGGCATCCTTGCGTGATTTTAAACATCTATCAAAGCAAGTTTAGTTGACAGCCACAACAGTGTGTGTTAGTACAAGTCTTTTAGAAACAACCACAAACTACATCCTAAAATGCAAAAGTTGAGCAAACGGCCTCACTCCAACATGCACTTTAGAGACAGGAAGTTTACGGAAGGCCTTCTGCGCCACACACGACATAGTGACACAACAAATACAATCTTCATTTCCATTAATCATTCATTATATCCATTTACTATGTTCTGTGGTATGTCCTCCTTTTCCTGTCAGTTAAAATAATGTTGCTTTTCTTAGGATGACCAATTTGTGTGTACTATTTTCCAAAGAAAAAAAGCACACATACATATACTGTATGCAGGGACGACATGCACACATTATGGGTTGAGCTCAATGTGACACAGCTGAGAAATCACATCCGATATTAAATCAGTGAATCTTGCATCCTGTGTGGAGAATCCAGAGCCCGGGGGCTTTCGAATCCTCAAAATGTCAAAGCTATTCTCATTAAAACATAAGAATAGCAACCTGAGAGCTTAGAAATATGTTAAACAAAAATCACTTAAGAGCAAAAATTCAGCAGTAGTTTCACATAACAATACTGATCCACAGTGGTGGAGGAAGTACTGAATCTCAGTACTTAACCAGATGACCAGAGGTAACACAATGACAACCATACTTAAGTAAAAAGTACCTTATTTTCAATGTACTTTAAGTATTAAAAGTAAAAGTACTTGCATAAAAATGTATTCTCTTAATGTCTATTTTCTAATGATTAATAAAACATTTAATTCTTACTCATTTAACCTAATAGCCTACTCCTATAATGATGTTCAATAATGATGGGAAAAAAAAATGTTGTCACCATTTCCGAAACAAGCTTGCAATTAGGTAATATACACATCATGCTTATCCTTACTATATGTTTAATTAATTTATGGTGTAGGCTAATTCTGAACCTCTTGGCTTGCCATAATCCTAACCAAACCAAACGTATATTACACACGGTGCGTTTCCTATGCACGTAAAAACTAATTTTCGCGTACAAATTGCACGATAAACACACCGCATTTAGTGTGACCGGGTTGATATACTGTATCTATGGAAACCAAACATCACTGGTGAGACAAACGTGCAACGAACGGACGGTCAGATTACGTTTTGGCAGGGGAAAAACTGATCAGAAAATGTAACAGAAGTCGTAGAAATGTAGTGGAGTAGAAAGTATAATAATTGCTGCAAAATGTAACGAAGTAAAAGTAAAAAGTAGGCACTATTTATTCTACTTAAGTAAAGATACGTGAAAAATGTACTTAAGTAAAGTAACAAAGTATTTGTACTTTCGTTACATTCCACCACTGCTGATCCATCTATCTCTTTACGTCTAACTGACCAGCCTGCTAGGCTAGGAGCGATGAGAGCCTCTGAACACACAGCTGAAGTGATTGACAATGGCTCCAAAAATATGGCAAGCTCAGTCAATACAGAGGCGTTCATGTGTCTGGCTGAAAATATGCGATTTAATCTACTGTGTAAGCACTGGCCTGAATGTTCTGAGAGCAAAAAAACAAAACAAAAAAAACAGGCACACTTCAGACAATGACATGTTCACATAAGTGGCCGCCTATGACGCAATCAGTGGCAGACAGAACAATGTACATGAAAAAATAGGCTGGTCAAATATTAATGAAAGCCATAACAAGATACATTTTTATTTTAGCTTGTGTTGTGAAATATGTGAATTGTGAAAATATTATAATGCATTAACCCCATTGTGTATAAACATATACACAATGGGGTCCAAATGTCTAAGACCACAAGTGAAATAATAATAATAAAAAAAAACAGATCTACATACTATGTGAAGTTGTTTTTTTTCAACTCTTTAAGGATCTAAGCATGTTTTGAAGATCAAAAGTAAGTAGTGGTGATGAGAGGGAGCTCACCTGACATACAAGGTCCTCTTCTGACTAGTCCGCAAGGAGCCAGAGCCTGAACTAATACTGCTGTTCATCATCTGCTCCCGTAGATCATGGATTTTGGCTTCAAATCGACTGTACTCTGTTGGAAACACAGAGAAGTACATTACACATGGTATCCTGCTGAGAAGAGATAAGCAACAAGGAAAAACACCTGGGACACCAACAGCTTCAGGTTGGATCGCTAACATTGATGGAGATGGGGAAGAAAAGTCAGACAGAAAGATGTGTGTTGAGAGCAATAGGAGAAAGTATAAGATCTCTGTTTGAGCTTAGTCAAGAGTGAGCGTTATAAACGCATGAAAACCAAAGAGCAGACAGATGCATCAACATATGCAAGCAATAGTGGTAGAGAGGATGGATATAATCTGATATGTTCGAGAAATCTCATTTAATAAGATAGATCTCCTGAATTTATGATCCATTCTCAGGACTCATGCGTGAGGAGGGTTTGCTCACGCTAGACTGAAACGGTGAAAATGTTCATGAATTATTCAGTGCCAGTGGTTTAACTCGCCTAGCGCTCCTGCTCTTTCCCTATGCTTGACCTCAGCGGAAGTAAGAAATACATTCAAGCTATAGGAAATGAGCAATATGTTGATATTAGAAATTGCACGGACAAAAGTGTCCTGATAAAGAGCTCATGACAGGTTTCAATTAAAAAAAAAAAAATCCAGTCAATGAAATATGAGGCAACTCGAGAAAAAAAATATTATGCTTTTAACAAAGTGAAAACTCCTCTTAAAAAAATAAAAATAATATATATATATATATATATATATATATATGAAGAGTTCAGATGCAAAAGCCTCTAAGTGCCATTTGAAATTTTCTTCTAAAATGATAATTTTTATCAAGCTTTATATTAAAGTTCAGTAATTTCACTTAAATGGCAATGAAGATGACCTATTAATTGTCATTTAAGTGAAATTACTGAACTTAAATATATACAAGCTTGATAAAAATTATCATTTTAGAAGAAAATTTCAAATGGCATTTAGAGGCTTTTGCATCTGAACTCTTCATATATATATATATATATATATATATATATATATACACACACACACACACACATATATACATGTAAACACCCATTCAACATTCAAATGCACAAGAAAACACTTTAATTCTCCTTCCACTGAATAACTTAACACCATCTCGCTACAAATTAGTGTTCAGATAAGTTGAAAGTAAATCTGCATACTTACAGACTCTTTTCTCAGAGTCGTGCCGGAGTCTAGAGGGGGTGAAAGAGTTTGCCGAACGGTTTTCTTTGTGTCGGTCTCTACCCCTCCATGTGAGTTCAATTGTGTTGTGGTGCTGAAGGACAGCTCCAAAATCACACACAGCTGCTCTCCCAGTGTGTTTGAGCATGAACGAGCGTGCGTATGCGTGTGTGACTTGCCTTAGTTGGACGCTTCCACGCAAAGCCTCTCTGAGCACCTACAGCACAGCGACATCACAGATGCTAATGGACTAAACAGTGCTTGCATTGCTCACTCACCCCTCCCTCCCTCTCTTTCTCTCTCTCTCTCTCGCTCGCTCTTTCTGTTGAAGTCACAGCCAAAACCCATTATTTATTTCTTTTATTTCACCAAGCAAAGCAAAGAAAGAGAACAGAACAGAGAGTGAATTAACAACAGAAGAACTAGAAGAGCACTGGAGCTTGTGATGATATTTGTCACCAACGGAGGTTTGCTGGGTTACAGCAAATTTAGCCAGACTGCACAGTACACGTGGCTGAACATGTTGCTAATCCACAGAATTCAATTGGGAAAAGGATTTAGGCAGGTCAAAAAACACAAAAAAATACACATGGGCATTCCTGTTATGCAGTAACTTTTGCAAAATAAATACAGAAATAAAACGACGGTGTTGTATTTGAGTATTTCTAGGCATGATCTGGTGAAAAGTTAGGGTTCACCCCAAAATTAAAATTCTGTCCTCATGAACTCGCCATCACGTTGTTCCAAACCTGTATTACTTTCCTCTGTGGAGAATAAAATAAGATCTTTTGAAGAAACCAAACCATTTTGATTACCACTGACTTCCATTGTGTCAACAAAAAACACTGAGAAATTTCTAAAAAATATCTTCTTTCTTGTTTTGCAGAAGCAAGAATGTCATACAGTTTTGGAATGGCATGAGGGTGAGTAAAAGACTTTTCTTATTTAAAACTTATTTACACAACAGCAAGAAAATTAGCAAGGAGGATATAAAAAGCTATATAGTCAATGTTCACTGAGAATCACTGTTTACATTTGGTGTCAAATTGAAATTCTTTGTTTACTCTCTTTTAGGTGGAATGACAAGAAGAAAAAAACAGCTAATATCACAACATCACAATTCATTAAACACATTACTGATATTACTATTTGTTTATCATCAAAATTGATATCCCTTCCTGAAGGATGATGTCATTGAAGAACTGTTTTTTTTTTTTTTTTTTATAAGAATGCTACAAAATACTTACAGGATGTAAAGTGATATTGAGGACAGAGGAAAACATATTCACAAAAAAATATGTTTTCAGTGAAATATTTTGATTAGAGAGAGAAGAATTAACACAGAATATTTCATAATAAATTGTATTTCATTACTTGGGTACATGAAAAAAAGAAGTTTTTAATCCTTTTTAAAAATGAATCCTTACGTTCATGTAATTATGATAAAATAATAATAAAAAATAATCGTATTATCTAAACTCATAAAAATGTTGAGTTTTTCACAAACATGAATAATGTAAAAGTAAAATACAATAAATATCCTTTGGCTGATATGTATGTGCATGCTACTGTGTTGTTGGAGATGTTGTTGCCTTTTTAGAACTGTATCTGATGAGACAATAAGGACATTTCATAAATACTATACAACATTAAATTATCTTCAATAAATCATATCTCTGTCATGTATTCTCTCTGCAAGTACATCTTCCCTTGGTATACAAACATAGAACAATTAGATTTAATGGATGTGTGCAAGTCTCGGTTGATGAACAAAAGCTTATAATTAGAGAACTATTACAAAGTCCTTCATAATGAAGACTGGAGAACTTTCATGACTGCTCACAGAGTCCACGCAGATGAAACGACAGGAACAATGCTATTTCTCCCGGGATTACACTGGTTTTGAATGATTAGTTTAATGGGAGTAATGATGCATGTGCTGCCATAGAACACTGAAAGGCCTTCGTGTTATCAAGAATTCAGAACGTTATCGTCACCAATTCCGTGTCAAACAAAACAACTAAGGGGCTTTCAGAAAGCTTGAAAAGGAGGGAAGCAGAGAGAGGAAATAATATGTTTTGAGTCACGTTTCAAAAGGATGAAAGTTGGATGAATAATCATTAGATTTTATATTTAGAAATGGCATTACAGCACAATAGTCAAAGCTAAATTAACGCACAATTTGAGGTATAATTCATGTCCATTGGACAAATGGTACAGGACAAAGCTACAAAGTTTAATACTTCCAGAGAATGAGCAATTGTAATAGTGATGCCAATGTGCCAGTATTTTTTTTTTCATGTTAAGCCTAAAAATCAATAAATGGACAATATTGTGGTGTACAATAAACAAGTGAAACTTAATCCATTAAAATTCATTTTTCGGTTTAACGTTTAAACGGATATTCATTTGAAGAATTCCCAAAGATTACATTTAACAGTTATTCAATTATTAGTATTTATAAGATTAACTTTTAAGTGAGTGTTAGATAATGGCAAAGATAATGCTGTGAATGTAAAAAAAAGGGGAAAATGAACACATAGAAATAAATATCGAACATCCGCCAGTAACCAATAAGGTACAGATACAGTATTTTGCCTCCTTAATGAGTTTAGAAACTTCTGCAAACTGCTTTGGCCACAAATCACTTCAATATAACTTTGTAGACCAAACAAGAAAAAGAAAAACAGTCACCAAAGTCACAAAATTTCCACGTCATCAAATCAAAGTTAGACAGCTGTGATCTCATGAATATATGAATTTTAAAAAGATGCGAGAGAGGATTTCTTCGTTAATCTGACTGAGTGTATCGTTGTAGTCTGTGTGTGGCGCTAATGTATGTGGCTAAAGCACTCTCAGTTTATACATAACATTGACTAATACTTTAGTCATCTCCTTAAGGCATTAAAAGAAGCTTAACTCATTTTTGACATGATTACAGTAAAACCTCAGCGCTGCTACTATACATGCCATCTAAGTATTACAGTGTTGCCAGATCTTGCAAGAAAAGCAAGCAACCTGGTCTGACAAAACAAGCTCAAAATATGCTTAAATAAGCAACTGCAGGATTTTCCATTGTCTGGGGAAAACATATTTACAGTATTGCAGGATAAACTTGTGTAAAACATTGATTAAGCAATTCAATAAATGCATTTCAATAATTTCACAAAAACATTTTTGTTACATATAATCAGCTGTCTATATATAACCTATCTATACATCTATATACATAAAAAACTACACAATAATAAGAATTTTATTATTATTAAACATTTAATTAAATTTAATGTTTAATTAATTAGTCATTATGTTCTGACAGTAGAATATGAGACAGATAATCTGTGAAAAGAGTCTCCTCCCAGTGGTCCTATTGCCATTTGCAGAAATACACCACTCCCGGTCAGAAACAACCAATCAGAGCCAGGAGGAGTGTCTTAGCAGTGTCAATCACAATTGCACAGCGCACATAGCACCGTTCAAACTCAAAAACCTGCTTATAAAACAAAGACGAGTCAAAGGAAAAAGACCGATGACGACAAACAAGCGAAAAAGAAAGAATTAGACAGAGCCCATTGACTCAGTATCAAAACTCTAGCCGCGGATCATGTATATAACATTTTGCACTGTGCAAAGCAGCAATTGAAACCTGCTAATTAGCTTGTTATGTTGCTGAAATAATGTACCAGCAAACCTTGTCTAGCATTAGGCCTACATGTCGCTAGACTAATTACATACTGTTACGTTAGTTACCGTCATATTATCTTACTAGCTATGTATAACTTATAGAAAGGGTGCAATGTTATAAAGTTACATTACTGCAAAATACGTAATGATTTGAGGACAGAGTTTGTAGTCAAAGTATGGGCAGGCCGTAGTCAATGTAAAGCATATTGTTGATGTTTCGTCCCTACTAGTGAATGTGCCATAACTGTTCATCCGTCATCATCGGTGGCCCTTCTTACTAGGGGTGTAAATCGGACAGTTAATCATGATACGATACGATATGATACGATTTTTGCCGATACTTCAAAAAATTCTACGATATGATACGATTCGTTTCGATTCAGGTCTATATTTATTGCCTTCAAAACATCTTTATATGCATGTTACAGCGATCTCTGTTAGCTTTGTTGCTGAAATGTAGCCCTATGTGCCCACATCTTTGCAGTGTTGTAGTACTCGAGACTCGGACTCGGTCTCGAGACCATATTTTAATGGTCTTGGTCTTGTCATGGACTCGTGTCCATTTGGACTCGGAATTGACTCGTACTCGAACATTTTTTTTTTAGGACTCGGAATTATTCCCGAGTCCACTCGAGTTCAATTAAAAATATTTTTCATGATTATGAATGTATATTAATAAAATATTTCTTTAAATTGATTGACATGCCCAGTGATTGGTGATTTTCTAGTGCGCAACTGCGCATGACAAATTGTAATAAAATTACTTTTAACACCACCTACTATGTGGCCTTTTTACCCTAAACTGATCATATTTTTTAAACTCCAAGTAAATTCAGTAAAAAAAAAAAAAAAAAAAAAAAAAAAGGATTTCTCTAAGTAAATACAAGTAAATTAGGTAATCAACCCTCACTGGTCTCGGTCTCGACTCGGACTCGACTCTCTATGGACTCGGTCTTGACTCGGACTCGACTCTCTCTGGTCTCGGTGTCGACTCGGACTCGAGTAAGGTGGTCTCGACTACAACACTGCATCTTTGATATTACTTTAATATTACTTTAATTACTTTATAAGAAGAACGGTCAAATGTTAAGGTGATAACAATTATTTGAAGTCTCTGTAACCAAGATGGCTCTCGATTTCCTGTTGTCGCTCCCACGCTATAGGTGATAACTGTGACTCTGTCATACTATTTACATATTACTGAGATTGGAATGAATGGGCTATATGCACGCATAAATTCCGCAAGGATGCTCGTCCATTTCCAGTTGTGGAGATTTAAGCGGAGGAGAACCGAGGAAAACGGGATTATGGCAGAGTCTTCAAAATTTACTGTCCTCCCGTCTTTGAAACGAAACATACATACGTTTAGATGTGTCCGTTTTATCTGTTTTTGTGACTAATGTTTCTTTATTATAACCATAGAGTATAAAATTCAATATAAATTCTCGGTATTGCATTGGACTCTACGATCGGCAGAAGTTATCGAGCATCCTTAATCCTTCACCGGAAATACCGCCGTGCATAGAGCCCATTGTCTCTATGATAAATAAGCTTTAGTGAAGTAACATTGACATATTATATTTGAGTGGAAGTTGGATTGAAGCAGACTATAATTTCTTACGTTTCACAAGGATACTTGTCTATCAGAGAATATTGACAATTTTGTGAGAATTTGTCTGTAACTTAAATTGCAAAACATGACAGAGAACTCAATTTAATAGGCCAGTCTCACGCTGTCTGAGAGGCAGGTTTCTGGGCGCACGCCTTGGATGTTTGCACACAGAAAACTTCTTGAAAACAGAATGTGATTACTGTACCACCTTCCTGTAATAATCTAGGGAACCAATCATTATTCATAAATCATGTAACAGTTCATGTTCATGAGCGCAGTATCGGCCCGATACCGATACTGGTAGCATCCCTATGCAATTTATTTATTAAAAAAGTGCACATTTCCATATAAATGAGGCAGAGGGAGTGTCTTACAAAGGCAGAATCCTGGAAATAAACTAGCGATTATTAATAGCATACTGTACAAAGTGTGGCTAAAACTGACAGCTGTTATCGGTGGTTGGTCACATTTTGCTTTGCAATGGGTCTTAATAATAAGTCATGCCGACACTGAAGCATTACTCTATCGCACCTTCTTATACTGTATATACGATCGGAAAAAAATCATAGTCAAGCACTGTTTTCATTGAGTGCGTGGTCCAATTAAAAGTACAAAGCATTTGATTCAGTTGAGGTAAGTGAAATGTGCAGATTTCTCTTAAAGTCTGTAAATAACTGTAGGGCATGTCACTGAAGCACGACTTGTGCTTAGCACAGCTGTGTGTGTGTGTCAGACACTGATGTCTTTAAGCTCCAGCACAGATCCTCAGAGCCGTTAAATCCCTCTGATCAAAGCAGTCTAGCCCTGAAGGGTTTCATTTCCTATCCAAACACCACCATCCGAGTACGTTTAATGACATTTGTTTCCCATGTCACAAGATGGAGGCTCTGGAATGACTCATCTCAGTTAAAGCATTACACACCAACATCTGTTCTTTGGTTAGATATATAAAGCATCCTCTGGTTATCGCACTTAATGAAAAACAACATGCAGCACGGACAAATTCACTATGAGAAGCCCTGGAGAGTTTACAAGGTCCTCCCTCAGTAGCTCTTCAGCTGCCATTGGTCAAAGAGAGTGCTGCGTCTGTGCTTTCCGATGCTTTATTATGCATGCTGTCGCACACTGCATATGGAGAGCAGAGGGAGTTGGATCTAATCTCAGTTCATTCTCCCCACAGGGAGCTGTCCCTGAACCCTGGTCGCACCTGTGGCCGCCTCATTTTGGCATGACCGATCTCCAGCTTGCTGATTGAATACTGGGCAGAAGAGCATGTTGATGAGATGTCTTGCTTGGATAACAAACAGATTCACGTGGAGGTCGCTCATTTCTCTGTCACAGCTATTAACATGTAACGTTCAATGCAGTATCTGCACTGCAGTGCAGTGGCTGGTCACAAATGTCCCAAAAATGGGTTGCAAATTTGTTTCGTAAAATAAATGTGGATTGTTATTACAGTGTATCAACATTACACTTCATTATTCAAATCTTCCACATCTATATTTAAACTGAAAGTAGCACTGAGAACCAAAGCCTTGCAAACCGATACCCGTGTTGTAACACAATATGACAGTAGGTGTGCAGATTTTGTATAGACCATTTTGCAAGATGTAAACTGGTCCAGAAGCACTTCCTGTTTCATTTTTTTAACACTACATAAAAGCTGGGGTAAAATACAACCAACAGAACATATAAATATGAATCAAAAAGTTAAACAAACATATTTACGGTGTTTTCTTTACATGTGAAATAAAGAAAACAGTTACAAACTGAATCAGGAAGTGTTTCTGGACCAGTGTTGTTTACATCTTGCAAAATGGTCTATAAAAAGCAACAATGAAGGGGAGACTACCCTATAGAAAAGTCTCACAAAATCTGTGAAAATGGTAATATTTCAAATCAAAAACAAAAGTAACAGTGTAAGTATAAAGAATATACACATATTTGGTAAAAAAAAAAACATATAACATGTTGCTAACATGTTTTAATATGTGGTTAACATGTTTCTAGCAGTTTAGTATATTACTAGCATCTATCTAGCATGTTTTAGCACATATTTTAACATGTTACTGGCATCTTTATAACTTATTTAATGTGTTTCTAGCATGGTTTAACAATGATATCATCACATTGTAACATGTTGCTAACGTGTTATAGCACTTGATAATTATTTTAGCATGTTGCTAGCTTGTTTGTACCCAGTTTCAGCACACTGTCAAGCCAATGTAAACTGCAATGCAAAAAAAAGAAATATTAATTCAAATGTAAAGTGTGTTAAATGAATGTAAACCAATATTTGGGTGAGTCAAACAAAATCTGTAAAAAATGCCCTGGTTTTAAAATGCTGTTAACATGTTCCTAGCATTTTAATGTGTCACAAGAAGCATCTTTCTAGCATGTTTTAACTTCCTGTAACTATTGCAGATTGAAACGTTGTGCTAGCGAAAGCCAATCTGAAGGGCAGATATGCTCTGAGGTGGCCATGAACGGAGGAGCATGACGGGGACAGGAAGCCAGGCACAGGAGCCACGCTAAGACAACAGCTTTCACCAAACAGAGAAAATGCTACATAGACACACTAGGGGTGTGAAAGAAGCTCGGATCACACATACACGCACAGACCTGTTCAGAATCTTAATTTAGACCCTCTCAAACTATCTCCGGCCAAAGCACTGAGGGTCATCAACACCCCATTGGTATTTTAATAAACAATGCAGCCAGGCATGCCGAGCCGAAAGAAAGGACGGGCAGGCTGGAGTCTGAACCTCAGGATGAAGAAGCCAAGCTGCTCTGAGTCACGACCACAACACCATACAGCGAACTGGGCACATGATCACTTAGTGATCGTGTGCATGCTGAAAATTTAAAGTCAACATGAAATTACAGAAATTACTGAATTACAGAAATTAATACTTTTATTCTGAAGATTTCTGTTTTAAAAAAAAAATGAGTTTTGTTTTTCTTCCTCAAAGAAATGTTTCTTGATCACTAAATCGGCGTATTAGAATGATTTCTGAAGGATCATGTGACCCTGAAGTCACAAATTAAACTTTGCCATTAGTATCGAAAAAATAAAATGTAGAATGGATTAAAATGGAAAAAAATGGTACTTTAAATAGTTATAATATTTCACAATATTACTGTTTATACTGTATTTCGAGCAAAATAATACAGCCTCAGTGAGCATAAAAATAAAAACCTTATCAACCCTAGAGTTTTGACCTGTAGTGTATTTGGTACAGTACGGAGCCCCTAAACGGACATGGTGGTGGGAAGAAATATAAGATGGGAGGAAAAATAATACGTCAACGCTTTTGTGTTCTTTTGCAAAATGTTTGCATTCTGCTGAGAAACTTTGCATTCGCTTGCGAAAAAAAAAAATTGCGTTACCTTGCAAAAACGTTTGTGTTCCCTCAAGAAAATGTTGCGTTTACAAACATTACGCCTTCACAAACGTTTTGCGAGCCAAGTCAAAAAAAAAGAGTTTCTCGAAGGAGAAACTGAAAAGCTTGCTAGAGAACTCAAAAGCATTAACAAATAATTTTCCCTCACATCATATATTTTTTCTTTCACCGTGTCCCTTTAGGGGCAGTAGTGTATTTTTGGTGTTATTATTACAAATAAAATAAAGACAACTTTCACCATCTAATACATTTATGATGGATAAAATCAAGTCCTGTAATTTTTTCTTGTTCAATAATCCGTTTCACTTTGAAACATTTCAATTAAAGTAAATGAGTAAAATAAAAGTAATGGGTTGCGAATGGCATTTCATGTTCATTTCACTATAAATACACACTACAGTTGGGTTTAAAGAACAACAATTAAATTGAGAATTCAGTGGACACCAGTGTTCACAACTAACTTCATAGGAGCAGACTTCGACAGGTTATCAAGAACATCCTCCGCACAACACAAATGAGAAGTTTTCTATCAAATTCACAGCGCCACTGCCACTTGTGTGACTTTCTTCCCATTATCACAGTCCACCATGCATGAAATAGTTTTCTTCTGTGCCCAGTTGTGAACAAATAAGCATAGTATAGTATTCAGGCCATGCTGCATCCAATCAAGGTTTTCAGCTAAACGCTCAGCAATTTAGAGTTTTGATTTTAAAATTTGTATGCAAATAGGAGGGGAGATTTGGGTAAACACCAATCTGAGGCCAAGGTTTAGGCTTGAATCAAGGGCACATTTAGTGGTAGTGTAATGTAACACAACAGATGCTTATTATTAGTTGAAATAAACAAAAGGATTGAAGTTGTCATATTAATAATGGCCAGGTTGTCCAGTTCTGAATGAAATGAACCCACATGGAAAGCATAAGAACGCTACAGTAAGCATTGAAATATTAGGGCCTGGACAATATAGACCATTTTGCAAGATGTAAACAACACTGGTCCAGAAGCACTTCCTGTTTCAGTTTTTTTAACACTACATAAAAGCTGGGATAACAGTTACAAACTGAAACAGGAAGTGCTTCTGGACCAGTGTTGTTTACATCTAGCAAAATGGTCTATATCAATGCATTGCGATCCATTGATCGATTCCAATTTTATCCGAGAGTATCGCAAAACGATTCTGAGCTTAGTTTTCTAACAGCAGATGGCACGCTTGTTTTTAACCGCACACTCAAATGCTCACGAAGAAGAGCGATCGTGTGTTGGGGTCCAAGGGGGTAATCCATCTGCCGGAAACTGAAGCCTCGCAGGAGCTGCCATTGTAGCAGAACTTCACCTGCTGTTAGCATTCCATTGACTTCCATTCATTTTGGCGTCACTTTGACAGCGAATAACTTTACATCTGAGGCTAACTATTGCGTCATAACCACGCAACTTTCTGTCGCAGAATGGAGACATTACCGTATAAACAGGAGGAGAAGCTCACAGGCAATCTTTTACTGTCTATGAGGCAATCGGGGGGACATGGAGGCATAAAGTCAAGGGAGAAGCCCATAGATAGAGAGTCCATAAAAGCAACGGGACAAAATATTTCAACAACATTTTTGAGCAATTAGATTTGTCTTGGCACAGCTACTACAAGATTTACAACTGTCAGACTGTCGTCAAGCTCAGTTTGAGCCTGCACATACGCTCAGACATCAGGCAGGAAGTGCAATAATCGGGCTTCAGTCTTCTCCGTTGAAATCAATGGGGTCGCTGTGTCCATTTCTTTAACGGTCTACGGTTTGGCTGAGTCTGAGAATGTACTTGCATCTCAGAATGCTTTTATTACTCAAGATTCGAACTTAATGCATGATTATTACAGGGGTTGGACAAAAAAACTGAAACACCTGGTTTTACTACACAATAATTTGTTAGAATGGTGAGGGCCTCATTTTGCATCCAAATACAGCACCAATTGACAGATAGAAGTCCTTCACAGTGACCAGAGGGATTATGAGCCGTTCCTCTTCCAGAACAGTGTCCAGGTCACTATATGATGCTGGTGGACTCGCTCCTCCAAAACACCTCAATAATATTCAGATCTGGTGACTGTCAGACCATGGGAGATGTTCAACGTCACTTTCATCTTCATCAAACCCTTCTGTCACAAGTCTTGCTGTGTGTGTTGGTGCATGATCATGCTGATACACGGTTTGAGCATCAGGTGCTCATGATCCTCCAGAAGGGTTTGGTAGTCCTCGGCAGTGTCGTGTCCATCAAATACAATGAGGATTGTCATGATATTGGAGCTCAAACCATCACTGATCCACCCGTGCTTGGCCGCCAGGCATATAGATGTGAAACCTCCAACATTGGCCAGTGTTTCAGTTTCATTGTCCAACCCCTGTATTTAGAAGGTTCAAGTGGTGTGTATAGGAAGCCAGCAGATTATGGCTGCTTCTAGAGCACGCAGTGCCGTCTGCTGTTAAAAACTAAGCTCAGAACCGATCAAAATTATTTCTCGATTCATGATGCTTCGATTTATTGTCCCAGCCCTATGAAATATGCTGGTCTGTCTGAAACTATGTCGTCTGAAATATTGGGAGAGGAAGTGCCGACCTACCTTCAGGTCTGTACTGAGCTACGATGGTGACAGTCTGTCCAGCATTCTTCAGTGCTGCAGCCGCCTGTTCATGCGTTGCACTGCGGAGGTCCACCCCATTTACCTGCAACAGGTAATAAAAATAACCTCTGATGCCAAACACAGCCAGTGGGGTCCAATAAATGCCAATTTAGAATTTAAAATCTACTGTAAACCTGGAAAACTACAGTATTGCTCTAAAGTTTATGGAGCTTGAGTGCTGTTGGGATTTAAAAAAAGGGATATACCAAAGACATTCTGCAATTCACTTTTTCAAATCAATGTTTCGCTGAAATGGTAAATAAATAAAAATAAAATGATAATAATGAACAACAATTGCTGATAATGTGATGTTGTTCTTACAGAAATGATACGGTCTCCTTTCCTCAATTCTCCACACAGGTCTGCAGGCCCTCCTGCTAATATGAAGGAGATGAAGATCCCCTCTCCATCTTCTCCTCCTACAATGTTGAAGCCCAATCCTGTGGTCCCCCTATGCAGGACTATTTTCCTGGGCTCCCTAAAAAAACAAAAAACAGGATTTATTAGTTGATCTGAGTGACAGGTTCAGGAAAGCATGCTTAAATAAATATGACAATGCTTACAAAACTGACACACATACACATTCGCAAATGAGAGAAAATAATCTATTAAAAAAATTCTGTAATTGAAATAAATCCGAAATAAAATAAACAATTATTTATATACATGTTTAAATGTATTTAACAGCAACATCTTACATTAATTATTTGCCATCCCAGAAAAAAAAAAAAAAAGAAAATTAAATTTGACCAGATACCCCTCTAGTGTACAAAATATGAACTACACAAGAGATATGAATGCTCTTACAATTTGCAAAGGTGCCAGGCTTGTGCACAATTCAGAACTGAATTGAGAATGACTAAATTCCAATTCAATTCTAGAATTTGAACTGATGTCAAAAACAGGATCTAGAATTTGAATTCAATTCGAATTTGAATTTAAGGAAGCAGAATTACAATTCAATAAAAATTGTAAGAAATTAATATAGATATTTTAAGTGAAGTGTTTAACAATCTAGCTTAACAATATATGTCAAATATGATTGCATTACTTATTATATAAATTGTATTAGTTTGAACTACCAGCAATGTTTTCCCCCCAATGAATGTTAAAACCTCTAGTCACAGAACAAATAAGTTTGATTCATTGTAATTGTAACGCCACTTCCCAGAATTAAAAGGAAATTGCTTTACATTGATAAAGTAATCCAGATAAATTAATCTTAACCACATGTTTAATGGGTCACTTATAACAGTGAGCAATTACATTTCTAAAGTAACCTTCTTAGCCCTGAATGTAGGGGAGTGCGGTCAAAAGTGCGGTCAAATTTTACAATGCACCCCACCGATGAGACATGTTGTCACATTTAACATTTCTTTCAGGGTAAATCAAGAAAAAATTATACATTGTATTATTAAAACAAAACCACATAATTGTACTAAACATATGGGAAATCAATGTGGGAAAAAAATAAACACTCAATAAATACATTTGCACAAACTGAGAAAGTCAAAAAGCGTTACGTTGTGCCCCGCTCTCCCCTATGTGAGATTCAACACATTCTTTCTGTTGTGTGACTGTGTGGAATTTCTTTGAATTGCCATGAATTTAATTCCACTTCCTGTCATTCCAATTCAAATTCAACTTCCTCGGGGGCAGAGTCAATTCAATTCAATTCAAATTCAAATTCATGAATTGAATGGAGGCCAATTCTGAAATTCCGAATTTTGCACAAGCCTGAAAGGTGCATCGCATTTTTAACTTTATCTGCAGTTCAAATTGCATGTAAATGTGAATGTGTGCAATTATTTATATTTAAAACTATAATTACACCATTTGTATGACGATTTCCTGAAAAGTGTAAACACTGCGGTGCTTTCAAAATATTTGATCATCCAGAACAGCCAAACAGGGAGCCTGACATAAGTGTTCAGCAGTATTTTTGGTGCCAGTCCTGAAGAAATGACTCAAATATTAGTTTGCCAAGGACAGCATATTTGTGAAGCATGCATCTAGTAGTCTGTAGATGGCAGCACAGCCTCAAATCAGTACTGGCTCGGTAGCATTCGCACATTTTCAAAACAAACCCTCACTCAACATGGCTACAGACGTGTCTTTTAACCCTTAAAACTCTAAGAACAACGGTTCAGTAGAGCAACTGAGTGACATTGACAAATCTCAGTTATAAAACAGTGTATTTTTATACCCATCCTGTAGAATTAGGTCTTAATTCAAAGCTTATCAGATTTGCCAAAGATGACTTCACAGATTGGTTGGTCATATCATGACGCCAGCTTATGACGTAAAAGGCTGTTTGTTTTTAACATCAATATGACGTATTTGGCGAATTCTTCCAATGGGAAATAAATCCCCATGATTAAAAGGGGATTAAAAATGGTGAAGCACACCAGTCAGTATGTGTGTGTGTTCTTGATAAGTATCTACTGTTCTCTACTGGATAAAATATATGGTGGTCTGGCCAAGATCATCTGCACACACGCTCTCTCTCTCGTAATACCACTCGCGAGTCACTACTGACAACAACTCTTATGAAATGAGCAAACACATCAGGTGAATGAGAAAGAACAGGACACAGCAAAGAGGCTTTATCCTAAATTAAGTGATATCTTCAACAGCTCTCAAGAGGACATTTAAAACTGAGTGAGCTGCGATATGTCCCCATACATGTGTCCTTGTGAATGCCCTACATCAGTGCTTCTCAACAGGACTTAAAACGGTTGAAGATAAGAGAAACTGAATTAAAATAAGTTAAAAACAATTATAAAATTAAAATATATTTCTTATTTTACTTCACCTTAACGACTGTTTTTTTTTTCTTTTCTATAGACCATTTCACAAGATGTAAACAACACTGGTCCAGAAGCACTCCCTGTTTCAGTTTTTTAACACTACATAAAAGCTGGGATAAAATACAAGCAACAAAACATTTAAAACTGAATCAAAAAGTTAAACCAACATCTTTAAGATGTTTTCTTTACATGTGAAATAAAGAAAACAGTTACAAACTGAAACAGGAAGTGCTTCTGGACCAGTGTTGTTTACATCTTGTGAAATGGTCTATACTTTGAACACTGTCTGGAAATATTTTGGTAATCTACATTTAAAAAAATGTGATTTCTAGACCTGCAAAATGAATAAAATTGTATTACTCTACGACTATTTTTATAATGGACATACATATTATGGGTATTATATAGTCTGTTTTATAGAATATAAAGCCATGAACCATTATGCAGAGATAAATATGTACTAAAAATGCCATTAACCTTGGCGGCTTATCTTGTGTGTAGAGAAAAGCTATTCTCATACAGTATTTATCTACACCAGAATTATGGAACGGTCTTTACACCAAGCTATATGTAATGAAACTTATATATCATTATCTTCCAAATTTCAGGAGGGTGAGACAGAGAAAAGAAGCAACAGAAAGCAAAACAGCCTAAAATGTGATGAGAGTGAGAAAAAAATTAGAGCGAGTGAAATCAAAGGATGAGACTATATAGAAATAGTTTAAGAGCAAGTCATGATCTGTATTAAACTTTCACTTGAAATAAACGATCATTTCACTTCACAAGGGCAAGGAATCATAATACACAGACGACCTCTAAACCCAAAGCCATCAAATGTTACAGTACAGCAAAAGTCGTGATTAGGAAGACAAAGAAATTGGGAGGGCAAAGGCTCACCTTGTGATCTCATCATCTCCCAGCATGCCTTTTGAGATGGGAGAGTACCGAGATGGGGTGGCGGGGGTTAATGGCTGACTTAGATAGCTTTGGGTGCTGATATGGTTCTCCATGTGCTGGGAATAGGCTGAAAATCCAAAACACAAAGATATAATGTTATTGACGTAATGATGAAAACTTATTTGACAATGTTCTAAGACGCCATATGTATTATATGAAATTGCTGAAAACATTTGGTGTGTAAAAATATTCCTACCAAGGATGTTCAAATCTTATTTGATCACTCTCTTTGTGCTTTAAGCACAAACTAACATCTTTCCTAGTACATTACCTCTCTTACAAACACTGTTGGTCACAGGTTTAGAGTAAAATCTTTTTAATGTTTTTTTTTTTTTTTAAGTCTCTAATGCTTACCAGGGCTGCATTTATTTGATCAAAAATACAGTACAAACAGTGCTATTGTGAAATAAAATGTTTATATGCATTTTAAAATGTAATTCAATCCTGAGTTGGAAATGGGAACTGTCTTCAGTGTCACATGATCCTTTAGAAATTATTCTAACATGCTGATTTGGTGTTAAAAAAAAAAAAAAAAACTAGTATTATTGTCAATGTTGAAAACATTTTTCAGGATTTTCTGATGAATAGAAAGTTCCACATCACATTAAGCTCCAAAAAAGACCAAAAGAACCCATAAAAGCAGTACATGTTACTAGTGAGCTGTATTCAAACTTTTGAAAACATACTGTACAATAGCTTTGTACAGTACAATAAGTACATTTGTTAAATGTACATATTCTGGTAGGCCATTTGGTTATGACACGATTCCGTTTGGCATAAATGTTAATACACCTTGAGAAAATGCACCAACACGTTCATTTTTTCAAAGAGAGAAACGTTACACGTTTACACGTTACATGTAGTTACTACAGTAATAACTATAAATCCTGCATAATTACATGGAACTAACCCTACAACAAACATAATCTTAACCCTAAACCTGTATAAGTAAACATAATGAATTAATATTACTCGGTACTTAAATGTATAATTACACTGTAACAAGCACACCTTAAAATATAGTGTAACCAACTATTCTTGT
This sequence comes from Pimephales promelas, assembly GCF_988280905.1. NCBI lineage: Eukaryota > Metazoa > Chordata > Actinopteri > Cypriniformes > Leuciscidae > Pimephales > Pimephales promelas. Next base: position 22,863,434 of record NC_142776.1, on the reverse strand, counting down.
ATGAAAAAGCAAAGATTCTTCAAAAATCCACTGTTTGTTTCTTTTCACATAAAAAAAAAATAACAGTAAAACGTTTTTTATTTTTATGTCCTTATTACAGTACGCTACATGTATTCACTGCGGTAAAAATAGCTAAAAGCATCTGACACTAAACCAAACCCTTAATATTACTCATTACTTACAGTAGTTGTGTAATTAAACTGTAAGGGGGACACATTAAAATAAAATTATCGAAATAACAACATGGACACTTTAGTGGCTTAAATATTGGACTTACTACAGAATGCTGCTAGCAAGGTCTTAAGTTTGATTTCCCATGAATCCATAAACCGATACATGTCTATCTTAGTGCAATTATATAGGAAAGAAGCATCTGCCAAATGCATAAACGTAAATGAAAGGACATGGGGGGGGGGGGGGGGGCGAAATTTCATTTTGTGCAAACAAAATCATTTTAAGTCTCCACAATTGATGTCCCAACTATAAAAGATGTGTCCTTATTTCACTGTGTCAGATGTAAAGTGTAATAAAGTCAAGGGTACTCACTGGGCAATTACTGACTGCCGACATCGACAACCCATTTATTTAATTCTCATCAAACAGTTCCTCACATGTCAAAGCCCTACGCAATGCTTGACTGGATGACAGATATAATGAAATGAGATCACTGATAAAATTGTTCTGTTTACGCCTTCCGAGAAAAAAAAAAATGATATCACATCGTGAGCACTCGCATGACTCGTATGTTTGAAATGTGCAGATATCCTTACATGGCTTCAAAACTCCCTCTGCAACACTTGCACACACACACGCACTGATTTCTACATATACTGATGCTGGATTTGCCGGATAGGGGAGCTGGCCACGTGATGCACTTCATGATTAAATGTGCTTTTGTCCTTCATGCCTTTAAGCCCTAATGACAGCTTCCTTTCTCAGGATGTAATGCTGGGGGATCTGGCCTGCCACTGGAACATCACCAAGGTGCTACATTATCGACTGTCATCACTCAGCACTTTGCACAGTCAATTTTAGTGGCCGTCCTCATGAGTTGCTTCCCCGTCAGTAGAAAGTGCTGTCTATAGCGGATTTGAGGTGGGATTTAAGCCATTAGTGAGCATGGGACACCAATAAAAGACCACAGGACTGAGGCAAGTTTGTTCACTCTCTGAACATACTGATAACATCCCCATGCATTTACTTGTCATCCTATGTAGGTATTAGACTTTGTCTAAAAAAAAAAAGCGACAAGAATACATTAAGTTTAAAGGGATACTCCACTTTTTTTGGAAATAGGCTCATTTTATCACTCCCCCAGAGTTAAACAGTTGGGTTTTACCGTTTTCGAATCCATTCAGCTGATTTTCTGATATTTAGAAGATTATCAGTAACCAGACAGTTTCTGGTCTCATTGACTCCCATAGTATATCCTACTATGGAAGTGAATGAGACAAGAAAATGTCTGGTTACTGAAATTCTTCTAAATATCAGAAAATCGGCTGAATGGGTTAAAAAACGGTAAAACACAACTGTTTAACTCTGGGGGAGTGGTAAAATGAGCCTATTTCCAAAAAAAGTGGAGTATCCCTTTAAGGATAAGCTTACTTACAGCTGGTGACATCGGGAGGAACGTAACTATCATTCATAAAGACACTAGTAGGTTTCGCCACTTTTAAATAGACGACATCAGGGGTGTTTTTCAAGGCAGTCACGGCATCTTCATGAGTGACGTCTTCAAGGCAAGCAGTATTCACCTGTAAAAGATGAATGCATCAGATGCAACACACGCGCTATACATGTGTGGGATCAGTAAGATGTTTTAATGTCTTTGAAATTGGTCTGTATGCTCATCAATGCTGCATTTATGTGATGAAATATACAGTAAAAACTCTCATTTTGTGAAATATTTTTACAAATATAATGGCGGTTTTCTGTTTCCTGTGATGGCAAAGCTGAATTTTCAGCATCATAACTCATAACTCCAGTCTTTAGTGTCACATGATCCTTCAGAAATCATTGTTGTCACAAATGTAAGTTGTGATTCATTAACAATGATTAGTGTGTCAGATGCAATTGTTCCTCTAAGGCTAATTTTCTAAACAAACAAACAAAATGTAATGGAATATTTAGGACTAAAAGTCAATCGCTGGAGCGCTAAATTAATAGGTTGTGCATCTCATTAAATAAAGTGAAAAATGTATTTAAAATTAAATAAATAAATACTTGTCTAATGTCGTTTACTAAATTCAGTAAATAGAGAAGTTGTTACTTACAGCCAGAAGTTTATCCCCAATCTGCAGCCTTCCATCTTTGTGGGCAGCACCTCCCTCAATGATTTTGGTGATATAAATACTGTTGTCCCCAGGAATATGTTGGTTCCCAACTCCTCCAGCTATACTGAAACCTAGACCTGTCAACAGAGGTCAGAGTAAACCATTTGCTGAACAATGTCCTAATGTGACATAGCAGGCTTTTATTTTGTAATAGTTACAGGCATATTGATACTGACGTTGAGTATGGAAAGTATCGATACTCAAAATTAGTATTTTTTTTACCAGTTATTTTTTTATTTGACAAGAAATTGAATGCGTACAATATGCATTGAATTGGATGAAAAACAAATGTTAGAGAATAATTGTGTAGTAGAACTATTTTTCTGCTCATCTGAACACACAAATGGAGCCAGACAGAACTAATCAAATCACAGAGTGTTCACACACTGCCGGCATTCAAACATAGGTGCATTTCCCAAAAATATAATAAGAAACCATTTATGCTTTTGGGAAATGCAGCCCAGAACAATGCTTAACAGAAGACAGAAAAACATATGTTTGAGCTATTTCACACAATAAACAAATAGAAATTGTAGCCTACATAGTCTGTGCAGTCACATTGTTTTAAATTAAATGGTAAAAAGTTCATACTGATGTTCTATTCTGTAACTACTTTTAATATAAAACAATTAATAATAATAATTTATGAAACTAAACTGAAACTAACTTTTCCTTATGAAAATGAACATTACAGTGACCATAGTTCAACTAGGCCTATAATATTTTGTAGATTTCCGTGGTTACCACTACAAGTAAACATTTTAACCATGTGTAAACAAAAAAATATTATTATAAGTTCTAATTAAGGCGTATTGAATGTGAAAATACCTTTCAAATATAATATTAAGTAGGTATCATTACCCTTTTTACTCTTAGTACTTCAATAATTGAAGAAATGTTTTAATTTAAAAGTTCAGTTTTGAGGTATCGTATCAGTATCGGCCTTGAAGGTATCAGTATCGCCCATCACTATTTTGTAATCTTTAGATGAGAAATGGCTTTACCTTTAGGACCTTTTACCAGCTTTACATCCATAATTTTTTCTGAGACGGCTTTTCTTCTTCTTACGTACAGTCTGACAATGCAGCCTGCCTCCTTCAGAGCCTCCACAGCATTGCTGTGAGTTACGTCTCTCACGTCTACATCATTTACTCGCAGTATAGAGTCATTAACTCTGTACAGAGAAAAAGAGGGAGAACACTGACTAAAGAGTGAAAAGAAACCGCTATAAATCACAGTGATTAAGAGCCATTTGAAGTACTTACAAGCAGTCAAAACACAAAATTTGTGTATAAACAAAATGATCAATCATGGTTTTACACCCCAGACAAAAGCTGCATGTAAGAGAAGCATCAGCGCAACTGCGTTCTGGTTTCACATTAACAAAGGATACAGCTCTAAACAGAAAATAACGTAAAAACACAACTATTACAAACTTTTTCAGTAAATAACAAAAGCAAGAGGAGGACCAGATTTTAATGTTAACACTTTGCAAAAAGGTCTCATTTGTCAACAATAATTAACGCATTAAATAACAATGAAAAATAATGATTAATCTTAATGTTAACTAATGTTAACAAGTGAAACCATATTGTAAAGAGTTACCATTTAAATTTACATGAGGAGGGGAATCATAATTTAGGTCCATGTGGTTATTCATTTTAATAAAACCCAAAGCCCAGAGTTAGGGAAGACTATAGGTGTGTTTCACTGTTCAAAATAAAGTTTTTGTCCTGGTCTGTGTAGAGTTCACATTGGCATTGTTAACACGAACCTATAGAGATACTGAACCTAAAGTGATAAGGATCCATTCACAACCTGATTGGTCGGCTTTTATGGCGCATATTTCGAGGCAGAATTTTCTGAGCATCCAAAACAATGCTGTGTGTTGGGATAAATGCGCTCGTTGTGCATGTATGTAATGATTGGAAGTGGGCCGAGACTCATCTTGTCATCGCCAAAAGATGGGTTTCGGGTGGCAGTGTTCACAGTTATTCAAGTGAAGAGAGCAATCGCACCTGGGTTCATTTTAATCGAACCAAACATGCCAAGGGAGAATACCATATGAAACAAGTTAATCTGGATTAAGTCAGATTTACTGTCTAGTAGATTTATTGTTCTGACTTTTTTTTCTGAGAATTGTGATTTTAACTCAATTGCGAGTTAGAAAAGTCAGAACTGGGAGATATAATCTTGCTATTGCGAGAAAGGAAACAAATCTGAATCAGAATCAAAATGTTTTAGGTTTAGATATCATTTCATGCTGTAAATGTACAACTAATACATTATGGGCCCTAAGGACTATATATGAATATTATGCAGATCAACTGCTTACAACAAATTCATGCTTTAATGGCAGAACAATATTTGCATGTTTCAATCCAGTGGGTCCATTTTTTTTGGCTTGCAACCCTAAACGTCTGCGTTTAGCCTCAAGTGGCAGCTTCTACGAAAGAATCCTTAAAAAATGAAATCTTTTTTTGCACCTCACTTCTGACATCGAAAAGGCCCAAGACAACATTTCCCCCATTATTCTGTGGATCTTGCCAATTTACACAAAAGCTTTCCACAAAACTGTTTTCAATGTTGATAATAATAAGAAAGCATCAAATCAGCATATCAGAAGGATTTCTGTAGGATCAAATGATGTTGAAGACTGGAGTAATGACTGCTGAATGTATTACAATTAAACAATTAACAGTTCAATTTTCACCCAAGAGCAGAAGTATAAGTGCAGAACTGTATTTCTATACTGAAAATAATACATGTTCCCGAGGGAACATGGTCTGGTATGCTAGCATCCTGTGTGCTTAACAGATTGCAAAATAATTTGATGATACATTTTAGTGGATTTTCAATGTGACAGGTTTAACAGTCAAAAGTAATCACCACTACTGCTACTTCAGCAACACATACTGTAAATGTGCTACTTATGCTACTTGTAACCTGTTCGTACCAACTCAGAAATAAATATGCACTGCTTATGTGTGCGATGTGAAACAGGCCTAAGGAGACATTATTATGAACTTGTCCTTTGAGGGTAATAACATATTCTCTGACCTGAGTCTGCCATCCTGTGCGGCAGCTCCACCTGGGATGATCTTGGTGATAAAGATGCTTGGGTCCTCTCCGATGTGGGGGTTATCGGTACCGCCTGCAATACTGAAACCCAGGCCCGAGTTCCCCTGTAGGGAGGGGGGAAAAAACATGTCAGAGAAAAAAGGAGAAAAAGAAAAAAAAAAATAGACATTTAAGCATAATGACATTATTAAATATAAAGTGAAATCAAAAGACAAATATATGTGCATGCAAACGTTACAGCCAGTTGATCTGTTAATTTGATTCATTATATATATATACAGTATATATATATATATATATATATATTCAATACAGTACAGAATAATGAGGATCTGAACGTTTACATTATACTTAATGCATTAGGGTTCATGAATTAATGAATAGTTTTTTATGTTTGTTAATAAATGTAGTATTATAAATGTTCATTGTTAGTTCATGTTAGTTAACATATACTGTACAACTTTCAATGTTAAAAAAGCCCAAGTAGAAATTAAATTGAATGAATTCTGTATTGTCCTAACAATGTAATTCAAGCTTTTTTTCTGTCAACATCTGAGTGGCTATTTAAAACCCTGAGCATGAAAACACTGTACAATCATTCAGAGCCTCCATAACAATGACATCTACCTTTAAATGTTGTATTGTAAGTCCTACTGACATTGTAAGCAATTCCTGCCTTTTATTTTTCACTGTCAGCGCAATCTTACCCGTTCAAGTGTAATTTCTTCATATTCATAATCAGCTTCTGTTCCATTCACCTGAAAGTTAACCAAAACACTTTTGTCAATATATATATATCAACATGAGCATATGCCCTCCTCTATTAGTGTCATCCAAAAAAATTGTATTAGCTCTGCAAGTTTTAAAAATTCAGAAGGTGTTTTGTGATAACTAGATTTAGTTTTTTCTTTTAAAAATAGATGCGTCATGAACAATTATGTCCGTCAGTTCAAGTTATTATAAGACTGATTGCAGCCTTTTCACAAAGACAGTGAAAAGTCTTTTACACACCTTTTGGAGGAATTGTTTTAAATGTATTTGTGTTTGTTGATTTTCTCATCATTTGGCAATAGAATTGCATTTAACCAGAATCAAAAATAGAAATCAGAACCAAATTAGCTTTTCCCCAAACAATTCACACCACTATAATACTGTCACAGACATATAATTCCCAACATTATACCATAGAAAACAACAGTAATAAGAGATCAGTGGTTCATTATGATCTCTTTTAGAAAATGAAAAAAAAGCCGTTCTTTCCAGCAACACCCTTGTGCCTTATTTCCCCCTCAAGAGTGCATATTAGTACCTTAAAATTTAGTATTACACTAATGTGTATTTTGGTTCCAAAATGAAAGGGTTACCGACCAGTAACCTTGTTTTCTAAGAGTGTAATTGCTGATGTTTTGTTGTTCACAAGCAGGAATATTCATTTAATAATTTGGCTCGCTGGTTATGTTTTCAACAACCAGTAAGTGTTACTCTCCATGCCATATATAGTAAATCCACTCTGCAGAATTCCTCAGACTTTCTGCAAAAATGTGCATAAATTGTGTAAAACAAAATGTCTGCAGATTGCATCTGGGACTGATTATGGGCTAAAATAATCTTATATAATAAAAAGTTTTTGCTAGGAAAGTGCTCTAATTATGTAAGAACAAACTGTTTGGAAAAGTCTCAGTGTTCTCTTTCCACTTCTTCCATTTCACCTCAACTGGTTCTACAGTTATTGGCGCAACAATAGGCCTACTCAGGCAGCATTACATCTCTTGCCAATTACAGGGTATTTCAGCCAGAGAGGCCACAGAAACCAAATCTATGAAGCACACAGACACTAGCTGTCGGTTTCTACTCGTTTTCAATGTTCTGGGTTCAGCACGAGTTAAGCTGTATCAACAAACATTTGGGTCATAATGTTGATTACCAGAGTAAATAATTTAGACTTGTCCCTCAATAAATGTCACAGTAAGACACTTACAATGAAAGCACACCAGGGAATAAACTTTAAAACACACTGTTGTAGAAGTAACATCAACTTAAAACACCTACTGACCATGAATGTGTAAAACTATATCCAATCTTTCAACTTCTACAAAGTCATGACCATGTAACACCCAGTAAACCCCAGTAAATTTCACATGGTATTGACAAAGATGCTAGAGAGAGTGTGTGTACACGGAGCAAACTCACTCAGGACAAGTTGAACATGAGGTTTCATTTAAATAAGGCTGGAAAGCCATCCTAGGTAGAGAAAACTGTTGGACTAAATGCTTGAGATCAATGAAAACAGGCCAAAAATCGGCATTAACACGTGTGCGTGGTTCTGGGGCTCTGCTTTAAGCTTCTAAATGACATTTTAAGACCTTAAATACTAAACATTCTTTCTGTAACTGCTGCTGAAAACATCTGTTTGTGACATCAGTGGTGTTGAGGGTGAGGTTTAAAGCAGAGTGAGAGATGTACGTCAATACTGACACTGCCCAATACAGCATTATACTCGAATCATGCCACCAGCTCTCAGCATGATACTACAATACCATCCATGCAATTACTTAAATGCTTTTCTTTTTCTATCAGTTTTAAACGAATATAAAATATCTGAAAAGGCATTTTCGGTTTTGCATAACAACATATATTTAACAGATTGTCACAGTTATGCAGTTGGTTTTCTTTGGGAACCATTTAGAGGTTTACCAGCACTGCTAAACTATGATGCTGATAACGTGCTGCATATATGGCCACAAACAACCAGCCACATGGATAAGAGCCAATACAGGCATTTACACGATCAATATCAGACTATTACTACAGTATATCTACGTAATATGACGAACAATCAAAACAGGAATAGACATACAGTACATGCACAGAGAGTTGTTCAACATCAACATACTGCTTTGCTCTAAAGAAACCCCTATTCTAAAAGCATTTATTTTTTTAAAAGACCATTTGGATTTTGATAACTATAAATCCACCAGCTGGACTGCTGGCAGACTCAGTATCTAAAATATGTTATCTCTGGGTAATACAATGCCGAAAAATCCTGCACTTTTCAAGAGTTTTCTGTTAATTTCTAGATAACATCAAAACATACAGAACAACCCTTCAAATTCCTAATTTTACCTAGTTTTCACCTCATGTATTGTGTTTATTTTTACAGTCAAAGTTTTTTGTTACATTTCTATACATCTAAAAGTAAGGGTAGGCAATTTTGGTCCCACTTTATATTAAGTGGCTTTAAGTACTATGTACTTACATTGAACAATAAGTACAATGTATTATTGTGTTCCTGTTGTATTGTAAAACACTTTTGCTGCTATTGAGATGTGATACGGGTAAGGTTAGGGACAGGTGTGGTGGTATGGGTCGGTTTAAGGGTAGGTTAAGGTGTGAGGGGAGGGTCAACTGTGTAATTACAGATGTAATTACATAAAGTAATTATGGCTGTAATTACATGCTGGAATTTTAAAATATAAGTACAATGTAAAAAACATGTAAGTACACAATAAGTCCATTGTAACAAACTATTAATTTCAATGTAAGTACATAGTACTAAAAGCCACTTAATATAAAGTGGGACCGCAATTTTTTTATAAACACTTTTTTATACTTGTTGAAATTCTCTTCACATCCTGATAGCAATCAATAATAGAAGTGGTGACTTCTGTGGAAGTCTCAGGACCAAAAACTGTTTGTCCAATCATTGGCTTGCTTAGTTGGGGACATTTAATATTCAACAGTATTATTGATCTGTATTGTATTATTTTCATGTTATCACTGTGAAGCTGCTTTGATACAATCTGTATTGTAAAAAGCGCTATATTAATAAAGGTGACTTGACTTAACTCATATTTATACGTCAACACTATCAACGCTGAAATGAATCTGCAGCAGTCAGGTGGTACAAGTCAGAGCTCTGTATGTTGTATATGTTCATTATTATTAATTTAGGTTTTTAGGTAATTTAACGCTGTTTCTCATCTTGTGGCGCATAGCAGCCTCTGTACGTTCATGTGTTTTAGAGTTTAGCCGTGGCTTTAAAGGGAGGGTGGGATCTCATGCTTTCAAAGCTAGCTTGCTATTGCTAGCCTCTCCGAAATTGCCTAGTATGCATACCAAACCTTTAATATTGGATGCATCTGTCTTTTGGGTGTCATTCACTAAATTACAATATATTTGTGTTACATTCAAGTGCAGATCTACCTTCTTTGACATTTACAACTACTGAAACTCAATCCACACATAAAAACATTTACAGACAACCGACAGCCTTAGAAACATGCTATGTTAAGCCACATGGCAACAGAGTGAAGCTCCAGCACTAATAATGTGAAGTATTTAAGGAGATCAGTCAAGAGTTCATCATAGTCATTCCTTTTTAGACTTTAGCTCTATCTCATTCAGATAACTCTAGTGTTCAGAGTGAGTCTTTAGATGAAGTATGACAGAATTTAGCTCAGCAGGCTTTCTGGCTCTGGATGTATATTATGAGATGCTCCTGAGACTAAGAGAAGAAGATGATTTCATTTCTTTTGTTTTTAAGTCATGATACCAGTCAACATTTTCTAACCGATTTGTAGACTAGAGTTTCGTATTAAACAGAAAGTGAAAAAAACAACAACAAAAAAAAACCAGTAAAAAGTCCTTTCACACTGGACGCGATTTTGATTTTGACGCACAAATAATTTGTGCAATGGTTTTATTTTTTGATCAGCTGTTTGTATAATGAGCGCAAATGTGCTGCGGCGAAAAAAACGACTTATTTATTTCGCTTCAATGTCGATTTTTTTTTAAATTTTGAGGCGAAAGAAAAGGCTTCAGCCAATCATATACAAGGAAACAAAGGTGACGTGACCGCAACAATGACGGATCTTCTGATTGCTTGTGTCGAGTCGTCTGTCAATGAAAATCTGAAACAAGGACTGGTGGGACGTTGTGCTCATTCGTTCGTATCGAGCCCAACCAGGTGTTTACAAGGCTTTTCAGTCCATTTGACAGTGTTGTAGTACTCGAGACTCGGACTCGTCTCGGACTCGGTCTCGAGACCATATTTTAATGGTCTTGGTCTTGTCATGGACTCGTGACAATTTGGACTCGGAATTGACTCGTACTTGAACATTTTTTATTTTAGGACTCGGAATTATTCCCGAGTCCACTCGAGTTCAATTAAAAATATTTTTCATGATTATTAACCTGTTAACTGTCACCCCCCCTTTTTTGAATAGACATGAAAATGCACATTTCGAACTTAAATGGTTGTAATTCAAGAATGCTTTGGAATATAGACATATGATTGGTCTTGTTTTAAAGAAGACATTTGGCAGATTTTTGTAGAAGTGAAATAAATTAAGAAAGTGAAACAGAAAAAAAGTTATAGAGGTTTGAGTTTATGGAAATGTACAATGCAAAAATATTAATTATTCATATTTTACATAAAATGTATATTTTCAAAACCTGGGCTACTCTAAAATGGCAGAAAAATCAAAGCCAAAAATCTGAACAAGTTGTGTTTCAAATTTTAGGTTGATATCTCAAAAAATGAGCTTTCAGTAAGATTTTGTTTGAGCGCAGTACCCAACTTTTTCACTAGGGCACAATCAGACTCCATTACTGCCCATATAAGGGCGTCTGCATTTCCATTCGTGTTTTGAGTGATATGAACCATTATTTTCACAATTTTCATACAATTTCTGAAGTAGAGATCCTATTCAGAAGTAGCATGGGAAGTTTGGCAGATTTTGATATGAATTGAACCTCTAAGAAACACATACAAAGAACACGCATGTAAGTCATAGCTAGCTGCCACGTCACAAATGGTGAATTTATTATTTTTTTCTTGATATTTCAAACTTTTCAGACCTTTTTTTTCCAAAATAATTGAATGGATTCTATCTTTTGTACTTTTGGCATGAAAACAAACTGAGGTATCTACCATTTTTTTATGATTTTTCATGTTTACTGTTATTTTAAAATAAAGGTCTGAACACGCCTTATGAGTATGAAAATATTCTTGTTTTATATTGATAAATTATGGCTCCTCTGTAATATATTTTGAAAATCAGTCACCAAATATGGAAACTAGAGATTGTAAGCTTTCAAATGATATATAGTTTGTCAATATTATTTAAGGTATTTACTAAGATATTATTGTTTTAAAAATATAGTGGCAAACGTCCCACCTGTGGGACGGTGACAGTTAAGTGGTTAATGTATGTTAATAAAATATTTCTTTAAATTGATTGACACGCCCAGTGATTGGTGATTTTCTAGTGCGCAACTGCACATGACAAATTGTAATAAAATTACTTTTAACACCACCTACTATGTGGCCTTTTTACCCTAAACTGATCATATTTTTTAAACTCTAAGTAAATTCAGTAAAAAAAAAAAAAGGATTTCTCTAAGTAAATAAAAGTAAATTAGGTAATCAACCCTCATTGGTCTCGGTCTCGACTCGGACTCGACCGTCTCTGGTCTCGGACTCGACTCTCTATGGACTCGGTCTCGACTACAATTTGAGCCTTCAATTAGGCTCAAATTTTTGTCTGCATCCTTTTATTTAATCGCCCTTTAAATTACAATTCTACAATAACATAGAAAACATAGAAATATAGAAAACATTGAAAATGCGCAGCACGGACGTTACTGGAGCCATCCCAAACTCTTCGTGGAGAGGGTGTTTGCTTTGATGGAAGCTGCGTGGACAAGGAACCACGCAAATGTGGACCTCTTTTAAAAAATGAACTGGTGAAAGTGAGCTACACCTGCCAGTAGTTACTGACATAAGTCCATAATTAATGAGAAGGCCCTATCGAAGCTGCCAGATCAGACAAACAATACAAATTCAAGATGTACTGACCGAATCCGGTAAGAACGCATTCATCTTTAATCTTTCCTAATGGACTTATATATGTGCTTATTTGGAAATGTGCTATTTTTTGATGATAATGAAGAAATTATCAGGGACAAATTAAATTGATTTAAAGTGACAGTAAATACATTTTAATTTAAGTAAATGAATACTGTTTTTATTTATAAGAAAATTAAAAAAAAAGAAATCAGGGTTTCTACAAAAATAATAAGCAGGACTATCATTTTCAACGTTGATAATAATAAGAAATACTGAGCGCAAAATCACACAGCAAAATATCCAGTGTAGTTTAGAGTTGTTTTTACGGTGTTAAATTATCAGAGTTAAAAAGTGTTGATTCTGGTGTTAATTTGAATGGCATCAACACTTGCAGAGTAACTCAGTGGTCGGAGTCAGCGTAATTACAGCGAGTTGACATAATTGACACTGGTGATGAGTTGATCCGATTTCCGGTTCTTGCACCTACTTCCTTTTTGATTAATGGCGGACGACCACGAGGAGAGGAATATTCAAACAGGTATAATATGTTTTAACTACTTGATTTTTTAACCAATTTTCATGTTTAGTTTACATTTATCACCATTTAGAATAATACTAGTACATTTCTCAGCATTGCCTGAGTGCTAACATGATTTCCTTTTAGAACACGAGAGACCACCGATCCGACCTCGAGGACGTTTTGTTAGTTCGCTGGCAAATTGAGGTAAGACTTGTATAGTTTATGGTAGTTAGTAGTTTTAACCTTATGTTCTAGAATCTGGGATAGATAACGGCATACTTTCTTTGATTTTGTTTAACGTTCACTGCAAATAACACATAACCCCTTGGGGCTCGTTTTTTGCTTAGCCAAAATAAGGCATTGTGAATGCATTTTTATGTCCAATATTTTAGTAGACTTGTCCCACAAATAATCTCTGACTGTTAAAGTATGCTGCAGTAACGGTGCGAATCTATTTTTTATTTATTTTTATTTTTTTTACGTGAACCTTGAACGCGCCGCTTCGGTTGTCTGGTATTTTTATAGCGTTTACTCTGATCTACAAGTTAAAAGGCAACGGAGATAAGCTATCAGATAACTATAAGCGTTTTGCCTAACTTTCTGCCGGTGTACTCTATATGAACTGTTTGCTCATTTGACACGCGTTTTTGACGCGCGCTTTTGACGCGCGCTTCATCTGCTGTCAATGTTACATTACATGAAAGTAGATAAGAATACATATTTGCTGCAACTTCACTTTGTGGGTTAACAAATGGATCTTCTTACAACAGCAGCTCGTATGAACTTCTTTAATATTATTAACTTCATAATCTGCATTTTTCTTGACCAACAGCTTTCATCATGCTGGTTAAAGTTCAGTATCAGGCAAGGTGTAAATTTGTGAAATTGCTCCGCGATCGTACGTTTCAAGATTTTCTAAATGAAGGTAAGTGAAGAAGCTTGTGCTACTTAGAAATTTACTTGAGTCATAAACAATATTGCTATATGACTTAAGACTTATTCAATATTGCTATATGACTTAAGACTTATACAATATTGCTATAGGCCTATGACTTGTGCATGTTACAATAAGGTGTCCTTGTTAGCATAAATGTGTTAACTAACTTTAGGATTAGTTAATAAAAGTAGAACTGCTTGTTTTGTTAATTTTAGTTCATAGTGCAACTTTTGATTTTTATGTTTTCGAAAATTGATTATTAACAAATGCTGTAGAAGTATTATTTCTTAGTCCGTGTTAACTAATGAAAGCTGTGTATATATAATTTTTTTTTTGTCATGTTATAGTTAAAAGCAAATTTGGTTTGGCAACAAAAGCAGCTCTTCAAGTCTTTGACACCGACACCAATGTGGAAGAGGACATCCTCCATGAACTGATCGAAGTCAGTCCATATTTATGCCAAACTGTAAGATGTTCTGAAGAAAATATTACTGCTGGTTTGTCTGATGGTAAGTCTATAATAACACTTGAGACATACTTTTAAGGACTCCGATATAATCCCGGGGACAAATGTAATTGAGTCAGAAACACATTTACCTTTAGCAGACACTAATAAAAAAAGAGATTCATCATGAGATGGCAATGACGTGCTAATAATGCAAACATTGTCTAAAATAGTCCAGGCTACAACATTAGCTATATACAATTAAGTGCTCTCTTATGAGTTTATTGAATATTGTTACAGATTTGTTTGGGTTAATTAATATCTAAAATGGGGAATTGAAGTTTGAAATCAAGTGATGAAAAGGTGGACAAAAGGATCTGGTGGTTAAGTGTCAACTGGATCTAGATATAGCAGAATAAGAATTTACAAGGATGTATCCTTATTTTTATTTTTAAAGGGTTGGTTCACCCAAAATTAATGTCATTAATTACTCACCCTCATATCATTCCAAACCTCTAAGACATTTTTTCATCTTCAGAACAAAAATTAAATACATTTTTGAAATCCGAAAGCTTTCTGAATCATTAGGCTAAATTCATGCGTCAGAAGTAAATAACATTTTGACGAAGCCTTTTTGATTGAATACCTTTAGAGAAAACCTTAAAATTATGTTTTGCTTTTCCCTGTCAAGAGTTTTCACCCACAAGATCCTCAACCCCAGCACATGCACTGATACTCTTTCAATGTCAACTGACCATGAAGACGACCGAGAGAGCAGTGCAAAATCAAACAGCAATCTGGTCGGCAACACTTAGCACAGACGCCGAAAATTCTGAACGGGTACGTATGTTTTTTTTCTTATGGTTAACTTGTCCTTATAATTCTTTCACCATTTTAGTCTTCACTGGAAAAAAAAATCTGTTGGTGAGGAAGTGCTTGAATAATACCAGACAACTAAAACTTTAACATCTTAGCAATCCTGTAATATACTTTGTCATTTGATTAACCAGGAATTTGCTATGCTGTTCAATGCTGAAACATCCATCATGTTTCCTAAGAGGTGGGAGACGGCATTCAAGCAAAATATCATCAACGAAGCCAAGTCTATTACTTTAACAGCAGAAATGCGATGTCTTCTCAATGCAGCAGGTGGACAAGAATCTGAAAACGGTTGGTATGATTGGAATTCATAATTTCATATTTGCTCTGGTTTCTTGTTGTGAGCACTAAATCTTTCTTTTTTTCTTTTCTTAAATTGCCCACCAATCCCTTAACATCTACTTATTCAGATTGGGACAGTGACATGTCATCTGTTCTGCTGCTGTTGCATCTTCTGCCTCCTCTGAGGAAGAAGACCTTCCAACAGAGGCTGTTGACAGACTTGTGCATTTCCATAAGGTAAGACTTACAATACCGTTGAAAGTCTTGAACATTTCAATTAAGATTTGGGTTTTAAACCCTAAAATGCAGTGGTTTTCTTTCAGGTCCTTTGGACTGAACCCTCTGCACATTTTGTCTCTGACCTGACAAGCATAAAGATAGTTCACCCAAAAATTTCACCCTCAGGTTGTTCCAAATCTGTATATATTTCTTTGTACTGCTGAGCACAAATGAAGATATTTTGAAGAAAGCAGCCTGTTTACGTTCTTCAAAACATTTTTCTTTTTGTTCAGCAATACAAATTAATACAGGTTTGGAAAAACCTGAGTGTGTGTGTGTAATGACAGAATTTTCAGCAAATGTTTTTGTTTGTTTTTCTGGTGGTGGTGGGGATTCCTTTTAATGGTTATCTTTTACTTCTATTTGTAATACACAAAGCATGATACCAACTGGTTTTGTCAGGCACAAATTGTGTTGCGGTGCGTCATAGTTGAGTTTTTTTTTTTTTTTTTTGGTTTATTTGAATTTGAGCAAGTTACCAGCACCAAGTTTAATGCATTAATCATTTAACTTGTAATATTTTTTTCCCTGTATGTTTAATCTATTTTTATTTATTTTTTCAGCCTTGCACCAGTATTGAAGGCCTTCTCAGTGGGAGGGAGGACCACCAGGCATTTCTTCTGGGATCAGGAAGGATCAAGGGCAGGATTGACCACTTTTACGTCGCTGTAGACAAGTGCCTTACCCCTTGTTCTGGAGTGCCTAACCAGCTCCTTAAGTGCCTTTGAACTTTGTTCACTATGTCTTCAACTTAAGAGGAAGCCCTGGTCAACTTCTTCACCTTCAGGCCACAGTGAGTCTCCGAGAGTCTGTATTTTATTGTCGACAAACTTTTCACAGAACATTTTTCAGAACATTATCATGCATTTAAAGTACAGAGACTGTGAGTTGATTGAACTTGTGAAAGCCAACAGCTTGAAGTTAAACTGGCCTTTTGATCTGCAGTGTTTTGGGTAGATGATGGTGAATGTTAATGGCGAATGTTGTTTGTGCTGGTGTAATTGCTGCATCTGTTAAATAAAATTTCAAACTGATACAGTGTGTTGACTGATTTAACTGAATGCACATAGACATTTTTTTTAGTCAAATACTGATTACACAATTACCTTAATCAGGGTTTTGTATGAAAACTATATCAGTGTTGAAATAAATCTCTTGGTGTTAAAATATTGACACACCTAGTGTTATTTCAACACTAACTTAGTGTAAATGAGGGGGGGGGGGCACTAATGGTGTTAACAGTGAACACTAACAGTGTTTTTTTTTTACACTAAGCAAGTGTAAAAAAAGTAACACTATTTAAAGTGTAAGTTTAACTCTATTTAGTGTGGACCTATATAAACTCCGAAAAAGTGTTAATTTTAACACTGTGTGTGTTAATTTAACACTTTCAAATTTGCTGTGCAGCATATTAGAATGATTTCAGAAGAATCATGTTACACTAAAGACTGAAGTAATAGCTGATAAAAATTCAGCTCTGCCATCATAGGAACAAATTACTTTTTAATAGAAAACTGTTTTTTATTATTGTAATATTACTTGCAGAGATCACTTTCAAAAACAAAAGTTTATTAAATAAATTATATACAAATGTAATATTGATCTTTTTTGTAGTGACAGTTAGAAGGAGCTTAAAATGACTTTCTTTAAAGTCAGTTAATATTTTACAAACTTAACATAATGCAATAATCTAACTCTCCACAATGTGTAGTGCATGAAGAGATACATCACATACATATGGACTTACATAGGGTGAGGTGTCAAGGCTTTCTGTGTTCACCACCACCGGTGCTGGGCTTGCCTGCAAAAGAAACATACATTAATACTTGGGCTGATACGAAACAAGACCCATAACTGTGCACATTGCTTATTGTCCCTAACCTACTGAGAATGAAATTTTTAACTATTAAAAAGATAAGAAAAAGACCCAATAAAAAAGGCATTACTTACTCTTGGCATGCTGATACAATATTACTCTGGCATTTGCAAGAGATTAACAGCACAGCCTGTATCCATACACAGCATAACATACTGCAGAATATGCAATACAGTGGCATAACAAACCAGCGCCGACCTAATCCTTCAGCAAACATGTATCACACGCTTCACTTGCACAATTGCTTTTGAGATACAAGTGCGCATCAACAATATAACATAGCATTCTCTCTGTAATCTCTCTAAGTAAAGAGGACCATCGTTGAGTGGGTGGAGTGAAAACATGAGGAAAAAAAAAAGACCTGTGACGTGGGTGCTGGAATGGCAGTGGTCTCGGCTGGGACGGGTGGGATAGGGATCACAGGGATTATGGGAGAAGAGGGAGGAATGACATCTGCCTGCTAAACAATGACAGTTGAGGTCAAAGGTCAGACCAGATGACACACAGCAGTACTGATTTTCACGAATTCTCTTTGAAAAAAAAAAAACTAATTAAAACCGATATTGAACAGAATTCTGAAAAGAGAGGGAAAAGATGAGGTAATGGAAACAATACAGTAAAAAAAAATGATCATATGACTGTTTTAGCCTGTAAAATTAGACTGTAATTTCATTTTATTAGCTAAAGTTTCTGCAAGCATTCAATTTACATTTTTCACAGCATAAAAGTTGAAAAAAAGAGATTAATAAAATAGATAATTAAAAGAAAACTAAATTAAACTCAATTTTTTTAACTAAATAAAAAAAATATTTAAAACTATACTTAAAATACTCCAATATTAAAATGCCAATATTTAGTCCAATGTTACTTCAATTCTACTGTTTTTTTTTTTCAGTGGAACACAAAAGGACAATTTTGAAGGATAATGGATATGATTACTTTCACTCTAAAAAATAAAATAAAACAACAGATCTGGCCACTATGAAACCACTTGAAGAACAATCATATTCTCCTTTTGTTTTCCACAGACAAAAATAAATAAATCAATAACAGCAAACAGTTTTGAAAACACTCAACTTAATTATATTTATTGTACTCGGTAGTATTAGCAAAGGAGCTTTAAAAGTGTAAATTGTGACAGAATCCCCATCAATATATTACAAAGTATTTTTAATGCTATTTTGTGACTCGCTTGAAGGACAACCCTTTCTTTAGACATAACCATTAAGGTAACTGTGAAGAAAAATGCACACTGTGTTTCAAATCTCAACAGGGCTAAAAATAAATCTCCAGTCCAGCAATCAGCATCCTGTTGTGCAGGGCCAAGGAATAGCTTTTCCATTTAAACATGACAATAGCCACTGTCATTTTTATTTCTGCAGGCTGAAAATGTGTGCCAGCTAGAGAAACTTCAGACTACATCACACCTGAAGTAAACAGTCAACATTTATTTACATCCATTCATTTCTGAAGTGCACTGTGACCAATTCCTATTAAAACCAACAAATCCTTTAAAGGGATAGTTCACCCAAAAATCTATATACTCACCCTCAGCCCATCCAATATGTATGTCTTTTTATTCAGTAGAAATGTACAGAAGATTTTTAACTGAAAACTTGTTCCTTGATGATTCATATAATGCAAGTCAATGGCTACCATTACATGTTAAAAAAAAAAAACATACAAAGTGAAAACAAAATGAACACCCGTGGTTCCTAAAGGTTACATTAAAGGGTAACTAAACCCCTGGTCAGAGCCTGACTCCACCCACTGGCAATATTTGAAAATGTTGAAAAAGTGGGCTGACCCCAAAAGAGATAGAGATGCTAAAACACTCTATCCTGGTCGTTTTCAATACTCATAATTCCAATTCCTGACTTGCTACAGTGGTTTTGACGACACAAGATGGTTTTTATATTGCCAAGGGCGTAGCTCCGTGGTGAGCTGAAACCTGCGTACGTCACGAAGTGCGGAACATCCAATAGGAAAATTCAACTGCAGTAGCCACCGTTCAACCTAAAGAGGGCAGCACTAAGACGCTTTTACACCATATATTGCAGAAATAGAACACTTTATAAACAAATGTCAAAAAAGTTACTCGAATCAATGACTGGTATTAATAAAGATCCATTCTTACAAATCATTAACTAAAAAAAGTTGGTTAAGTGTTTACTCTTTAAGGTCTAATGACCGAAACTAAAAATTATTTACAACATTATTAGCTGTAATCCACAACCTCTGCAAAAGGTCCTGAATGCCTTCATGGTAGTCTGGAGCGCGAGTTCTCTTACGAGAGGTTCTCTTGTATTGCGTAAGCTAGCTTACGCTACGGGGAAAGAATAATCTTTTATCCTTAATTTTGTATCCATTGTCAACGCAGAGCAGAAGCTGCAGACCTAGAGCGGGCAATCTAGCGAGCTCATAGGTTGCTCTGCGGCAACTGCAGCAGCCTATCAGTGAACCTGGCGCCCCCGTGCCCTCATCGCGTCACAGCCCACCAGAATGGGCGTGGCTTTAGTCTATATAAGTGAGGTTCATGCAGAGCCCCGCTCAGTGCAGGAGACCGCCATTTGAACTGCGCTCTCTGCCTGGGCCAAGAACACACAGCCCTTGCTCTCGCTGACGGTGGATGCAACCTCTACGAAGCGCTTCCAATATCGACCCTGCAGGCTCGACTTGAAGCGTTCAACACCGAAGCCACCGCGCCGCCTTTCGTCGCACCGCACAGGAAGAAGCGGCGTTCACAAAAGAACCCACGAGTGAACTTCGCCTTTGCCATCCCCGGCCCCCCTGGAGGCGCACTTGCCACCGAGTGGCTGCATCGCCGTCACATCTGATGAAGAGGCGGAGGATAACGTCACTCGTGACTGCAGTTCTCTTCTGGTTCGGACAACGAGGAGTGGTCAGGCTCTCACTCTGCATCAAATCCTACGGGGTCGACGCCCAACAGGCTCGACTGTTGCTTCCTTCAAAGCCTGCCAGTACTCCACACGGAACTTTCTAAATCGTGGAGCGCACCTCTTTTGGCCAGGATCCAGACCCATGTCTCCACTTCGCTCTGTGGATGGTGCCACCGAGAAGGGCTTTCCGTTGAAAAGGCCTGCAATGCCCATTGGGTGTCAGGCCTCACTCCACTAGAGGCATGGCCTCATCGTGGACGTGGTCAAGTGGGATTTCAAGTGGGCTTCGCCATCCACCTTTGTCAGATCTTACAATCTAGACGTTCCCGCTCTGCCGGCAAAATTTCTGGCGGTATAGTGTAAATAAGACAAACAGCTCTCCTGGTGAGCTACACTAATGGTTTGCTAATTGCTAGCTTTCGCAATACGAGAGAACCTCTCGTAAGAGAACCTAAATGTAACCTCGGTTCTCTCTAGAAGAGGGAACGAGTATTGTGTAACCGGCCATGTTCGTGCCACGGGAAGCAGCCTCGGAACCTCGCTTATATACACTAAAGCCACGCCCATTCTAGCGGGCTGTGACGCCATGAGGGCGGGTGCGCCTCTCATTGGTAGGGGTGTAATGATATTCGAACCGAACCGAAAAACCGCGATACAGATTCGAATCGCGATACTCTCATTTAAAAAAAAAGAATTATTGTGAACATCCATCCAGCTTTACAATCATACAGAAGAGTTCGATTTTTTTTTCCCACAGTTTTGATTCCAGAAGTACAGAGCTAAGCACATTAAAACATATTGTAGCCATGTCTCAAAACTTCCCTGATATTTCCATGGTCAAAGTGATTTTGATTGACAGATCTCATTTCAGAATTGAGGCTATATTTATGAATTCAGAAATGAAAAAGAAATACAATGTAGCCTACATGAAGTGGACCGTGCACTGTTGTGAGAGAGGATCTGACGCAAGCAGATATCTATGGGAGTTCAGCAGATTCCAGCTCTACATGAGCAAAAGCGTGTGTTGCCATGCTGTCAGTGAGGAGACATCCGCTGAAACTGGCCCCTCTACACAGCCCGTCTGTGTCAGCGTTCCCAAACAAAAGCGATCTGATCCACAGCCGCTTGTCCAAGCACCAACAACACAGCCAGAGGAGACGGATATTCAGTTACAACAGTCCAGTTCACCCAGTCAAAAACAAACACATCACTGCAACTACTAATTAGAAAGGGTTTGCGTTTCACTAACCCTCACACTCAGGGTTATGGCAGAGACTTGAGACTAAGGCATGTACTATGCTACTATATTTGAGTGACAACAGCACACAAGACATCACAAATTCAGTCACAACGTTTTACAAGAGCGCATGCTGTCCTGCCTAAATTGACCAGAGTAACTTATATAAGAATCTATTTACACTGCATGCTATTATGGCGGTTGTACAGTAGTCATGGCCTGTGATTTCAGAGTTAAAATTAGAATCAATCATTAGCATTGATCAGAGAGACTGGTTTAGAGTTCAGTCTAAAGCTCCCACCAATGGCTCAAATGAATAATAAATCCAAAACATACCCCACTTTAATACCTGCATAATACAAAAAAATCTAATATTTTTATTTTTTTATAAATCATTTACTTATAAAAGATATTCATATTATGATGATTTTATCCCAAAAATCTTTTTCAAAAAGCATTATAGTGTAAAAAGTGTATAAAAGATTTAAAATATGGTCACTGCTTACAAAATGTGTCAATATGATGAACAAAACATCTCGTCTTTTGACACAGATTCTTAAACAAAAATCAATTTGCTGATTAGGATACAACAATAATAAAAAAAATAAATAAATAAAAATAAAAACATACACACTACAGTTCAAAAGTTTGCTAAGGGTCGGTTTATGGTTTTTTTTTTTAAGTCTCCATGTTCACCAAGGCAAAACAATTAAAAAATGTTATTAAATATACAACAAAAACTGTAAAATTGTAAAAATAGCATTACAGTTTAAAATACAGTCAAAGCTGAATTATAAGCATCATTACTCCAATCGTCAGTGTCACGTGATCCATCGGAAATCATTCTAATGCTGATTTGCTGCTCAAGAAACATTTCTATTCTATTATTATCAGTGTTGAAATATAGTCTCTTTTCATCATATTACAGACCCGGAAATTTTGAATGGTAGTATCTGAACCTTTTTTTTTTTCTTCTCTCATGTCTGTCAATTAATTTCAATACATGACATGAACTTGGATCTTTACATTATATAAATTATATCATCCAAAACCATGTTTGCAAGGCCCCAGCAATACATCTTGAGAAACCATATAATCATCAACACAATTTAATAGTAATTTCAGATCAACAATGAAGCATTCTCAGAAATTCAAATCCACATCATAGCTCAACCTTGTCCCACTACTCTACAGTACCACCTCTCATCTCTCAATAAGACTCTCACATACCTTATCCAATGAAAACGTTCCCCAAGAGTTGGCAAGCCACAAGGCACTGGAAGAAGCTCTGACTTTAGCTGTGCTTTTGGTGGGGCTCTTTTTCACACTATCCCTCAGGTTGGTGAACTTCCCTCTGCTCTTGGTGGAGGCTGGAAGGGTGCAGGAGCTGTACTGTGGAACCCTGTGGGACTCCAGGTGAGTCTGCTGGAAGTTGAGCAGGGTGGGTTGAGACAGGTGAGGCTTCTGCTGCTGATGCTGATGTTGGTTCTGCTCGTGCAGATGGTGGTGGAAATGATGATGGAATTGCGGTTGTCGCACCAATTGTGGTTGTCGCACCAATTGCCTCGCCGTTTGGGTCAGCGTACCGTGCACGTGTCCGACCCTCTGTTGCATTCTGGGATGGTTGCAGCTGGCCACCTCCGTCACCCCGGTCCGACAGTCCACGTAAGCTCCACAGCAGTATTCATGGTTGTTGTTATAGGTGGTCATCGTTTTCCAAGCAGAGAGGGCACCACAGCAAACTGGTGGACGCCAGGTGAAATGATGGCGAACGCAGCCTGAAGAGTGATGAGAGCGGGAAGAAGAGAGGACACACCGTGGTTGTAAATCCGGTCCTTTTCCCCTGGATCCACTCTTCTGCCAACCTCTCTCACGTCTATCTCTCTTTCAGCCTCACTCGCTCTCATCCCCCTGCACTTGCTCACCAATTAATGAGCTCCAATGGGCACTGCACATGACAGCACACAGTCTCTTCTGCAGGCATGAATAATCAATGCTCCATTCTTGATTTCAGCATTGGCGTCCGGACGATCTGCGTGTCGCGCTTTGGACAACAGCAGATTTGCATCCAATGTTTCAGATTCACAAGGCTTTTGTAGTATGATTCGCTTTTCAAAGCATTAACACGGGTCACAAAGTGAGAGGTCACAGAGGATAAACGCAATCTCTATTAGATGCTTAGCGAATGGGCCGGTGCGGTGTGTCAGGGCATACGATGGTGGAGCAGAGCCTCGCTATGACCTTATTTTACAACTATTATTCAAAACTAATCTCAATTTGTACCTGCGCTGTAAGATCTTTTGCTCAGTTTTGTGTTATTTAATTTGAGCCTACAGCTGGATAGTGGTCATTCATTTAAGCACATTTGGGTTTTGATTTTGATATATGTGGTTTATTTAAAAGGGTAATCTCCGAATTGCTTAA